>NC_053395.1:92148429-92490760 GCF_905171765.1 Bufo bufo
AGCACCACCCTGTCTTCCACCAAGTCCAGTTGCAGTAGCCAGGAGTCTAGTCAACACAATGCTCACCATGATCCTCCTTCCTCCCACCATGTACAGCCTGGCCAAACAAGTGATCGCACACTCGGATATTCCGAGGACATCTTTTCATCGCCATTACTTGATTTGGCCCTCTCGCCAAGCACGCTTGAAGAGGGACATGAGATCTTGTGCCCTGATTCCCAACCTCTTGAGCATCCATAGTCACAAGAACATGGTGGTGGGGAACGGCAATTAGTGTTTAATGAGGTGGATGATGATGAGACACAGTTGCCAATAAGTAAACTGCAATTACTGTCTCAAGAGGTTGATGAAGAGGATGAGACACAGTTGTCAATCAATGAGGTTGTGGTTAGGTCAAAAAATCAGGAGGATGATCAGAGTGAGGAAGTGGAAGAGGAGGTGGTTTACGATGAGGTCACTGACCCAACCTGGGAAGGTGGAAAGCCGTGCGAGGACAGCAGTACAGAGGGGGAGGGATCTGCAACAACGCAAAAGGCTGGAAGAGGCAGTGGGGTGCCAAAAGGGAAAAGGCGGGCCACACCAAACAGGCCCGCAACTGTTCCACGGAGCACCCCCTTGCGGAAATCTCCCTTGCCAAGGGGTAGGTGTTCCGCAGTATGGCGCTTTTTTGAGGAAAGTGTGAATGACAAAAGAATAGTAGTTTGCAACCTATGCCATCCGAAAATGAGCCAGGGCGTGAACACTAGCAACCTCACCACCACTAGCATGGCCTGCCACATGGCATCTAAGCACCATAATAAGTGGGATGAATGCCTGGGTCCACAATCTGTGTCTGCGGGTCACACCACTGTCTCCTCTTCCCCTATGTTACGTGCTGGCCAATCCCCTGTCAAAGGCGCAGGCCCGGATGCCTCCGTGCCCCAGTGCAGCATCCAAATGTCCTTACCCCAGGCCTTTGAATGCAAGCGAAAATACCCAGCCACCCACCAGTAGACTAAATGCTTAGCTTTCCAACTTACTGGCCCTGGAAATGTTGCCATTTAGGCTTGTAGACAATGAGGCCTTCCGCAGCATGATGTCGGCGGCCGTCCCACGTTATACAGACTCAAGCCGCCACTATTTTTCAAGGTGTGCCGTGCCCGCCTTACACCAACATGTGTCCCGTAACATCACATGTGCCCTGATCAATGCAGTTACTGGGAAGGTCCACTTAACCATGGAAACATGGACAAGTGCATTCAGCCAGGGACGCTACATTTTCCTGACGGCACACTGGCTAATCAGGCTAATCAGGAGTGCACGACTCGCTGGAGTTCCACATCCCCAGCATAGTATGTTGCAGGGTGCTGTTGCATTGTCTTTTTTTCTCCAGGTTTTTGCCATGGCAGCGTGCACCTGTGCATTGGGAGGTGCTGACTAACCCCCTTTTCTTTGCAGATTTACTATGCTGGAGATGTGGCACTCCAGCGAGTCGTGCACTCCTGATTAGCCTGTCTGCCCCATAGGCTGATTTTAATTAGTTTCAGTATAAAGCTGTGGCCTGCTCTCACTACATTAATTGGAAGCTGTCTGGCACAAGGAGAGGTATAGAGTGGGCTTGGCATGCATGTTGGTACCTGCATCCTTTGTAAGTAATAGAGGCCATTATGGCACCAAAAATGGTAAAAGGCAGAGTGGACCCAGCATGCATGTGGATCCAACACTTCCTGAACTTTATGGCGGCCATTATGGCGCACAACAGGTAGTATTTAGAGTTTGTACCCGTCTTACAGAGATCGCCTTGACGTATGGCAGATGGGCTCAGATGGTGTTGTACAAAATGCATTTGCCAAGCATCTCACTTTATAAATAAGCGTAGCATTAGCACTATAATATTTTTGGTGACTATGGCATTATTGTACTTTATCTGTTGCAGGGTGCTGTTGCATTGTCTTTTTTTCTATAGGTTTTTGCCATGGCAGCGTGCACCTGCACATTGGGAGGTGCTGACTGTAACGGCACCCCGAGCATAAAAAGGGGGTAAACGCCGTTTAAGAGATATTCCCTTTTCAGATGCAAAATGTCACGGATGGTGTTTGCAGAAAACTGGAAGTCACAAATAAACAGACTGACTTGATCCCAAACTAAGGAACAAATGGGTAAGCCCTATAACAGCCCTAGAGCTCTCCCTTATTGCTCAGCCCATGCAAAGATCTCTATGATAGATAATTGCATGCCCTCGTGCCTCGACTGTATGACACCTGGGAACCCTACAATAGTGAGGGGACACGACCACCGGCTCCCTGCACTCAATACGGAGGAAGCCAGGGTCACCTAGAATCAAGCCAGCAGAAACACAAATAAAGGAAACAGACTTATCTGAGGAATCAGCAGTTGCAGCTTCTAGCAGTAAGCACAATCCAGGAAGTAGTATAAACCACAAAGTGAGGCAGTATGGGAGGAGATATAAAGGGAGGCAATCAGTGTGAATAGATGACAGCTGAGGGAAGGAAAAGAGATGAGAAAGTGAAACCAAAACAAAAGAACTTCATGCAGGAGGTACAGAAGAACATCTGTCAGAGCTTCTTAGAGCTCTGGCGGTGACACAAAGGCAGCTTTTAAAAACACCAATCTCCCGAACTGGAAACCATATGAATGCTGCACTCCCACACAAAATCCTCCCCTCTGCCTGTGATACAATTACCTTACACAATGGGTTAATGTAATTTTCACAGGCAGGAGAATACACAGTTTTGCACAATGTCTTCTGTCCTGGAGACAATTTGGAAGTAATCCAATTTATCTCCAAGGGCAGAGGCAAAACTCCATTAGCCACATGGTAGCAAATGACAATAAAAGACATAAAAATATTTAACTGTGCAGCTATTGCATAAAACATAGACATTTAACATATCCCCAGATAGCTCAGGTCTGAGCACATATTATTAGGTGAATGGCACTCAGACTAAACGAATACAGTATAATTGCCATGGAGCCAAAGTCTTTCACATAGTCTTTGCAGGGGAAAATCAAGTGTTTCAACATGGGACCATAGTCTAAAGGAAGCAGGCGGGCAACCAGGCTTCTCCAAAGCAATGTGGCGAGATTGGTCTCATCACATCTTTCCCCTTTTCCAAACAGACTAACAGGGTATCTAACTTCCTGCCAATCAGTGCCCTTGTTAGTCCAGCAGCCCACCCACAAAACAGAAACAGCAGTACAGCCCACCCACAATAAATGGTTACTACACCTGAGCAAGGGAGAACCTTGTCCATGTCCAGGTGCCTCACTACGGCTGTGTGGGGGACTGGTAGACTGCCTTGGTGGGTTGCTGAGTAGGCAGAGACCAGCGGTACTTTGCCCTGGTGCCAGTGCTACCACGGAAGAAGCCTGGTTGGAGCCTGGTTGTTGGAGGGGGAGACTGACTGTCTCCTCTTTAGATACACAGCTCTGCTGCTGGAGGGGGAGACAGACTGTCTCCCCTTTGGCTAAACAGCCCTGTTGCTGGGGGACAGGACCAACTGTCCCTACCCCCTGTGCTGTAAGTGCAGAGACCACGGTCCCATCTGCACTGTTGTGGGGCTTACTGTCTCCCCCTGGTACGTTAGGCTGCCGCTGGGGAGAGGGAGTAACAAGCTCCTCTCCCATACATTCTTCCAGCCGCTGGGAAGGGTTAACGACCGTCTCCACTCCCAATACAGTGTCCTGCTGCTGGGGAAAGGAGACTGGGCTCTCTGTTCACTGCTGGACACTCTACCACTGGGGTGGGAGGACAAAGCTCTCCTCTCCCAATAAAACACTCTGCTGCTGGGGGACAGGACCGACTGTCTCTGCCCCCTATAACTCAGCCTGCTGCTGGGGAATGGAGACTGGGCTCCCAATTCCCAATAAATCACATTGCCGCTGGGGAGAGGGGTTAGCAAGCTCCTCTCCCATACATACTTCCAGCCTCTGGGAGGGAGACCGTCTGTCTCCACTCCCAATACAGTGTCCTGTTGCTGGGGAAAGGAGATTGGGCTCTCTATTCCCTGTAGGACACTCTGCCGCTGGGGGACAGGACCGACTGTCACTGCCCCCTGTAACTCAGCCTGCAGCTGGGGAATGGAGACTGGGCTCCCAATTCCCTGCAGGACCGGTGGAGAGACCTCGGTCCCATCTCCACCGGCACCTTGGGGTTCTTCCCAGTAAACCTCCACAATATCTTCCCAGCTGAAGTCTGGCTCTGGGTCTGTCACTCTGCTCTCCTGCTGAGCCTTCTCACTGGAGTGGAACAGCTGCTGGTATCCCTGTTCCAGCTCCATCTCCCGGGTCACCAGGTCCTGCTCAATCTCATGAGTGTCATCCCAGTCATACATGCTCTCCCTCCATTCAAAGAGATCACGGAACCGGGCTTGTGTAGGGCTCCCAAACTCCAGCTCTGAAAAAGTCTCCTATAACAAGCCAGGACCATCAAACTCCTCTCCCTCTGGCTTGTCATGCTCAGCTATCCTGGGTAGGTACTGTGCCCCATACCACCAAATCGCCTGGTAGGCATCTTCCAGCCACAGCTCCTGCCACATTAGGTGTTCAAATTTCTTTACCCATTCCTCCCGGGCATCCGCAGGGCTACTCGCTTCTGCAACCGCTGGTCTTCCGTTGGGAGTCTCTCATCCCGCAGATACTCCAGAATACCCAGTGCCTGGTACCAGATGCCTTTGCGGACTGCATCTCGGTCATCCATGACACCTTCATCGTACTCCACTGCTGTTTCCATTCTGTTGCTCTTAGGGTCGCTGTACTGGGACATGCCTTGCCCCCAACTTGTAAATCCACAGAATGGTGTCCCCCGTTGCTGTCCCTCTGGCTGTGGGAACGATCCCACCGCTTGCCACCAATTGTAACGGCACCCCGAGCATAAAAAGGGGGTAAACACTGTTTAAGAGATATTCCCTTTCCAGATGCAAAGGCACCTACTAAAGACACCAATCTCCCGAACTGGAAACCATATGAATGCTGCATACAGTCGAATAGGAAGAACCATATGAAAGGTTTACACTCCTAGCAGTCGAACTGGAACAGCATACAATCCCCCCAAGAACGATACCAAGCTCTGTGTTGAGGGTAAAGCAGTGGACAGCCAGAGCTGTGTGTTTATTGTTCTTATATCCACATTCTTACACATTAGTACCACCCACAGGGTTTTGTAAAACAGCCAGTAACCCCGTACAATACACTCAGACACTCCCACACAAAATCCTCCCCTCTGCCTGTGATACAATTACCTTACACAATGGGTTAATGTAATTATCACAGGCAGGAGAATACACAGTTTTACAAAATGTCTTCTGTCCTGGAGACAATTGGGAAATAATCCAATTTATCCCCAAGGGCAGAGGCAAAACTCCATTAGCCACATGGTAGCAAAAGACAATAAAAGACATAAAAATATTTAACTGTGCAGCTATTGCATAAAACATAGACATTTAACATATCCCCAGATAGCTCAGGTCTGAGCGCATATTATTAGGTGAATAGCACTCAGACTAAACAAATACAGTAGAATCGCCATAGAGCCAAAATCTTTCACATAGTCTTTGCAGGGGAAAATCAAGCGTTTCAACATGGGGCCATAGTCTAAAGGAAGCAGGCGGGCAACCAGGCTTCTCCAAAACAATGTGGCGAGATTGGTCTCGTCACACTGACTAACCACCTTTTCTTTGCAGTTTTACAGGGTCAACTCACCTGCAAGTCCATAGGTAATTATCACGACCGGCGTGCCGATCACATACGTGACGCAAAGGGAGGGAAAAGGAAGGCCCTGTCCAAGGGAGAGGGAAAGATGGTGACCCCTAACTCAGCTTGAGGCTGGCACCTGACTGCCCTGACGTCCCTAGACGGGTTTCTCACCCGTACACCGATCACGTGCCTAAACCCTGGCTTTCCCTAAGATGAGCCCTAAGTAGTGAATAGGGCGGTGGGAACACTAGTCCGCACCACTAACACTAAAGGGAAATACCAGGGAGAGGACAGACAATACTGACAAAACATAAAGTCCCAGGTGGGCGACAACAAACAACCAACAGGGATCCGGAGGGTAATGCTCTGGTACAACAACCAGGAATAACAGCAACTCAGCTCCAGTGGGTCAGTATAGAAGTCCAGGCAGGAAGCTCTATATCTGGCAACTAGAGAAGTGGGAGAGGGGAATATAAAGAGGTTGGGAGTGCCGGACATGAAACAGCTGAGGAGAAGAAGCTACGGATCCCTGAGTGAGACAAAAAGGATTGCAAGGCAAACACAGAAAGCTACCATTAAGTAACAGCACGATCTTTAGACATAGAGTGCGCAGCCACCAGCTGCGACTTCCTGACCCCGGGTATAACGGAGTCAGACGTGGCTCTTGACACCCTTGTGACAGTAATTTGTGCGCATGCTGCCTTGCTTGGATGTGGTAGCCGTAGCTGTTTCTTAAACTCCCTCTCCAGAATCATAGTGACATAGTACATAAGGCCGAAAAAAGACATTTGTCCATCAAGTTCGGCCTGTTATCCTGCAAGTTGATCCAGAGGAAGGCAAAAAAAAAAAACTGTGAGGTAGAAGCTAATTTTCCCCACTGTAGGGGAATAAAAAATTCCTTCCCGACTCCAATCAGGCAATCAGAATAACTCCCTGGATCAACGACCCCTCTCTAGTAGCTATAGCCTATAATATTATTACGCTCCAGAAATACATTCAGGCCCCTCATGAATTCCTTTATTGTACTCACCATCACCACCTCCTCAGGCAGAGAGTTCCATAGTCTCACTGCTCTTACCGTAAAGAATCCTTTTCTATGTTTCTGTACAAACCTTCTTTCATCCAGACGCAGAGGATGTCCCCTCATCACAGTCACAGTTCTGGGGATAAATAGATGATGGGATAGATCTCTGTACTGACCCCTGATATATTTATACATATTAATTTGATCTCCCCTCAGTCGTCTTTTTTCTAAAGTGAATAACCCTAATTTTGATAATCTTTCAGGGTACTGTAGTTGCCCCATTCCAGTTATTACTTTAGTTGCCCTCCTCTGGACCCTCTCCAGCTCTGCTATCTCTGCCTTGTTTACAGGAGCCCAGAACTGTACACAGTACTCGATGTGTGGTATGACTAGCGATTTGTAAAGTGGTAGGACTATGTTCTCATCACGGGAATCTATGCCCTTTCTGATGCAACCCATTATCTTATTGGCCATGGCAGCAGCTGACTGACACTGGTTTTTGCAGCTTAGTTTGCTGTTTATTAAAATTCCTAGATCCTTTTCCATGTCAGTGTTACCGAGTGTTTTACCATTTAGTATGTACGGGTGACTTGCATTATTCCTTCCCATGTGCATAACTTTACATTTGTCATTGTTAAACCTCATCTGCCACTTCTCTGCCCAAGCCTCCAATCTATCCAGATCCCTCTGTAGCAGTATACTGTCCTCTTCAGTGTAAATTACTTTACACAGTTTAGTGTCATCTGCGAAAATTTATACTTTACTATGCAAGCCTTCTACAAGATCATTAATAAATATATTGAAGAGAATAGGGCCCAATACTAACCCCTGAGGTACCGCACTAGTGACAGTGACCCAATCTGAGTGTGTATCGTTAATAACCACCCTCTGTTTTCTATCATTGAGCCAGTTACTTACCCACATACAGACGTTTTCTCCCAGTCCGAGCATTCTCATTTTATATACTAACCTTTTATGTGGTACAGTGTCAAATGCTTTGGAGAAGTCCAGATATACGACATCCATTGATTCGCCGCTCTCAAGTCTAGAACTTACCTCCTCATAGAAACTGATTAAATTAGTTTGGCATGACCGATCCCTCACAAAGCCATGATGATATGGCGTTATTTGCTTATTTCCCTTGAGATGCTCTAAGATAGCATCTCTCAGAAAACCTTCAGTTTACCCACAACAGATGTTAAACTTACCGGCCTATAGTTTCCAGGCTCTGTTTTTGAACCCTTTTTGAATATTGGCACCACATTTGCCATGTGCCAATCCTGTGGGACATTCGAATCGAACATCGAACGGGCGAACCGCCATAGACTTCAATAGACAAGCGAATTTTAAAGCCCACAGGGACTCTTTCTGGCCACAATACTGTTGGAAAAGTTGTTTCAAGGGGACTAACACATGGACTGTGGCATGCCGGAGGGGGATCCATGGCAAAACTCCCATGGAAAATTACGTAGTTGATGCAGAGTGTGGTAAGTTAAATTTGCAATGCGATTAATATAACCTGTATTAATCGCATTGCGATTACAACTTAGATCTGAGTTCCTAATGGTTGTATTGCTAGAATTGACGAATATAGCACTATATTCTCAATCTTCGTTATATTCTAGCAATACAACCATTAGGAACTCAGATCTAAGTTGTAATCGCAATGCGATTAATATAACCTGTATTAATCGCATTGCTATTACAACTTAGATCTGAGTTCCTAATGGTTGTATTGCTAGAATTGACGAATATAGCACTATATTCTCAATCTTCGTTATATTCTAGCAATACAACCATTAGGAACTCAGATCTAAGTTGTAATCGCAATGCGATTAATATAACCTGTATTAATCGCATTGCGATTACAACTTAGATCCAGTGGCGTTACGAGGGGGAAGCGGTGGGTACAGGCCGCACCGGGTGACACTAGTCTGATGGGGTGTCACCCGCGGCCCGCCGGCGCAGGAGTTCTCACTCACAAGTTCAACTTCTAAACTTCGCAAGCAAGCACGTCGCGCCGTCACAAGGTAAAGGCGGACGGGGGTGTGATTTACTGCAGCCTGGTAAGTGGTGGGGCGCCGCCGCAGCTGCCCTGCAGGAGTCTCTGGTGCCGGGAGGAGGAGGTAGGTAGAGCGGCTCTGACTTTATAGACCAAATTATTTTAATAAAACCCCAATAATAATAAGTTAATAACCTAACCCCATTCATAAATTACTGGTGGATTATTATAGAGACGGCCCCAGGCCAGGAGACATAAGGGGTTGGGTTGAACTGTGGGCTGGGGCCACCCGGCCACATTTACTAATCTTTGCTCAGGGGGGCCCTCATAAATATAGACCCACATGGTGTGGACTGGTCATTTTTACTAAGGAATATAGTTTAAACGTTTATGTGCAAAAGAGAAAATAAGAAGTCAGCTCCAATCAGATATCTGCACATAGACCAAGACTCTGGGTCTATACAGATATCTGATTGGAGCTGACTTAGTGACTTCTTTTTTTTTCTCTTTATCTCTTTATTATAGCAACGCCAACCATTAGGAACCCAGCTCTAAGTTGAATTCGCAATGCGATTAATATAACCTGTATTAATCGCATTGCGATTACAACTTAGATCTGAGTTCCTAATGGTTGTATTGCTAGAATTGACGAATATAACGAATATAGCACTATATTCTCAATCTTCGTTATATTCTAGCAATACAACAACCATTAGGAACCCAGCTCTAAGTTGAATTCGCAATGCGATTAATATAACCTGTATTAATCGCATTGCGATTACAACTTAGTCAAATTTGTGACACTGCAGCTTCCGAATGAATCTAAAATGGATGCTGTCCAGGAGGTGGGAGGGTCTGGGAGGGAGGGTATGCTGCTGATTGGCTGGAATGTGTCTGCTGACTGAGGTACAGGGTCAAAGTTTACACAATGATGACGAATAGGGGGCGGACCGAACATCGCATATGTTCGCCTGCCGCGGCGAACGCGAACAAGCGATGTTCGCCGGGAACTATTCGCCAGCGAATAGTTCGGGACATCTCTAGTCACCAAAGCATTAATCAGCAGCAGGCCGTTGCTCTAAATGTTTTTGAGGGTCACCAGCAGGCCATCAATCATAATTTTTCAAGGCTGTGTATGATGCCCTCCTTTATGTGTAACAAAGGGTGTATTGGAGTGCCGGTTCCTTGAAATTTTTGGCAGCCCTTTTACTTAGTGCATAGGCTTTATGAGTGTAAAAGTCCAACTACCTGAACAATTGTACCACAATGTGAATGAGGCCCTCTTTTATGTGATATACAGGTTGTATCGGAGTGCCTCTTCCTTGTAATTTTTGGCAGCACTTGCACTTTATATACAAGTAAATATACAGGAAAGAATGTTTCCTAACAATTTTTCCTCTAAAATCGATTTTATCTTAGGTTTTGTGCGTATTATTGTCAATTTGTAAAAGTGGCGTACTACTCGGACAACATCGTTCCCAGCAGCGACCTGGGAGTCCAAGATACATCCAGACATCCTCTCCATGCTGTTCCCAAACCATTTCAGTGGTGTTTCCATCAATTTCTGACCTTTTCCTATGAACTAAGCACCCTCCCCTCTTGAGAGCAGGGGGTTCCTGGTTTAATGCTCGGGTTCTCCCATTGACTTCCATTATACTCGGGTGCTCGCTAGAGTACCCGAGCATCCCGATGTGTTCGGCCCGAGCCCCAGAGCACTATGGTGCTTGATCAACACTAGTCACTGATTAATTTTCCCTTCCTCTGATCCATCAGAACAATAACCCACAAAAAAACGGATCCTGTCTGTGGAGCATACGCCTTCACTCGGTCAGCATTTGCTCAATAATCCATCATCAGTATTGCTAATGGCAAAAAAAAAAAAATGGAGTGGATGTAAAACAGAGATGACACGTGAATGGAATATTTGCATGTCTTCTGTGTTTTCTACCCACTCCTGCTTTTGGCTACCAAATCATAAGTCAATTCTGATGGGACCATACAGGCCTTACAGCTGCTACACAGACAGGATCCATTGAGTCTCATTTTTCCTTCCTTCTGACAGATCAGAAGAAAGGTCAAATAAATGACGATATCAGCCAGGCCGAAAGGCAAAATAGTGGCCCAGTGAGGGTAGGGGGGGGGGGGACAGCATGAGAAGTCCACAGAGTGGATCTATGACATAGTGGTGAGGTGGAAGCAGCATGATGAGACCACAGAGTTTTTTTTTTACCACATATAACCACCACACTGACTGACTGCTACCGTCTCTACTTCCATGAACCACTGCTATTTCCCAGGTAGGCTGCTACGAAGCAGGTGCTTTACCCCGGGCACGTTTGTCTCCTGACCTCCCACTGCTGCCACCCTGCTGAATCCCATCCATGCTTTCAACACATATAACCGCCAATGTGAACTGATAATGTATTTTTCTGTTTGAACTGAAATAGGCCACTAAACGCTTTAAACACATATAACCGCCGCCGACGTAAACTGAGAATGCATTTTTCTGTTTGTACTTAAATAGGCCACTAACCGCTTTCGACACATATAACTGCCACCGACGTGAACTGAGAATGCATTTAGTTTTTTGTACTGAAATACAAAATAACGCATATAACCGCCGCACTGACTGACTGCTACAGCCGCGACTTCCGTAAACCCCTGCACCACTACTTCTCGGCCAGGTAGGCTGCTGTGAAGCAGGTGCTCTACCCCGGGCACGTTTGGCTCCTGACCTCCCACTGCTGCCACCCTGCAGACTCCCAGACATGCTTTCAGCACATATATTCTCAGTTCACGTCGGCGGTTAAATTTTTATTTTTGAACTGAAATAGGCCAGTAAACACTTTCAGCAGAAATAAATGCACCAGTGAAGTGCGTATATTTTTTTCTTTCTGTACTGAAATAGGCCACTGAACGTTTTTGCCACAAATAAGTGCACCACTGAAATGCGTATATATTTTTATTTTTTTACTGTAATACGCCCCTATACGCTTTCAACAGAAATAACTGCAGAACAGTGAATTGAGCATATATTTTCCTTGTTGGACTGAAATAGGCCACTATATGCTTTCACCAGAATTAACTGTAAAAATGCACTGAGAATATATTTCTCTTTTTTTACTGTAATACGCCGGTATACGCTTTCACCAGAAATAACTACAACAGTGCAGTGTGTACGGTATATATATATAAAAAAATTTTTATGAAATACGCCCCTATACGCTTTCACCAGAAATAACTGCAGAAGTGACCTGAGAATATATATTTCTTGTTGGAATGAAATAGGCCACTATACGCTTTAACCAGAAAACAATAAAATAGATACATTTTTCTTATTTTACTTAAATACGCCCCTATACGCTTTCAACAGAAATTACTGCAACAGTGCAGTGCGTATATATTTTTCTTATTTTACTGAAATACGCTTTCACCAGAATTAACTGCAGAAATGCACTGAGAATATATTTTTCTTTTTTTACTGTAATACGCCCCTATATGCTTTCACCAGAAGTAACTGCAACAGTGCAGTGCGTATATATTTTTCTTGTTGTACTATAATACGCCCCTTTACGCTTTCAACAGAAATAACTGCAGAAGTGAAATGCGTATATATTTTTCTTGTCATACTGAATAAGATACTAAGATATAAGCCACTAAAGGCTTTCCAACATAACACTTGCAGCCCAATAACAAAAAGCTGGAATGATAGAGCTTTCTAATGAGTATTTGGATCCCCAAATAATCGTTCCCTGCACTTGTAAATCACTTTCCTCTCAATGTCCCTAGCGCCTTCTGACGTCTCTCCCTGCACTAAGATGCTGTGAAATGATTCCTCCCTATCCTTTCCCTGCACTTATAAATCCTTTTATCACTTATTTGTATTTTTTTAATATACAGGGTGGGCCATTTATATGGATACACCTTAATAAAATGGGAATGGTTGGTGATATTAACTTCCTGTTTGTGGCACATTAGTATATGTGAGGGGAGAAACTTTTCAAGATGGGTGGTGACCATGGCGGCCATTTTGAAGTCGGCCATTTTGAATCCAACTTTTGTTTTTCCAATAGGAAGAGGGTCATTTGACACATCAAACTTATTGGGAATTTCACAAGAAAAACAATGGTGTGCTTGGTTTTAACGTAACTTTATTCTTTCATGAGTTATTTACAAGTTTCTGACCACTTACAAAATGTGTTCAATGTGTTCAATGTGTTGCCCATTGTGTTGGATTGTCAATGCAACCCTTTTCTCCCACTCTTCACACACTGATAGCAACACCGCAGGAGAAATGCTAGCACAGGCTTCCAGTATCCGTAGTTTCAGGTGCTGCACATCTCGTATCATCTGAAGGCAATCGTCTATGCTGTGAAGATACGAGATGTGCAGCACCTGAAACTACGGATACTGGAAGCCTGTGCTAGAATTTCTCCTGTGGTGTTGCTATCAGTGTGTGAAGAGTGGGAGAAGAGGGTTGCATTGACAATCCAACACAATGGGCAGCACATTGAACACATTTTGTAAGTGGTCAGAAAATTGTAAATAACTCATGAAAGAATAAAGTTACGTTAAAACCAAGCACACCATTGTTTTTCTTGTGAAATTACCAATAAGTTTGATGTGTCACATGACCCTCTTCCTATTGAAAAAATAAAAGTTGGATTCAAAATGGCCGACTTCAAAATGGCCGCCATGGTCACCACCCATCTTGAAAAGTTTCCCCCCTCACATATACTAATGTGCCACAAACAGGAAGTTATTATCACCAACCATTCCCATTTTATTAAGGTGTATCCATATAAATGGCCCACCCTGTAGAGGTTTATCCAATAGCAGTCCCTAGCGCCTTCACATGTGTGTCCCTGCACTCTGAACGCTGGAAAATGGCAGAATCTAAAATGGCTGCCATATTTATAGGGCTGTGACATCACAGGGCTGGCTGGCTACTGATTGGCTGCATGCAGGCATGTCAATCTGGGTGATCCCGCCTTCCCAGAGTTCCATGCCCCATGTACTCAGTCCTCACACGTGTAGCCGCCATTTTAGGAAAATGGCGATTCGTTACCACGAAGCGCAAGGAAATTTGCATTCGTTGCAAATCGAATTTTTCCTGAAATTCTAAGCGAATTCCACTTTGTCAGCTTCGATTCGCTCATCTCTAAAATGGGTCATCAATCAATGGAATTCCTCTGAAGACCCTTTGCGTAGTATCAAAGAGGTTGGGCAATTTGTTAAAATGTTTAGGAATAGCTTATAAATGTTTTTGATGTGACATACCTTCTGTATGTCACCTGATAGTGTGCTGCAGAAGGTGATCCCCATCTGTGTCCTCTATAAACACATTCAAACCCCCTAGTGCTGTTTCAATAGGTCACAAGATGGTAGTGGTGAAGTGACTCATTCATGTCACAGCTGTTACATTAGTGGTCCTGGTCAATCGCAGCTCTGCTTCTTCTATTAGGAACATTACTCAGTGAGCACTACGATTCTCATTTCTGTTATCACAACTTCATGTCTCTCCTTGCTGTGTGCAGTTGCATAGCTGCTTCTAATTGCTTATCAGCTCGCTGCTGTAACACTGTGATGGCGACCTCATTTCCTTGCCAGAGCAATTAGGTTCCTAGTTTGCTAAGTTCCTGCTAAGGCAACTATTGTCTGCCGTGTATAAACCCCTGACTGTTTAATGGATTCTGCCTCCCAGATGCCTGTCCTGACCTATGCCTGTTTACCACTGTGACCTACTGCCAACCGCATACCTCATATCTGTATTATGTATTCACAAGCACTGATGTAACACCCCAGAGTTGTGTTACTACACGCTTTTGCCCCGCTACTATCTTCTAAGAGCTTTATACTGTGATCTGATGTAATTTTGCTTATGTCCTCCACAAATGTGCATATAAACCTATGTTAAATGCCATTGTTCATGTAATACTGCCTGGTTACCAGTAGGTGGCAGCAACAATCCTGTTCTATTCTGCCCCCCTTCTGAAGAGAGGTGGACTATTCCGTCTTCCTGCAGCAAGGGAGGGAAAAAACAATTAGAACCAGAGTTGAGTTTACCCCTGTGTAGGGAAGACAGCAAGGACCTGAGATTTGGCCATATTCCCAGTCTGAGCACCTTCAGCTCAGCTGGATGAGAAAAGCAGAAAACTACAGACAAACTCCAGAGTTCCAGGAAGAAAGCATCCCCTGAGAATCCATTGGAGAGATAAGTTCAGAGACCTAGGAGAAGCTACAGATGTAGCAGGGTTAACACACATGCTTTATGAGACGTGTTATCTAAACTAAATGCAACTAAATGCGTCAAGCAATTGCTTTTCAATGGCTTTTGTTTCAAGATAACGTGATGAGTTCAGAAATTTGAGTTAAGAGTGTGTGTGTTACCCCTGCTACATCTGTATTTCCTCCTCATCTAGTCTGTCCCCCACAGCAGAGGTCACATTTAAAGCAGAAGCACTCATTCCTGCCAATCATTGCCAAAACCTGCTGGGACCAAGAGACCAAAGCTCTACTCTGCAAAGTTCCTCTATAACTCTTACTATCACCACACTCAAATTTATTTCAAGTGAGCCAGGAGTCCAGCCGTACCCAGGTAGGAGACATCGTCACAGGGCGCCGGCCACGCAATCTTCCTGCGCTGCGCCGCTGGCGTCCTGCCTCTCTCCCTGAGCGCCGACGCATGCATCATCCCCGTCTCCCATGTAACAGGGGGCGGAGCGGATCCGACCGCGCTCCTGCTGTCTGTGCGGTCGGTGTCCTCCGTTCCCCTGGCAACAGTATCAGGCTGAGCACCAAGCTGGCCACTTGGTGCTCGGCTTCTGTGTCTGAGCGAGTCATGTGATGCTGGCCACATCACATGACCTTAGCCTTTCACTACTTATACAGGCAGCCTGCTGGCCACAGGTTGCCTGCGATTTTGGTCCTGTGCCTAACTGCTACTACTCAGTGCTTCTGCTACTCTGAATTTTGACCCTTGGCTTTTGTTCCTCACCCAACCTCGCCTGCCCTTGTGTACTGACATGACCTCCAGGTTTGACCCTCGGCTTGTACTCTGACCCGTCCTTGCCATTGCTTGTGTACTGACGTCACCTCCAGGTTTGACCCTCGGCTTGTACTCTGACCCGTCCTTTCTATTCCTTGTGTACTGACGTGACATCTTGGTTTGACCCTAGGCATGTTTGTTTACCGTCCTTGTTACCCCTGTTCGCCTACGTTAGTGTTTATCTCTGGTGTTTCAGTATTGCCCCTGACACTTTACGTGACTTTGGATCCATCTGCAGGGTTCCCTCCTACTGCCTCTGCCTGGTTATATTCGGTCTCTGTCCGCTCTGCCTCTCTGCACTTATAGAGGTTAGGGACCGTTGCCTAGTTACGCCCCGTCGCCTAGGACAGGTAGTGTAAGTAGGCAGGGACAGAGGCGTGGGTGGCAGCTAGTGGGTGCACTTCCTCTTCCCCACTCCCAAGTTCGTGACAGTGATACAATTATCCCTATTCTACAGAGACATTATAGGCCATTACACCACTCTGGCATTCCTAATCTGAGATGTGCGTTATAACACCTTGGAAGGGCCCTGGGATAGTCGCCTGCGCAAGCTGCAATTGGCCTCACGACAAGTACAGAACATTAACAACCAGTATCCTGGCCATTGCACTGAGCACTGACCCCAACTTGTTACTGACTACATGTTTCCCTTTTCCTTCTGTGCCTTGCACTACTGTCTCTGATCCCTGCAGGTCATCTGTCAACCACACTGGGACTACTCCAGGAGGTAGCAGCCTGGTGGCTCCCTGCAGCAAAGTCCAGATAGTGCTTAAAGAATAAATACCATGCAGCCACCAGGATAATCACTGGATTATACTTAGCTTTAGCCCAAAGTCAAGTTAGTTGGTTGACACAGTTCTTCCATACCCACTGCTGTAACAACAGCTTTCACTGCTGTCACTGGACAATATCAGCACATGCACAGAAGAGAGTCCTTCCATGGACAGTGCAGAAAGCAGTGATGGGGATGAATCTCATCACCCCCACAACCATCTTGTGACCTGTGTATATAACGCTGGAGTATTGGAGTGTTTGCAAAGGACACTGATGGGAAATGGGGGCTTTCATACTCTGGGGTAAGTTATGATGTAATTTACAGATGTATAGAACATCAAAAACAGTTTATGGGCTATTCCTAACATTTTACCAAATCAGCCAACCTCTTTAAATACTTTATAATCCTAGAAGAATGGCAGTCCACCCAAGTAGTGTTTTGCCTTGGCAAATACTGTATATCCATTTGTACATCAGCATAGCGACAGACATCATATGATACCTAAGGCTGACATTAGAGTTGTGCCTAATTAATGCAATTCTAAAAGATGATTGCAAAACCTGTCCTTTTTATCATCACTCATTATAAATCAGGTTTCACTGCATGTATTTTAGAGACAAGCGAAGCAATTGAAGTTCGGTTCAGTTTAAGTTCGCCAAAAGTTTTTCAAAAAGTTCCATTTGGAACCGAATCTGTTTGGAATGAACCAAATTGGATCCAATTCTTTTCAATCATAATTTATGAATTTTTGCTTTTTCTACCCCCCTTCCTCTTGAATCCAATCATGGCAATAGTAAATCATGTCTAAATGATGCTGACAAATGGGTAAATGCACATTTGAAGGCGTTACCAAACAATGTGCTTAAAGACACACCTGGACATAAAATGTGTTATGCTTTTTCATATTTCAAAGCTTCCATAAATTGTCCCTTATCTGGGGCAGATGATGATTAAACACACACAGTGTTATGGAATTAAAACATAAAAAAAAAAAAGTGGCTTGTTGGGGGACCAACAGTCCAAAAAGTATTCCTTGATTGCCTGCCCATGCAACACGCATAGGTGTTGTGAACAAGCCTATAACAATTCTCCCTTTTAATTGGGAGCAGCAGCAGTGCAGTGTGGATGTGGAAAAGGTAGGGTAATAAGAGGCACATGGCATCGATTTCTTCCTAAAATGTCATGTTATCACTCACAAATATAATCATTTGCTACCCTGTGTATTCTAAGGGTGCATTCACATCACCGTTTAGCTTTCCGTTCTTCTGATCCGTCAGAAGAAGAGAGAGAGAGAGAAAAAAAAACTGGATCCTGTAAAAAAAAAACGAATCCTGTTGCATCATTTATGCATAGGATTGCATAGGATCCGTTTTTTTACAGGATCCAGTAAAAAAACGGATCCTGTTGCATCAGTTGTCATCCGTTTAAGGGTACTTTCACACTAGTGTTTTTGTTTTCTGGTATTGAGTTCCATCACAGGGGCTCAATACCAGAAAAAAACTGATCAGTTTTATCCTAATACATTCTGAATGGAGAGCATTCCGTTCAGTATGCATCAGGATGCATCTGTTCAGTCCCTCTTACAGTTTTTGGCCGGAGAAAATACCGCAGCATGCTGCAGTTTTCTCCCCGGCCAAAAATCCTGAACACTTGCCGGAGTGCATTCATTTCCATTGAAGTGCCTTAATGCCGAATCAGGCCCCAAGTGTTCCGGCAAAACGGATCCGGTATTGCAATGACAACCGGAAAGACGGATCCGGTATTGCAATGCATTTCTGAGACGGATCCGCCTCCGGATCTGTCTCACAAATGCATCCATTTGCGTCCAGATTGCCGGATATGGCAGGCAGTTCCGGTGACGGAACTGCCTGCCGGAATCCTCTGCTGCAAGTGTGAAAGCACCCTTAGCCATTTCTGTCCGAGATCCGTTTTTTTAGGGTACTTTCACACTTGCGGCAGAGGATTCCGGCAGGCAGTTCCGTCAAAACGTGTGCAAACTGATGGCATTTGTCAGACGGATCAGGATTGATTTTTTTTCACATTTTTTGCAGTCTGAGCATGCGCAGACTGCAATGCCGGATCCTTTTTGCCGGAACACTCGGAGCCGGATCCGTCATTAATGCATTTCAAGGGGGAAAAATGCCGGATCCTGCAAGTGTTCTGGAATTTTGGACGGAGATAAAACCGCAGCATGCTGCAGTATTATCTCCATCCTGAAAAGGCAAAAAGACTGAACTGAAGACATCCTGATGCATCCTGAACGGATTGCTCTCCATTCAGAATACATTAGGATAAAACTGATCAGTTCTTTTCTGGTATTGAGCCCCTAGGACGGAACTCAATGCCGGAAAAGAATAACTCTAGTGTGAAAGTACCCTTAGATGGAAACAAAAGTACTGCATGCAGTTTTTTCCCATGTAAAAAAGGGATCTCAGGGAGAAATGGCTCAAACGGATAACAACTGATGCAACAGGATCTGCTTTTTTACTGAATCCTGTTTTTTTTTTTTTTTCTCTCTTCTTCTGACGGATCAGAAGAACTGAAAGCTAAACGGTAATGTGAATGCACCCTAAGACATGCATATGCTATTTTCCAAAACGTTAACAAAAAAATATAAAATTTCAACAGTTTGGAGATGCACAGACATGGATTTCTGCCTAGTATTTCACACTATCACTCAGATATATCATTGTCTGCTACTCTGTGTATTGTAAGACACACATATGCTATTTTCCTAAACGTAAATAAAAAAAAAGAACTGTATGGAGATGCACGGAGTTTGGACTAGAATTTCACAGTGTTTTCACTGAGATTTCAAATGCTATACTGTATCTATCCTCTGGATGGTAAAAGACACAAAATAAAATGTATTTCTGTTAAAATGCCAATATAAATATTGTATTTTTTGCCCCATAAAAAATGTCACTGTGTCTTATAGAGTGAATAATAGGTCGGTGCTCATTAGTACTGGAGGACCAGGAAGCGGTGAATGCAGCGCTTCCCGGCATTCGTATTCACCGCTTCCTATTCCTCTGCTGTCAGCTGTGCTGTGGCTGCGCACAGCGTGAGGGCGCTCTGTGACCTCATGCTGTTGCGTGTCAGGTCATAGCATAGCCAACAGCAGGAAGGAGAGAGAGAGTTCTGGAGGTGAGGAGCGGTGGTGTTCGGAGCAGGAGAGATAAGTGGATTTTTTATTTTATGTGATATAAGGCATGGGGGCTGATGATATGAGGCATGGGGGCTGATCTGAGGTCAAAATGGAAGTATTATTTATTTTGGGGCTCTTATCTGAGGTCTGATTGGGGATCATTCACATTGGGGTCTGAGCTTTGGTCTGATTGTGGGTCTGATCTGAGAACTGAGGTCTTATTAACATTGGGGGTCTGATTGGGGCTGTGAGCTAAGGTATGACTAACATTGGGGGTCTGATTGGTAGTCTGACCTGAGGTCTAATGAAACCTTTTTTTTCTTATTGTCCTCCTCTAAAACCTAGGTGCGTCTCATGTACCGGTGTGTCTTATAGGCAAATAAATAAAAGAAATGTCCTTGCAGGTAGCTGCTTTTAATATTCTGCAGTAGCTGCTGCTGTGTTGTAAATTCAGCTGGAATGTACTGCCAGGCACACACAACTTCAGCTCCTCACTTCCCAATCCCTTGCTAACAGCTTTCCCTGCCTTTCCCTATTCTCTAAAATTCTTCTTCTTTCTAGACTTTCCTTTCAATGTCCCTAACATTAGAATACAAGCTTGATTGTGACTGTACACTGTCCCTAAGATTTTTTTCTGTCAGCCCAACAAAGAATGACCTGCCTGATTCAGCACTGAATGGCTCATCCAGGCTTTGAGCCAACCAGGGCACAACCTCCCCACCACTTCCTCCCAGAGTTATGCGAGCAGCCTTCTTCTTCCACACTAGTACTTTTTCGTCCGACATGTGTGCCATTTTATTTGATTTGTCCAAAACAAACCTGAAAAGATTAGGGTTCAAATGCTAGATGAAATTTAGCAACATTTTGAATTAACCCAGTTCCTTACGAACTGGTTCACTCATCTCTAATGTCTTTCATATACTGTATACAAGGGAAGAAATACCGTTAGGAAATTTGGAGTTTAAGTGCTAATTAGAGACTGAGAAAATTTACTGGTGGCTTAGCATGGTGGAAAAGCAGTGGTCACATACATGTACAATATACAGCACATTGTAGTTCTGGCAGGGACAGGAAGAACCAAGAAGGAAAATTGCTCTGTCCAGGTAAGTCTTTTTTTTATTATTCTTATACCATGCCTGATCACCAGTCAAGTTTTTTTTTTCGGGCAGCCCATCTAATATAAGGAGGATCTATGTTCAGAATTCTCATGTTTTGATGAGAGTGGAGAGCAGTTACAAAATGAGTGTTTCTCTCTTCCTGCCAAGTTGCCCCACAAATTATAGCTGACTGCTGGGGGAATCTTTGCAATCAGCTGATCATTAAAGGGATTTTGTCACTTGAGCAAGTGGCATTTTATTATGTAGATAAAGTTAGTACAAAACACTTACAAATGTATTATTATCCATATTGCTTCCTTTGCTGGCTGGATTCATTTTTCAATCGCATTATACACTGTTCGTTTCCATGGTTATGACCACTGCAATCCATCAGTGGTGCTCGTGCTTGCACATTATAGCAGTGGCGTAGCGTGGGGGTGGGGCCTTTGCCCCGGGCGCAAAATTTGAAAGGGCGCCAGTAGGGCCGCGCCGCCAATTAGGCAAAGTGAGGAGATCACCCCAGGTGGCGCAGCCCTGCTCAAAAGTGGGAGGCGGCATAAGGGCACAAGGAGATGAGCACTTCCGTTGTGGAAGCGCTCATCCCCATAGTCATCTGTATCGCCGTCCTCAGGACAGCGATACAGATGGAAGTGCTGTGGGGCAGGGGAGAGGTGTCTCCCTTCCCCGTTCCTCTGATAGACTGCAGGCCTAGTGCCTGCAGCCTATCAGAGGCCGATGCAGGCAGCACGATGACGTCATTGCACTGCCTGAGTCATACAGCGCGGGACACAGGCCGGAAGAGGCCTGCATTGCATCTCTGCCATGGAGGTAAGTATAAGTGTTTATTTTTTTATATGGTAAAATACTGGCTACTGGCACATAATTGGGGGGCCATCTATTGGGGGCACTTGTTACTGGCACACGATTGGGGAGCACTTGTTACTGGCACATGATTGGGGGGCCATCTATGGGGGCATTCTCACTGGCACATAATTGGGGGGCCATCTATGGGAAGCACTTCTCACTGGCACATTATTGGGGAGCATCTATGGGGGAACATCTTACTGGCACATTATTGGTAGCACTTTTTACTGGCACAATATTGGGTGGCACTATGGGGGCACTTCTTACTGGCACATTATTGGGTGGCACTATGGGGGCACTTCTTACTGGCACATTATTGTGGGCACTATGGGGGCATCTACTGAGGCCACAAAGAAGGAGTATTTTATATGAGGGGTTCTGTATAGGGGCATTTTATACTGGGACACATTATAGTGGGTACTATAGAGAAGGGGGCAGTGGAGTACTATGGGGTCATCTACGGGGGCACTAAGAAGGGGTATTTTATACTTGCAAATTATTGGGGAAAGTGAGGGCATCTACTGGGGCACTATATAGGGGTATTTTATACTGGCACATTATGGGGGCACTATGGGGACATTAGCTCAACTGGGGGCATTAAAAGGTCACATTATAAGGAGAATTATTACTACTGGGGGGCATTATGGTGGGCTTTATTACTACTGGGGATCTATGGGGAACATGATTACTAGTATGGGCACTATGGGAACATTATTACTTCTGGGGTACAGTGGGGACATGTTGGGGGCACTGTAGGAGCACTATTACTACCATGTGTGCTCTAGCAGAGAATTATTCCTATTGGTGGGACTTTTGGGAGCACTATTGCTGTGGGGGCCCCTTGGCACAGTATCAGCTTACCACAATTATTTTTGGGGGACGTTATGTTTACACTATTAGTGTCAGGGGCACTATTTGCTGGGCGCAGTTATTTTAGGGCACTGTGTGCCAATAATTATTGAAGGGCACTATCTGCAGGGTACTAGTATTAATGTTTCTGCAGTATAATATTGGGGAGCATGGCAGGCAGAATATTGGGGATGGTAGGATGATTTGTCCAGAAGATGGGAGGATGATGGAAAACTAGTAAACTAAGATTTTTTTTTCTCAAACTGCAGAAACGAGAAATGGCTGAAAAATGGTGGTCTGGTTTGAAAGGAGAAGATGAGGAAAGAGGGAAGGAACATCTATATCAAAGGAGACATCAATGGATGTAAGAGGTATGGGGCACTGTATTACCCTGTATGTTGTGTAGTGATGGGAGGGTGGATATAGAATTTGGCCCACACTGTAGCAGCCTGGCCCCAGACTTCAGGTCACACTGTATGTGTTCTGAAATCTGGGGCCTCACACCCATCTACTACATTATCTGTACACAGAGAGTTATCACCGTGTTATCTGTGGTGTTACATAGAACTGCAGGTGATATCTACTACATTATTTGTAAAATGGGGCGTGGTCACAGGTTAGGGGGGGCACAATACTTGCCCCGGGTGCTGGAAACCCACGTTACGCCACTGCACTATAGGAAAAAGTGACGGCCTCTCTGGTGGCCAGGACCGTGGAAGCTCACATAGGCAGGTGCATTTTTCTATAGTGTACAAGCACAGCTATGCTGCTGGACTGCAGGGTGGTCGTAACCATGGAAACAAGCAGTATATAATTAGATGGAAAAATTGATCCAGCCAGCAAAGTAAGCAATATGGATAATAACAATAGTTTAGTAAGTGGCTTATATTAACTTTCTATACATTATAAATGATATTTGCTAAAGTGACAAAACCCCTTAAAGGAATCTTTTTCACAAGCAGGGAGTATCTAACGGTAGAGAACCCCTTTAATAGACTTTTTTGACTCTTGTTTCTCCTTTTTCTCAAAGTTCTTTCCAGTTTCTTGTCTTCTCTTTTAAGTCTTTTTGTTTCCTACTGTGTACTACTAACCCTATAATTACCTGGCCTGAAAAGGGCTTAATGAACAAGCCAGATTTTAGAAATCTAGCATGTGTGAGTTTATCAAAGAATAACTCAATTAAAGGTATTGCACACCTAAATAATCTTCACATACTGAACTTTAGTTAGATGTTAAAATTAGATGTGTAAAATTTGCATATAATTACTAAAAACACAAATTGGTGACTTTTTCTTTAAAAAGCATTTTTAACTGCATTGTCACATATATACATGCATTCCATACAAAAATGTTAGCAGATATATACACCACTCACAAAAAGTTGGGGATATTTGGCTTTTGGGTGAAATTTTAGGATGAACCTAAAATGCACTTTAACCTTTAAAGGTGAACTTAATGTGACCTTTTCTAAACTTTTGAATGCACATGTCCAACTGTTCAGTGTTTTAGTACTTTTTGCACAACTTGCTGTTCTCGAACAAGGAGCTTCACGGCAAGTTTAATACCAGATGTTTGATCAATGAATCGCCCAATAAATTTCCTGGTTCAATTAGAATTGGTATTTAAACAGTCCTCCTTATCATGCTGTGCACATTTTGACATGATGAGACCAAGACGACGCCTAACAAGTGATCAATGGTACCTCCCCATTGCGAGGCTTCAAGTAAGATCTTCTCAGACAGAAGTGGCCACTGAGCTTAGAGTGTCACAGAGTGTCATCAGCAGGTTGCAACAAAGATACAAAGAGACTGGAAGAGTAACACTTTGGCCACATCCCTGATGACCTCTTCATTGTAAATAATGCCCTGTGAAACCGGATAATGAATGCCACACAACTCCAGGCACATTTAAGGGAGGTTAGAGGCACCCAAGTGTCACATCAGACCATTCGAAACCATTCACATCAGTGTGGTCAGCCTGCTAGATGACCTGCAAGGGTACCTGACCACAGGCGTCATCATCTTGCATGTGCCACGGAGTAGTGGGCCTCAGTGCTGTTCACTGATGAGTCGATGAAAGCAGAAATGATGGCCACTAGGTGTAGACCGAGGACCAGTGTGCTCGGGTTAAACACTTTGCGATGCTCAGGTGTTGTACCGAGCACCCGAGCACAACGGAAGTGGGAGAACCCCAGGCACCCCCTGCTCTAAAGAGGGGAGGGTGTCGGGACTCTAGTTCGGCTTAGGAGTCCCTGCTCTGACTTCATATATAGCTATATCCATATATGGAGTCAGTGCTTGGGGACACCCCAGTGTATTCAAATCTAATTTCTGAAAAGTTTCTGCCGGGATTTGAATTCCCAAAGTTGTACATTAGAGACAAGGACCTTATCCACTCAGCTATAAAGCTGAATGCTAAAATGTCTGAAAAACATCATAGTAATTTATTATGTAGTGAAAATTCCTATTCAGCAGAAGACTTATTTTATATTTCTGTGCAGGTTAACATGTAGCTGTATAGTGTAGTGGTTAGCATCCTTGCCTCTAATGTACAAGGTAGGGATTTTGAATCCTGGAAGAAACATATATATATGTTTATAGTCATAATATATTTACATATATCATATATTTCAAATATATAATATATTATAATTAGAGTTGAGCGGACACCTGGATGTTCGGGTTCGACGGGTTCGGCCGAACTTCACAAAAAAGTTCGAGTTCGGGACCCGAACTTGACCCCGAACCTGAACCCCATTGAAATCAATGGGGAACCAAACTTTTAAGCACTAAAATGGCTCTAAAAATTTAATGGAAAGGGCTAGAGGGCTGAAAATGCCAGCAAAATGTTGTTAAGAGCATGGCAAGTGCTCTGCAAATAAATGTGGATAGGGAAATGACTTCAAATAACATAAAATATGTAAAAAAATAAAATAAAAATCTTGATCTAGGAGGACGAGGTCTATATGGAGTAGGAGGTTGAGTGTAACGGTCACGTACACACACACACAGGGGGGAGGGAAGTGACCACTGCGCTCCACCCTTACCCCTGGCCCTGCCTACTTGCCTCGCGAGTCCTAATGAAAGGGGACAACTGGACGGCAATCCCTAACTTGGAATAAGTGCAGGGATGACAGACAGACAAACAACAGGACGTGAACGGACCGAGTCAATACCAGGAAAGCTACAAAGTACAAATGGAGCAAGCAGAGAATTGTCAGGAGAAGCCGGGGTCATAAATACCAGGAGAGACGTGAAGTACCAAAGGAGTCAGCAGAGGAACGTCAGGAGGAGGCCGGGGTCAGAATACCAGGATAGCAGCAAAGTACACAAGGAGCAGGCAGAGGATCGTCAGGAATTCAGCAGGAGGTAAGTACGCCAGGAAAGACCAAATCACAGGTGGAACCTAAATTAACAGGCAACCTGTGGCCAGCAGGCTGCCTGTATTTATAGTGGGGAGTGAGGGTCATGTGACGTGGCCAGCGTCACATGACCGACAGACCAACCAGTCGAGCACCGAGTGATCAGCTCGGCGCTCAAGGCAGACTAGGAGCAGGGAGCCACCCAGCTAGTAAAGCCGCCCTGGGAATGAGGTCAAACACAGATCCTCATTCCCAAAGCTAAGCAACAGGTCTGCGGGTAATGGGGGACCGAGTGCACCTTCGGAACCCCGTTACAGTACCCCTCCTTTTACGAGGGGCCACCGGACCCAAGACTTCAGGCGATGGCTTTTCAGGGTGTTCTAAATGAAATTTTCAAACAAGTCTAGGAGCATGAACCTTCCTGGCAGGTACCCAAGATCTCTCTTCAGGTCCATACCCCTTCCAGTGAATCAGGTACTGCAAGGAATTACGCACCTTCCTGACATCCACTATTTTAGACACCACATACTCGACAGCATCATTAACAAGAACCGGCGGAGGCGAGGCTTTTGATGGTACTACCGGTTCAAAATATTTTTTAAGTAGAGACTTATGGAACACATCATGAATGTGGAATGACTCGGGCAGCTCCAACCTAAAAGATACCGGGTTAATCACCTCCGTGATCTTATATGGTCCAATAAAACGAGGAGCAAACTTTTTAGAATCTACCTTAAGAGAGAGATTCTTGGAGGACAACCATACCTTATCCCGAACCTGAAAATGTACCCCCCTTGAACGTCTCCTATTGGCCTTGAGTTTCTGAGAACTTTGAGCCTTTTCTAAGTTCGATTGAACCCGGGCCCAAACTGTGCACAGTTCAGAGGAGAGCCTATCCGCCTCAGGGTTAGAGGAGGAGACGGATGACCCAGAATGAAAACTACACCTACACCGTTCACCTGATTTGGATGTAAATACCCTCAAATTAAAGCTGACAGTCTGCAGTTAAAGCACATCTTGTTTGTTTCATTTCAAATCCATTGTGGTGGTGTATAGAGCTAAAAATGTTAGAATTGTGTCCATGTCCCAATATTTATGGACCTGAATGTATAACCTGTGATAACCCCCTCCAGCTGTGATAAACAAACGATCAGACAATACACTGATTGCAGGGCAGGCCAGCACCTCCAGGGCGTAAAGGGCAAGCTCAGGCCATGTCCCCAATTTGGAAACCCAGAAGTTGAAGGGGGCAGACCCATCATTCAGTATGTGCAGGCGTGTGCACACATACTGCTCCACCATGTTGCTGAAATGCTGCCTCCTGCTAAGACGTTCCATATCAGCTGGTGGTACAGGTTGTTGTGGCATGGTAACAAAGCTTTTCCACATTTCGGCCATGCTAACCCTGCCTTCTGAGGTGCTGGTGGTTCCCCAGCTGTGTTGGCGTCCTCTCCTCCTCCTCTGCCTTCGCCTTGTGCTTCCACTGTGCCCCCGCTGTCAGGTGGGAATGCCACCAGCCGCGTGTCTACCAGCGTGCGCTTGTACTCGCGCATCTTACGATCACGCTCCAGTGATGGAATTAAAGATGGAACGTTGTCCTTGTAATGGGGATCCAGCAGTGTGGCCACCCAGTAATCAGCACAAGTTAGAATGTGGGCAACTCGGCGGTCGTTGCGGCGACACTGCAGCATGTAATCGCTCATGTGTGCCAGGCTGCCCAGAGGCAACGAAAAGCTGTCCTCTGTGGGAGGTGTATCATCTGTGTCCTCCATATTCCCCCAGCCATGCACCAGTGATGGCCATGAGCTGGTTTGGGTGTCACCCTGCTGTGAACACGGTTCCTCCTCCTCATCCTCCACCTCGTCATCCTCCAGAACTGTGCCCTGGCTGTACAATTGTGTACCTGACGTTTGTGGGTGCAGGAACCCACCCTCGGAGCCACTTGTGAATGACTGTCCGGAAACCCTATGAAATGATCCCTCTTCCTCTTCCTGTGCCACATCCTCTTCCATCATCGCCAGCAGTGTTTTTTAAAGGAGGCATAGAAGTGGGATAGTAACGCTGAGAACTGTGTTATCGGCACTGGCCATGTTGGTGGAGTACTCGAAACAGCGCAACAAGGAACACAGGTCTTGCATGGAGGCCCAGTCATTGGTGGTGAAGTGGTGCTGTTCCGCAGAGCGACTCACCCGTGCGTGCTGCAGCTGAAACTCCACTATCGTCTGCTGCTGCTCGCACAGTCTGGCCACCATGTGCAAGGTGTAGCACGTTGCATATGAGGCTGTGTGCAGGAAGGCCGAAGTTAAGCTGCAGTGCTGATAGGCGAGCAGCAGCAGGGTGAGAACGCCGAAAGCGCGCACAGATGGCCCACACTTTATGCAGCAGCTGTGACATATTGGGATAATTTTTAAGGAATCTCTGTACCACCTAATTTAGAAAAGGCCAAAAACATAATAATTTGCACTATACAACATGAATGTTATTTTAAAGGGCTTCTGTCACCCCCCAAAAGTCATTTTTTATTTTTGGGCTAATTAAAATCCTTATAGTGTGATTATTCAATATATAGTGCTCTTACCTTTTTCTGTGGCTTAGTTTCTTTAAAAACCGCACTTTTATAATATGTTAATTACCTCGCTACCAGCAAGTAGGGCTGTTACTTGCTGGTAGCTGCCGCATCCTCCTTTAAAAAAAACGCCCCCTCCTCCTGTTGATTGACAGGGCCAGCGAGCGCTCTCCTCCTCCGGCTGGCCCTGTCTGCATGTCAAATTCCGCGCCTGCTCCTTACGTGTCTTCATTCGACGCAGGCGCTCTGAGAGAAGGACGCTCACTTCCTCAGCGCTTCCTCAGTGCGCCTGTGCCGATTACGTCTTCTCTTTCGGGTTTAGAGGTGACGTCATCGGCGCAGGCACACTGAGGGAGTGCTGAGGAAGCAAGCGTCCTTCTTTCAGAGCACCTGCGCCGAATAAAGACACGTAAGGCGCAGGCGCGGGATTTGAAATGCTGACAGGGCCAGCCGGAGGAGGAGAACGATCGCTGGCCCTGTCAATCAACAGGAGGAGGGGACGTTTTTTTGAATGGAGGATGCGGCGGCTACCAGCAAGTAACCGCCCTACTTACTGGTAGCGAGGTAATTAACATATTATAAAAGTGCGGTTTTTAAAGAAACTAAGCCACAGAAAAAGGTAAGAGCACTATATATTGATTAATCGCACTATAAGGATTTTAATTAGCCCAAAAATGAAAAATGACTTTTGGGGGGTGACAGAAGCCCTTTAAGGAAATAGACTACCTCAGCGAGGACCAAGCAGTCTCCAAAGATAGCGCTTTGAAAAAGCTCAATTCCATCATTGACCAAAATGGGTTGCTAAGAATGAAGGACGGGGAGTGTTCTGCCCAGCAGGGTTTGAATTTGATTCTATTTCACATCTGCTTTAGTTTTGCTATTTCTGTGGTGATTAATGCGGTAATAGCACCATCTAGCTGTGTACTACAGTTTGTTTTTCTGTTAATAATGATTATTGTATTGTGGGAGGTGCAAAGCATTGTGGGAGTGTAATGCATCATGGGAAAGAGAAACCCCCAGTCATCAAGGACACACCAGCAGAGCTGTCCTTCTGCATATCTTCTTCTTAAATTCTACCATCCTTGTGCAAGCAGATTTGGTGAGAGAGATCTACATTGTTTCAGGGACATTATGTTATGCAGAGCTGTTTAGTTAGTTATCATTGTCTCAGGGAGGTTGTTATACTGTTAGATGTTAGACATGCAATCTATGTTAGACAGTCATTTTACCATGTGCTTCAGTGTTATGCAAATGTTACAGTACATGCTATGCTATATACATATTCATATTATTTGTATTCTTATAGTTTTACCACTCAAATACTCCTGTTTTGCCAATAAACAAGTTAGACTACAAAGAACAGTCCTCTTATTTAGAAAACAGGAATGGTTTATGCTGAATGCACACTGTGTGAAAGTGTATGAAGACAGAACAGTGCCGCATTTACACAACTTATCCAAAATAAATAAATAAATCTTTGGATTAATTTTGCTGAAAAATCTTTGTGAATTTTGTAAAGAATCTGGTTTATTACAAATGAATTTGCTCATCCTTAGTGTGAATTACTCCAGATATCTTTTATTTAAGGGTATAGCTCATTAATTATGTGCCACTTTATTTGTGACTGAAGTTACAGACAATTCACTATAACATTGGGATCATAGTGATCCTGTGCTTCATGTAAACCCTTTAGAATACACCACTAATTATTTTTTAAGCAGACGCAGAAAACTAAAATAAAAACAGAGATGAAGGGATTTTTGTATTTTTCTGAACACTTGTTAAATATTTTATTATTAATGCTCTGATACAGTAATTCTCAATTAAGGGACACATCAATTTGTATCCCAAACTACACTGAACATCCAATAATGTCAATAAGTGGTGTTGTAAATTTTTTCACCAATAAAGTTTTACAATTATTATATGGCACTTTAAGCCATTCAAATAAAAGTAATTGCATTTTATAAATGTAATTCTTATTTAAAAATAACATTCCTAATGCTACTTCAAATTATATACTTCCATGCTGCTGCAGAATAATTGGCAGTGTCAAGTTTCAAGTAATGCACAGTGCTAATTGTTCCCCAATGTCCAGTACAGCAGTTATAGAAGCAGTTTATAAATAAAATATAATAATACTTTCAAACAACCATATATTTAATGATTTCTAATTTCATTTCTAAAGTCCTTTTTGTATGCCATTTTACTGGCTTATTCTATCAAGTCAGGGATGGGTCATAAAATTAAAACTTAAAAACATTTGGGAATTGATAAAGGGGTATTCCCAGGTTAAAATGTTATGGTATATTGCTAGATTTTGCCATAACATTATGATGGGGGAGGGAGGATCTCTGAACTCGAACTCCCACTGATTCTGAAAAACAAGGGACCAAGGCACCTTCAGTATTTTCTCTGGGATACTGAAGCGGCCTTGGTCCCTTGTGCCTCATCAACCAATAGGAATATAATAAAGATTTAAGTGAAAGGGGGTCTATGATAGTTCATTACACAGGAGAACTTATGAACAGGAGAAAAGCTATAGAACAGTTGGGAACCTGGTAGTTGAACATTTCTGCAATCAGGAATCAATGGCATTTCCTAGCAATATAATATAATTTCAAACAGTAGAAAATCTTTCTTAAATATTAAAATAGTTTGTAATTTTAAAAATTGATATGGTGTTTCTAAAACACTTTTAGACACTGTTTTGGCTTGTACATCAAGGAGGTATGACTTAACTGGACTGGGGTGTGGCTTGTTAAAAGGAGGCACGGCTTAAGATTTCACAATGCTTGCCAAATTGTGACTTAAAATTATGCTTGCAAAGAAAGTCAAATGTGTTATAAACTTAGACTACTCAAACAAAACAATAGCTGATCTTGGGGAGACTAGCTGCAAAAAACACTGTGGAGCCTCATTTAAGAGCCTCAACAAAACAATTTAAAGTGCAAAGCTCCCTGGAAAACAGTAATATGCAAAATAACCGTGGAGCCCAGTTATGGATCTTCACCACAGTGAAAGCCAGATATCCTTCCAGTGAAGGAAAACCAAGCAAAGGGGCTCCACAGTTATGTTGCGTAAACTTAGACTAGACTGCTGTGAAACTACAACTCCCAGCATGCAAGCTTCCTAGCTGTCTTACATTTAGACCGTTTACTACAACTAAAACAGGAATAGAAAATGATGAATGAGATGCGCCTACCAGCCCATCCTCTTCACTGCCCACGCCACTTACCCTTTTTTTAGACCTTGCGGATATAACCTTTGTGTTACAATCTGCGCCAGAAATACGCCTAAGGCTACTTTCACACTCGCGTTTGGTACAGATCCGTCATGGATCTGCACAGACGGATCCGCACCTATAATACAACCGCATGCATCCATTCAGAACGGATCCGTTTGTATTATCTTTAACACTGCCAAAACGGATCCGTCTTGAACATGATTGAAAGTCAATGGGGGGCGGATCCGTTTTGCATTGTGTCAGTGAAAACGGATCCGTCCCCATTGACTTACATTGTGTGTCAGGACGGATCCGTTTGCCTCCACATCGTCAGGCGGACACCAAAACGCTGCAAGCAGCGTTTCGGTGTCCACCTCCAGAGCGGAATAGAGGTGAAACGGAGGCAAACTGATGCATTCTGAACGGATCCTTATCCATTCAGAATGCATTAGGGCAAAACTGATCCGTTTTGGACTGTTTGTGAGAGCCCTGAAAGTGTGAAACTAGACTTATCTCAGGGACAGGACTCATCTCATGTTAATTTGCATATGTATCAAATCGTTTTTTTTTACACAATAAAAGCACACAGAGCTATGGGGACTGGGTATTGCGGGTGTGCTAGCGGCCATCTAGCAACCCATGTCCTCAGCTCTATACCCAAAATCCCGGTGACAGGTTCCCTTTAATAATGTGTAGTGACTGTCCATATTGCATCCTTTGCTGGCTTGACTCATTTGTCCATCACATTATACACAACTTGTTTCCAGGAGTTATGACCACCATGCATTCCAGCAGCAGTGGGCGTGCTTGCATACTGCTGGAAAAGCGCCGGCCTCTCCAGTGGTCGGGACTGTGGGAGAGCACACAAGCACTCATGCACAGCAGCTCCCATCCCAGACACCTCTTACCAGCAGCTGCTCCCCCTGGAAATGAGCAGTACATAATGCAATGGAAAAATAAATCAAGCCAGTAAAGGAGGCAATATGGACAATCACAATACATTAGTAAGTGCCTTGTATTACCTTTGCCTACATGATACATGCCATTTGCTGAAGTATGGTAAAGGAATAAATAAGGTTCAGAAGAGAAGTGTTGTTAAATTTAAAAAAAGATCAGAACCAATGTAAGGAAATATTTTCACACTAAATGAATAGTTGTGGCTTGGATCAAAATATTTTTTTTACCCTTTCTAATCACACTGTGAGTCCTTTCCTCCATACTGTTCTGGTTCTTCTGAAAAATCTCTCCCCGATTTTTCTAATGAGGAAAAGGTATTGGGGAGGGGAAAAGTATTTTCAGTATTTTTTTTAATCCAGAGGAAAATAACAGCAGTCTGGTTGAAGTTGTCTGGGAGTAGCACCTATATAAACAGACTAAAAAAGGTTAGGGAGCGTGCACGTTTGATTTCAAGTGTGTGTTTATATTAAGTATGTGACTTTAGATTCAGGGACTTTAGGAGGGAACCACATTAGGTCAGTTGCTTTTCATTGCACTGTATTATTCTACTTTTATATTTCTCTTTTCTTGTGTAATCCCCATTAGTTAGCATGTATTCCATTATTGACAAGGCAGTCCAGTGCACACCTTGTCAAATGCATGCAGTTCTGGAACAGCCATTTGAGGGTGCATATTTTTGTCAAAATGTGAGCAAATTGTGAGTTCGGAATCCCAGATACTGCATCTAAACAAGCAAAATTTTAGATATGCTGACCATTTGGAAAATAGTTTGCTGCTAACTAGATGAGAGGGAGGGTGGTATTATGCAAGATCAGAAAAGTGAAGTAGGTAGCTGCATTACATTTGGAAAGCAGGGTATTAGGGAAGAGTGCTCAGGAGTCTAGCACTGATCTGACACACACCCAATTAGCTTGCAAGGTTGCCAGATGAGGGGGATGTTGGTTCAGGGATGGCATTGCTGCAGCAAGACATATCCTCTGCCAGTCAGGGAAATGTTAGCTTCAGTAAGCAGAGACCAGGAGAGCAGGGCAGGGCAGGCCAGACAGGTGCTGGTAGGGGAAGACTCGATCATTAGGGGTACAGATGGGGCGATCGGTACAGACCGGGATCCTTGAACGGTGTGTTGTTTTCCTGGCATTCGAGTTCGACATATCACAGATTAGGTTGGTAGAATACTAGTAGGGGCTGGCGAAGATGGAGTGGTCATGGTCTTGGAACCAATGACAAAATTAGAGGTAGGTGGAGGGTCCTTAACAATGATTTCAGGGGACTTAGGTCACAAGGACCTAAAAGTAAGTATTTTCTGAAATACTATTAGTACCATGAGCCACACCAGAAAGGCAGCGGGAGATGAGGGAGGTTAACAAGTGGCTCAAGAACTGGTGTAGGAAGGAGGAGTTTGAGATCATGGAGAACTGGGCCAACTTCATCAGCTACAGGCTCTATTGTAGGAATGGGCTGCTTCTCACAATCGGTAAGTTGCAGTTGTTTTGTGGGAGAAGATGGCTAGAAGGTTGGAGGAGTGTTTAACGAGGACCTTTCATCGGTCCAAACAATGTAAGATAACTATCAGGCTGTGTAGAGTGGCACCTCCAGGATCTCACTGCACTTACTATTCAGGGCGCCGCTCCGTTCTCCCGTTATGTCCCCCGGTATATTCGCTGACTTGGTAACACTGGGAGGAGCCCGCCCTTTTTCTCCTGGGCTTCTCCTTCTCCCAGGCTATAGCGCTGTCCAATCGCAGCGCAGAGCTCACAACCTGGGAGGTTTTTGTCTCCCAGGCTGTGAGCTCTGTGCTGCGATTGTGCAGAGTCCTACAGCCTGGGAGTAGGAACGCCCAAGAGAAAAAGGGAAGGCTCCTCCCAGTGTTACCAAGTCAGCGAAAATACCGGCGGACATAGCAGGAGAACAGAGTGGCGCCCCGGAATAATAGTAAGTGCAGTGAGATCCCGGGGCGCCGCTCTACATAGCCTGATAGTTATCTTACAATGTTTGGACAGATGAAAGGTCCTCTTTAAACTATGTAATTGGGGGGATTAATAACATTATAGGAGGGGAAGATAGTGCAGACAGTGACCTGGGGTGAGGTAATTGGACTGGGGTGGATTGGAAGGATGGACTAGAACAGCTCATAATGAAAGGTGTTGGGTAAAAACTATCCAAAAACCTCATAATTGTGTGTATATATATATATATATGCTAATGCGAGAGGCCTGACTAATAAAACTTGTGAATTGGAATCAGTAATGTCTGAGAAGGACAAAAACCTCATAATTGTGTGTATAGATTATATATATATATATATATATATATATATATTTGTGAACTGTTATGCCCTCCTGCGGGGTTGTTTGGGCAGAAAACAGGAACACCGACACCTCTGTAGCTTGTGCGTCAGACTGTTGCTAGTTTATTTTGCAAGTTGCTCAAAATAACAAACAAAACCAAAAACAAACAATAGCCGTCTGGCTCCTGCCTATCTCACTCGGCAGCCCTAGCTAAACTCATAACACAAAACACAAAGAGCATTTTCAAGGGGAAAACAGAGCAACTTAGACTAGTTTCACACTTGCGGCAGGACGGATCCGACATGCTGTTCACCATATCGGATCCGTCCTGCGGCTATTTCGCCATGCCCCCGGGCTGCCGCTGACATGCAGTAATTTTAGTCCGGCGGCCTTTCGCCGTGCACCGCCGTGCTGCGCCGGAGCTCCGCCCCCGTCCCCATTATAGTCAATGGGGACGGAGCGGCGGCCCGGGGGCACGGCGAAATAGCCGCAGGACGGATCCGACATGGTTAACAGCATGTCGGATCCGTCCTGCCGCAAGTGTGAAAGTAGCCTTACAGTTCAGTAGTTAGACCGAAAAGCGACCGCTCTCAGAGCTCCTAGGCTTGCAGCTTCTCAAACAGACTGCGCACACTCCCAGAGAGAGAGCTCCTGGGTTCAGGGCTGCTGACTTAATTAGTACATCTGTGTGAGCAGTCCTCTCAGGCAGGTAAAACCCGGACTGGCTCCGGGTGGTCAGGGAACCCGCCCAACTCTTCCCTGACCGGCTTCAGGACCCTAAACTGGCTTTCTTTTTCCCATGAAGCTTCTAGAAACAAAGAAAACCAAACCTTCCTGGAGCCTTTTAACACATGAAGTGCCGGAAACTTGGTGCAATGTACACACCATCGAGCGCTTTCTAATAAAACTTGAATTGGAATTAGTAATGTCTGAGAAGGACTATGACAACCTGGGGTGAGGCAATTGGACTGGGGGTGTATTGTAAGGAGGGACTAGAACAGCTCATAAGGAAAGGTGTTGGGTAAAAACTATCCAAAAACCTCATAATTGTGTGTATGTATGTATATATATATATATATATATATATATGCTAATGCCTGAAGCCCGACTAATAAAACTTGTGAATTGGAATTAGTAATGTCTGAGAAGGACTGTGACATAGTGGGACATGGCTGGATGATAGCTATGACTGGGCGATTAACTTATAGGGTTACAGTCTGTTTAGAAAGGACTGTAAAAGCTGGAGAGGGGAATGGGTTTGTCTTTATGTAAAGTTTTGTCTAATTATAATAATTATAAAGTTTGACAAATTATAATAAGGTCGTTATTATGGGGGGACTTCAACTTCCCATATATAGACTGGGAAACTGAAACCTGTGGATCTCATAAAGAAAACAGGTTCTTGGCAATAAACAAAGACAGTTACCTTTCCCAACTGATTCAGGATCCAACAAGAGGGACGGCCATACTGGACTTAGTATTAACCAATTGACCTGAACAAACAAAAGACGTGCAGGTGTCACGATCAGTGTGGGGGGAAAACTCCACACTGAACACAGGAAGGAAGGAGAACAGTAATTGGGCCTGGAAACTAGGGAAGAAACAGGTCACTTCCTAACCAACCGTAATCTGGGCCCTAACTATCTATCAATATAAATAGAACCTGAAGGTAGGAATATTCATATGCAGGATACCTAGGCCTTTATATCCCTATAACCCTGGAAAAAGGTTAGGACCAGAGACAACCCATTCCTCCCCAGATGGACGAATGGAAGTCTCTGTCTCAGGCCCAGATACAAACAACAGGGAATATACCAAACACAAACAAACACACCACCTAACTTCTGTAGAGACGGACGAGCAGGAACAACAGAGACAAACTCACACCAGCTCAGCCAAACCCAAATGAAGCTATCTACCGCAGAGTCAGAAGGGTGGGCTAAGACTATAAAGAGTATAAGTGATTACCACTGAGCAACAGCTGAGAAAAGGAAAGTGGTCATTAACCCTATCAACACTGAATCAAGAGAAATCAAGGAGGCTGTTAGATTCCTCCACGCTCAGCCAATTTCCTTGATTTCCTAACATCAGTCACCTGAGGGACCGTCACAGCAGGTTGGAGGACACCTTGGAAATAGTGACCATAAAAAAATAACTTTCCTATTGTCATTCAGAAGACAGTTTCTTCAAGGAGGCACAAAAATGACAAACTTCCAAAAAGCTAAATTTGACCAGCTAAGAGAGGCCATTAGCCTCACAAACTGGACAATGTCCTAAAATATAAAATGTAGCCACAAAATGGGATATTTTTAAAAACTTTAACTCTAATTGTGAGAGGTACATGCCTTATGGGAATAAAAGGATAAAGAACAAGAAAAAACAATGTGGATAAATAGAAATGTAAAGGGAGCAAAAAATGAAAACAAGAAAGCATTCAAATCACTAAAACAGGAAGGTAGCGAGGAAGCATTGGAAAACCAACAGCAAAAAACGGAATATGTATAAGGCTGAATGCACACGGCCGTGGAACACGGACATAAGCGGTCTGTGGTATCCCGGCCTGGCATCGGTTACTATGGCGCCGTGCGCTTCATGCCGCCGCTGCACTACAGTAATACACTGGTATGATCTATACGAGTGTATTACTGTAGTGCAGCGGCGGCATGAAGCGCACAGCGTCATAGCAACCAATGACGCCGTGTGCTCCTGCTGTCAGCAAGATGCCAGGCCGGGATACCACGAACCCCTCACGGCCGTGTTCCACGGCCATGTGCATTCGGCCTAAGACATATAAAAGCAGCCAAGCTGGAGACAGAGAGACTTATTGCCAAACAGAGTAAACCTAACCTTAAATTGTTCTTTAATTATGTAAATGCTAAAAGTTTAAACCTGAAAGTCTTGACCCTTTATAGAGTGATGAGGGAAGAGCTGTAGAGAGCTAGTCTGACCTAGGAATAAGTGCAGCGTAATCTTAAAAAGATAAAAATAGACAAATCACCGGGTCCAGATCGCATACACTTGCGTATCCTAACATAATTAACCGCCTCACGTCCGCCCATAGGATATAAACGTCCTATGGGTGGACGTCTATTTCTGACAGCACGTTTTAGAACGTCCTGTCAGAAATAGCAGCTGCACGCTAATCGTGCAGCTGCTGATCGGGTTGCCCGCTGTCAGTGACAGCAGGGCAACCCAGAGAGGAGGCAGGGACAGTGCCCAGGTGTCCCTGCCTCCACGATCGCTGCAGACACAGCGCTCACCGAGCGCTGTGTCTGCAGAGCAGGAAGCGCTATGCGCTTCCTGTTCCGGCCCGGCGGTCATGTGACCGCCGTGACCGGAGTGTGCAGGAGCTGTGTGAGGTCTCTCAGAGACCTCGATCAGCCCTTCTGTGAGGCTGTACAGTGCTGGATTGCTGCTGTACAGCCTCTATAGGGGTGCATTTCTTCTGTAACTGGGGCTACTATGTCAGCCCCAGTTACAGGAGAAATCAACTGTGAAAAAAAAAAGAAAAAGTGAAGCAAATGTCCCCCAGAGGTCTTGTATGACCTTATGGGGGACGAAAAGTGTAAAAAAAAATAAAAAAAAATAAAAAAAAATAAAGGGTTGAAAAAATAAAATAAAATAAAGTTTCACATGTAAAAAAAAAAAAGTTCCCAAGTAAGGAAAAAAAAAAAAAATTAAAAATAGAAAAAATAAAATAAAATAGACATATTAGGTATCGCCGCGTCCGTAAAAACCAGCTCTATAAAAGTATCACATGACCTAACCCCTCGGGTGAACACCGTAAAAAAAAAAAAAAAAAAACTGTCAAAACAAGCAATTTTTGTCACCTTGCATCACAAAAGGTGCAACACCAAGTGATCAAAAACGCGTATGTCCCACAAAATAGTACCAATAAAACCGTCACCTCATCCCGCAAAAAATGAGCCCCTACATAAGAAAATCTCTTAAAAAATAAAAAAACTATAGCTCTTAGAACATGGAGACACTAAAACATCATTTTTTTGGTTTCAAAAATGCTATTATTGTGTTAAAGTGAAACAAATAAAAAAAAGTATACATATTAGGTATTGCCGCGTCCGTAAAAAACAGCTCTATAAAAATATCAGATGACCTAACCCCTCGGGTGAACACCGTAAAAATAAAAAAATAAAAACTGTGTCAAAACAAGCAATTTTTGTCACCTTGCATCACAAAAGGTGCAACACCAAGTGATCAAAAATGCGTATGTCCCACAAAATAGTACCAATAAAACCGTCACCTCATCCCGCAAAAAATGAGCCCCTACATAAGAAAATCTCTCAAAAAATAAAAAAACTATAGCTCTCAGAACATGGACACATTAAAACATAATTTTTTTGTTTCAAAAATGCTATTATTGTGTTAAAGTGAAACAAATAAAAAAAAGTATACATATTAGGTATTGCCGCGTCCGTAAAAACCAGCTCTATAAAAATATCAGATGACCTAACCCCTCGGGTGAACACCATAAAAATAAAAAAATAAAAACTGTGTCAAAACAAGCAATTTTTGTCACCTTGCATCACAAAAGGTGCAACACCAAGTGATCAAAAATGCGTATGTCCCACAAAATAGTACCAATAAAACCGTCACCTCATCCCGCAAAAAATGAGCCCCTACATAAGAAAATCTCTCAAAAAATAAAAAAACTATAGCTCTCAGAACATGGACACATTAAAACATAATTTTTTTGTTTCAAAAATGCTATTATTGTGTAAAACTTTAATAAATGAGAAAAAGTATACATATTAGGTATCGCCACGTCCGTAACAATCTGCTCTATAAAAATGTCACTTGACTGAACCCCTCAAGTGAGCGCTGTAAAAATAAATAAATAGAAACTGTGCTAAAACAACCAATTTTTTGGTCACCTTGCCCCATAAAGTGTTATAATGAATGATCAAAAAATCATATGTACCCAAAAATAGTACTAATAAAACTGGCACCTTATCCCCTAGTTTCCAAAATGGGGTCACTTCTTGGGAGTTTCTACTGTAAGGGTGCATCAGGGGGCTTCAAATGGGACATGGCATCTAAAAACCATGTGGAGTTCCTTTTCTTCTGCGCCCTGCCGTGTGCCCATACAGCAGTTTATGACCACATGTGGGGTGTTTCTGTAAACCGCAGAATCTGGGTAATAAATATTGAGTTTTGTTTGGCTGTTAACCATCGATGTGTTAAAGAAAAAAATTGATTAAAATGGAAAATCTGCCAAAAAAGTGAAATTTTAAAATTTGATCTCCATTTTCCTTTAATTCTTGTGGAACGCCTAAAGGGTTAACAAAGTTTGTAAAATCGGTTTTGAATACCTTGAGGGGTGTAGTTTCTACAATGGGGTCATTTATAGGGGTATCCACTATGTAGGCCCCACAAAGTGACTTCAGACCTGAACTGGTCCTTATAAAGTGGATTTTGGCAATTTTCTTAAAAATTTGAAGAATTCCTTCTAAACTTCTAAGCCTTCTAACGTCCTAAAAAAATAAAATGACATTTCAAAAATGGTGCCAACATAAAGTAGACATATGGGGAATGTTAAATAATAAATATTTTATGAGGTATCACTTTCTGTTTTAAAAGCAGAGAAATTGAAATTTAGAAAATTGAGAATTTTTCAAATTTTTGGGTAAATTTGGGATTTTTTCATAAATAAAGGTGAAATATTTTGACTCAAATTTATGACTATCATGAAGTACAATGTGTCACGAGAAAACAATCTCTGAATGACTTGAATAAATAAAGGCGTTCCAAAGTTATTACCACATAAAGTGAGATATGTCAGTTTTGCAAAATTTGGCCTGGTCAGGAAGGGGGCAAAGGGCCCAGATGGGAAGTGGTTAAGTAATGTCATAGATAGACCCTTATTTAACACATTTGAGGACTCTACATTGACATGGAGTGTTCTACAAGAATGGCACTTAGCAAATGTGGTGGCAATCATCAAAAAAAGGTCAAAAACAGAGCCCAAAAACTATAGCAAGTAAGTCTAACATTTGTTGTGGGTAAACTGAAGGTTTTCTAAAAGGTGCTATCTTGGAGTACCTCAATGAAAATAAGCATATAACACTGTATCAGCACAGCTTCATAAGGGATCAGTTATGTCAAACTAATTTTATCAGTTTCTATGAGGAGTTAAGTTCTAGACTTGACCGGGTTGTAATACATCTTGACTTCTTCAAAGCATTTGATACAGTGCCACATAAAAGGTTAGTAAATGAAATGAGAATGCTTGGACTGGGGGAAAATGTGTGTATGTGTTTTCTATCATCAAGCCAGTTACTACCCAGAGGGTGGTTATGAACGGTACATACGCAGATTGGGGCACTAGTGGGGTACCACAGGGGTCAGTATTGGGACCTATTTTTTCAATATATTTATTAGTGATCTTGTAGAAGGCTTGCATGGTAAAATATAAATTTTTACAGATGACACTAAACTCTATAGGACAATATACTGCTACAGATGGATCTGGATAGATTGGAGGCTTGGGCAGAGAAGTGGCAGATGAAGTTTAACACAAACAAATATAAGATTATGCACATAGGATGGAATAATACAAGTCATCTGTACATACTAAATGGTAAAACACTGGATACCATTGACATTGAAAGGAACTTAAGAATATTAGTGGACAGTAAACTTAACTGTAAAAACCAGTGTCAGGCAGCTGCTACCAAGGCCAATAAGATTATTGGTTACATCAAAAGGGGGATAGATGCCCGTGATAAGAACATAGTCCGGCCACTTTACAAATCACTAGTTAGACCACACATGGTTTACTGTGTACAATTCTGGGCTCCTGTGAAAAAGACAGACATAGCAGAGCTGGAGAGGAGGGCAACTAAAGTAATAACTGGAAGGGGGGGACTACAATATCCAGAAAGAATATAAAATGAGGGTTATTCAGTTTAGAAGAAAATGACAGAGGGGAGATCTAATAACTATTTATAAATACATCAGGGGTCAGTATAGAGATCTCTCCGTTGTTCTTTTTACACCGAGGATGGTGAATATGATGAAGGGACATCCTCTACATCTAGAGGAAAGAAGGTTTCTACACAAATATAGAAGAGAATTATTTACGGTAAGAACAGTGAGATTATGGAACTGTCTGCCTGGGGGGCGTAGTGAAGGTAAACAGAGTTTAAGAGGTGCCTGGATGTATATCTGGAATGTAATAATATTACAGGTTATAGTTACTAGATTTCTAGATAAGGCTCATTTATCCAGGGATTTATTCTGATTGCCAGATTTTTTCCCCCTAAAATGAGGAAAATATATATTTTTTTAACTTCCTGTGGATCAACTTTCAGGATAACAGCTTGTACCGGATGGACAGATGTCTTTTTTCAGCCTTCCACCTATGTTATTATCTTAACCCCTTAGGGACCGGGCTTATTTTCACCTTAAGGACCAGGCCATTTTTTGCAAATCTGACCAGTGTCACTTTATGTGGTGATAACTTTAAAACGCTTTGACTTATCCAGGCCATTCTCAAGGTATTCAAAACTGATTTTACAAACTTTGTTAACCCTTTAGGTGTTCCACAAGAATTAATGGAAAATAGAGATAAAATTTCAAAATTTCACTTTACTGGCAGATTTTCCATTTTAATATTTTCTTTCCAGTTACAAAGCAAGGGTTAACAGCCAAACAAAACTCTATATTTATGGCCCTGATTCTGTAGTTTACAGAAACACCCCATATGTGGTCGTAAACTGCTGTATGGGCACACGGCAGGGCGCAGAAGGAAAGGAATGCCATACAGTTTTTGGAAGGCAGATTTTGCTGGACTGATTTTTTGACAACATGTCCCATTTGAAGCCCCCCTGATGCACCCCAGAGTAGAAACTCCAAAAAAGTGACCCAGTTTTAGAAACTACACCTCTCAAGGTATTCAAAACTGATTTTACAAACTTTGTTGACCCTTTAGGTGTTCCACAAGAATTAATGGAAAATTGATGTACAATTTAAAAATTTCAATTTTTTGGCAGATTTTTCATTTTAATATTTTTTTTCCAGTTACAAAGCAAGGGTTAACAGCCAAACAAAACTCAATATTTTATGGCCCTGATTCTGTAGTTTACATAAACACCCCATATGTAGTCGTAAAATGCTGCACGGGCACACGGCAGGGCACAGAACGAAAGGAATGCAATACGGTTTTTTATAGGCAGATTTTGCTGGACTGGTTTTTTGACACCATGTCCCATTTGAAGCCCCCCTGATGCACCCCTAGAGTAGAAACTCCAAAAAAGTGACCCCATTTTAGAAACTACGGGATAGGGTGGCAGTTTTGTTGGTACTAGCTTAGGGTACATATGATTTTTGGTTGCTCTATATTACACTTTTTGTGAGGCAAGGTAACAAGAAATAGCTGTTTTGGCACCGTTTTTACTTTTGGTTATTTAACACATTCATCTGACAGGTTAGATCATGTGGTATTTTTATAGACCTGGTTGTCACGGACGTGGTGATACCTAATATGTATACTATTTTTTTTATTTATGTAAGTTTTACACAATGATTTCATTTTTGAAACAAAAAAAAAACATGTTTTAGGCCCCTTTCACACGGGCGAGTTTTCTGCGCGGATATAATGCGTGATTTGAACGCATTGCACCCGCACTGAATCAGGACCCATTCATTTCTATCGGGCTGTTCACATGAGTGGTGATTTTCACGCATCACTTGTGCGTTGCGTGAAAATCGCAGCAAGCTCTATTTTGTGCGTTTTTCACGCAACGCAGACCCCATAGAAGTGAATGGGGCTGCGTGAAAATCGCAAGCATCCGCAAGCAAGTGCGGATGCGGTGCGATTTTCACGCACGGTTGCTAAGAGACGAACGGGATGGGGACCCGATTTTTATTTTCCCTTATAACATGGTTATAAGGGAAAATAATAGCATTCTGAATACAGAATGCATAGTACAATAGGGCTGGAGGGGTTAAAAAAATAAATAAAATTAAACTCACCTTAATCCACTTGCTCGCGCAGCCCGGCTTCTCTTCTGTCTTCTTTTTTGCTGTGTGCAGGAAAAGGACCTGTGGTGACGTCACTCCGGTCATCACATGGTCCATCACATGATCCATCACCATGGTAAAAGATCATGTGACGGACCATGTGATGACCGGAGTGACGTCACCACAGGTCCTTTTCCTGCACACAGCAAAAAAGAAGACGGGAAGCCGGGCTGCGCGAGCAAGTGGATTAAGGTGAGTTTAATTATTTTTTATTTTTTTGAACCCCTCCAGCCCTATTGTACTATGCATTCTGTATTCAGAATGCTATTATTTTCCCTTATAACCATGTTATAAGGGAAAATAATACAATCTACAGCACACCGATCCCAAGCCCGAACTTCTGTGAAGAAGTTCGGGTTTGGGTACCAAACATGCGCGATTTTTCTCACGCGAGTGCAAAACGCATTACAATGTTTTGCACTCGCGCGGAAAAATCGCGCATTTTCCCACATCGCACCCGCACCTTTTCCCGCAACGCCCGTGTGAAAGAGGCCTTAGTGTTTCCATAGTCTGAGAGCCATAGTTTTTTCAGTTTTGGGCAATTATCTTGGGTAGGGTATGATTTTTGCGGAATGAGATGATGGTTTGATTGCCACTATTTTGGGGTGCGTATGACTTTTTGATCGCTTGCTATTACACTTTTTGTGATGTATGGTGACAAAAATAGCTTTTTTTACACTTTTTTTGTGATCTTTTTATAGAGCAGGTTATTATGGACGCGGCAATATCGAATATGTATACTTTATTTTTATTTATGTAATTTTTACACAATTAATTCATTTTTTAAACAAAAAAATTATGTTTTAGTGTCTCCATATTCTGAGCCATAGTTTTTTTATTTTTTGGGCGATTGTCTTCGGTAGGGGCTCATTTTTGTGGGATGAGGTGACGGATAGATTGGTACTATTTTAGTGGGCATATGCCTTTTTGATCGCTTGCTGTTGTACTTTTTGTGATGTAAGGTGACAAAAAAATGGTTTATTTTGCAGTTTTTTACGGTGTACATCTGAGGGGTTAGGTCATGTAATATGTTTATAGAGCCGGTCGATACGGACGCGACGATACCTAATATGAAAAAAAAAATCCTCCTAATTTTTACCAATTTATTTTTTCATTTATTTGGGGAAAATGACCTTTTTGTTTATTCTTACTTGAAACTTTTAATTTTTTGGGGGGAAACTTAATTTTTTCACTTTTTTTTTTGTCCCACTTTGGGACTTCAACTTTTGAGTGTCTAACCCTCTTTACAATGCATTCCAATACTTCTGTATTGGAATGCATTAGCTGTATGAGTACACAGTGTGTATTACTAATACAGCTTCCGGCCTGTGAGTTCCAGGGGGCTGGATCTCACAGGCTTTTCACCGAAAGGCAGCGCAGATGCCTAAGTAAGGCATCGCGCTGCCTTCCATGCCATCGGGTCCCTCTACAGACGCACGGGGACCCGATGGCACCGCCGCCCGCCGCCGCAACCTGTAAAAGCCGCAAACCGCAGGTCTGAATTGGCCTGCGGTTTGCGGCGATCGCTGACACGGGGGGGTCACAGGAACCCCCTATGCATTGTCCCCGGGTGCCTGCTCAATGATTTGAGCAGGCACCTTGTTCCAATCACCGCCCGCCGGGCGGCGGTGATCGGAACTACACATGACGTACCGGTACGTCATGTGTCCTTAAGTACCGGTATGTCATGTGTCCCAAACAGGTTAATGGATTTTCCTCTTATTAGCATTACTAGACATTCACATAATCTCAAATCACCATTACAACCAGTCCTTGGGTGGGGGACATAATTTTTTTCTGTTTGCCTGGGATATTGGATGTTGTGATTTATTCACACAAGACGGTTCTTTAAGATTTGATTGCCATTTTTATACTCCCGCCTAGGACTGTATTTACAATTAAGCAAATGTGGCAAAAGAGGGAAAGGCACTTATAGGGTAGTATGTATTTAAAAGAATTTTAAAAGTAGAACGTACCAGTGGTTATGCTCACATTTTGGTGCATACGCAGGCAGAACACTCGTGAAAGCGGGTGGTAGGTGCTGCCGGTATCTCTCAGTCCTCGATGGAGTGGCCAGTTCTCCATAGGAGTGATATAGTAGACAATGGTGTGGGGGGGGTGCACCATGATAGTACACAGGGTACGATATCTCTTGGCACAAAGACACGACCTCAGTGGATAGATGATCAATTGTCACGCCTTGCGCTGTGAATGTGCGGAGATCTGCCAGGCTGGCTGCACATGTTTGGCTCGTCTCTTTGTTTTGGTTTGAGTTGAGCTGGATCCACCTTCCCTCAGGTGTACTGGGTTGATTGTTAGCGAGGCTATTTATTCCTCCTTCTCCCAGTGGCCTGTGCGGGTTATAGTTCATTCCTGTGGGCTTTGGATGTGTTGTGGATTGTCTGCTCTAGCTCAGCTCAAGATAAGTCCGCTCTGTTTCTTCCCTTGTTGTCTAGGCCTCTAGGGAGATGCTTGCTTTCTCCTGCTTGAGGAAGCAGGTCGCCTCTTCCCCTTCTGCTCAGGGTTGTCCCAGGGTATATAGACGTAGGCACGAGGGCATGTGCATATCCACCATAAGTGTATGCACATGTGCACAAAAGTATAGGGAACGCTTCAGGGATCGCTAGGAGGTGACCCTTTCTCCCTAGCTTTTGGGCCTAGTCTATTGTTCTGTTTGTTTTACCTGTGTTTGGTTATTTCCCTCCTGATAAACCTTCCATGACATTATAACCAGCCATAAAACTGTCATATCCCTGCTGTGGCTATGGATGCTTTGGCTGATCGCATGCAGGGATTATCTCTGGAGGTTGCTGACCTCTGCAGTTCTGTTGCACGGTGTCAGAATGCTCTGGCGTCTGGCGCCATTGGGGGAAAACAGGTCTGCTTAGAGCCTAAAGTCGTTCTCCCTGATAGGTTCTCAGGGGGTGGTGACTTTATTCGGTTCAGGGAGTCCTGCAGGTGGAATTTTCTTCTGCGGCCGATGTCATCTGGTGACTAGAATCAAAGAGTGGGGATCATTATATCTCTGCTCAAAGGGGACGCGCAGTCCTGGGCTGTTTCTCTGCCGACCGATTCACCATCCCTCCAGTCAGTGGATGAATTTTTTAGAGCCTTGGCCTTGATTTATGATGACCCAGACCGCGTCTCTATGGCTGAATCGAAACTGCGCAGTTTGTTACAGGGAGAACGTACTGCGGAGTCTTATTGTGCAGAATTTAGAAGATGGGCAACTGACTCGGGGTGGAATGATCCTGCACTCCGGAATCAGTTTTTTCAGGGGCTATCTGAGAGGTTGAAAGATGCCCTTGCTTTTCATAAGTATCCCGATTCATTAAAGATGGCCATGTCTTTGGCAGTGCGGCTTGATAGACGTCTTAGAGAAAGGTATAAGATTTCTCTCGAGTGGGGGGTCCTGTCTGTAAGTGGATCCGTCCCACCTAGTCCCCGGGGTGATATGACTTTTGAATCTGGGGCAGGAGAGGAGCCTATGCAGTTGGGCCAGGTTTCCTTTCGCTCAGGTGATAGGAACTTTAGGAAGCTGAATAAGCTATGTTACTACTGTGGTAAAAAAGGTCATTTTGTTTATGCATGTCCTTTTCGTAAACCTCAAAACGGTAATGAAAAACTACAGAGGTATTCACATAAAGAGAAAGAAAAAACCTCCCTGACTCTAGGTAGTGTGAATGGGGAGTCTGAGCAAGCTAATATGCATTCTCCCTGCAATACCCATTTTCTCATGCTTGCCATGGTGGCGCTAGACTCAGGAAATTTGGATTTTGAGGTATTTGTTGACAGTGGTGCGGGGGGTAAACCTTATGGACTTTCATTTTCTCCAAAATTTTGGTTTTAGAACTAGCGCATTAGAAAAGGTAATACCAGTGTTTGCTATTGATTCCTCCCCTCTCTCACAAAATAGTCTTACTCATATGGTTCCTGATATTCAGTTAAGGATGGGTGAGTCACATGTTGAGTCCATTTCTTGTTTTGTTATGAGGGGCTTGCCTGCTCCAATGGTTCTAGGTTTACCATGGTTGGTAAAGCATACGCCTACTATTATCTAGCGAACAAGACAAATCAGTAGCTGGGGTGAATTTTGTACGGACAATTGTCTCTGTGCTTCTATCTCAGGGGTGTCAACTACGGTCCTACCTCAGTTTCTCTCTGATTTTGTGGACATATTCTCGGAGAATGGAGCTCAGGAGCTGCCCCCCCATCGAGAATATGATTGTCCGGTCAATCTCATCCCTGGAGCTAAACTGCCAAAATCTCGGCTATACAACCTTTCCCAACCCGAAAGAGAGGCTATGCAGAAGTATATTGCAGAGAGTTTGGCAAATGGACATATTAGGCCATCCAAGTCCCCGGTGGCCGCAGGATTCTTTTTCGTAAAAAAGAAAGACGGATCACTTAGACCGTGTTTGGATTTCTGGGAATTGAATCTTATTACGGTCCGTGATCTGTATCCCCTTCCTTTGATTTCTGATCTATTTGATCAAATTGTCAGAGCCAAGGAGTTCTCCAAGTTGGATTTAAGAGGAGCCTATAATTTGATCAGAATAAAGGAAAGAGATGAGTGGAAAACGGCCTTTAATACACCCGAAGGTCATTTTGAGAATCTTGTCATGCCCTTTGGTTTAATTAATGCGCCAGCGGTCTTTCAGTGATTTGTCAATTATATATTCCATCATTTAGTGAGAAGGTTTGTTGTTATTTATCTTGATCACATACTAATTTACTCACCCGATTTGGAGACCCATCAGGATTACGTGAGACAGGTGTTGTCGATCCTTCGGGAGAATAAATTGTATGCAAAATTGGAAAAAAATTAATTTGCTGTCCAGGAGCTACCGTTTTTGGGATACCTGCTTTCTGACTCTGGTTTTCGTATGGACCCCGAAAAGGTCCGGGCGGTACTGGAATGGGACCGGCCTAAGAATCAGAAAGCTCTGATGCGTTTATTGGGTTTTACCAATTACTACAGAAAATTCATCTTGAATTATTCCACCATTGTAAAACCTTTGACAGATATGACTAAAAAAGGCGCTGACCTCTGTCTGGTCGGATGAGGCATTACAGGCCTTTTCTGCTATTAAGAAAGGTTTTGCGTCTGCTCCCATTCTGATGCAACCTGAGGTGTCTCAACCGTTCTTCGTGGGGGTTGATGCATCAGAAGTGGGGGTCGGAGTAGTTCTGTCGCAGGGTCCATCCCCTAGCAAATGGCATCCGTATGCTTTTTTCTCCAAAAAACTCTCCGCCGCGGAAAGAAATTATGATGTAGGAGATAGAAAATTACTGCCCATTAAATTGGCCTTTGAAGAATGGCATCACTGGTTGGAAGGGGCTACTCATCCTATTACGGCATATACTGACCACAAGAATTTGGCTTACCTGCAGTCTGCTAAGCGCCTGAATCCTAGACAGGCTAGGTGGTCACTGTTTTTTACCTGGTTCAATTTTGTGGTTACCTTTTGCCCTGGGGTTAAAAACGTCAAGGCAGATGCGTTGTCACAAAGTTTTCCTGGAGGGAGTGATTCGGAGGATCCCGCTCCGATTTTGGCCGATGGGGTGGTGGTTTCTGCGCTGTACCCCGAGTTGGAGATGGAGGTGTTGGGGGCCCAGGAGGAGGCTCCTGATTCTTGTCCTCCAGGCAAGTTGCTTGTTCCTGCTGAACTGCGATACAAGGTGTTCAAGGAACATCATGATACGGTCCTTGCAGGTTTTCCTGGAAGCAAATCCACCATAGATCTTATTTCCTGGAGATTCTGGTGGCCAGGGTTGCGCAAGGGTGTGGAGGGTTTTGTGGCAGCTTGTGAGACCTGTGCACGGGTGAAGGTAGCTCACACTAGGCCTTCAGGATCCCTTCTTCCTTTGTCCATCCCGTCTCGTCCTTGGACGCATTTGTCCATGGACTTTATTACCGATTTACCGAGTTCCTCTGGGAAAACTGTGATTTTGGTGGTAGTGGACCTCTTTAGTAAGATGGCTCACTTTATACCGTTAAATAGCTTGCCCAATGCCAAAACTCTCGCTCAGGTTTTTATCGATAACATTGTAAAACTACATGGCATTCCCTCTGATGTGGTGTCTGATAGGGGGACGCAATTTGTTTCCAGGTTTTGGAGGGCGTTTTTCTCTCGTCTGGGAATTCAACTTTCTTTCTCTTCGGCTTTTCATCCCGAGTGGAATGGTCAGACAGAGCGCACTAACCAAAACCTGGAGACCTATTTGAGGTGTTTTGTTGCCGAGAACCAGGATGACTTGTCCTCGTTCTTGTCTCTAGCCGAATTTGCCTTGACTAACCATAGACAGGAGTCCACTGATAAGTCGCCATTTTCTGGCGCATATGGTTTTCACCCACAGTTTGGTACTTTTTCTTGGACTGGATCTTCTGGGAAGCCAGAAGAGGAGAGATTCTCTTCCGCCTTGTCATCTATCTGGCGGAAGATCCAAGTTTATTTGGAAAAGATGGGTGAAAGATATAAACGGGTGGCTGATAGGAGACGTATGACTGGTCCGGACCTGTGTGTGGGTGATTCAGTGTGGTTGTCCACTAAAAACATGGAAAGGAACAAGGAACAAGGAAAAAAAGCACCCCACAATTTGTTACCCATTTCTTCCTGAATATGTCAACACTACATATGTGGTCATGAACTGCACACTGGAGGGCTCAGAAGAGAAAGACCGCCATGTGCATTTGAGACCTAGATTGGTGATTTATACAGTGGCCAACAACTGTAGAGGCTCTGAGGTGAAAATAGAAACCCCAGAGAAATGATTCCCATTTTAGAAACCATACCACTCACAGTATGTACTAAGGGGTGTATTGAACATTTTGACCCAATAGATATTCTTAAAAAATTTATTCACAGCAGATGGTGCAAAGTGAAAATAGCAATTTTTACACAGATATGCCATCTCAGGGCCCAATGCGTTGTACCCATTGTGTGCCAGTCTGAAAAGTACACCCTCTCATTATTATGCCATGCTTCCTGATTTTATAAGCACCCTACATGTGATCTTTTGCTTGGAAATACCAAAGGCCTCCGGATTCAAATAGCACCATGCAGATTTAAGGCGCAATGTAGTGATTTAAGTATCTTGTGCTGACAACTAGTGTTGAGCAAATCGAAGTATCCGAAATAGAATTCGATCCAAAGTTTAGGAAAAATTGAGATGGGTGAGATCACCTATACTGCTGTGGAGCCAGCCAATCCACATATAGCCATCCCTTGTGATGTCACAACACTACAAAGGCCTTATCACGCCATCTCTGCCATTCCGTATTTTTTGCCCTATAAGACGCACTTTTTCCCACCCAAAAGTGGGGGGAAAATAGCGGTGCGTCTTATGGGGCGAATGCTGCATTTTTCTGAATTTTCAATGATATGCCGCGCCGCTATGCCGCGCGGCGGGTGTATCAGCTGAGAGGGAGGAGTGGCTGGGGACTGGCATCTGCTTTTATAATGACAGCGGGGCCCGTGCAGTGACTGTATTCTACTACATGGGCCCCGCTCACTGTATATAATCTTATCTATAATTGTAAGCATTGTTAATATATAAAAGTTCAGGGTAATCAGCGCCTGTATACTGTACTTACAAGCGCTCGGTAGCAGAGAGGAGGGAGGAGGCAGGGCCGGAGGACGGGCGCTTGCAGCGTGAGTCACTACGTCACGCGCCTGCGCCGCCCACTTTATGAATGAAGCAGGCGGCGTGGGCGCATGACGTAGTGACTCACGCTGCCAGCGCCCGGCCTGCCTCCTCCCTCCTTTCTGCTACCGAGCGCTTGTAAGTACGGTATACAGGCGCTGATTACCCTGAACTTTTATATATTAACAATGCCTACAATTATAGATAAGATTATATACAGTGAGTGGGGCCCGTGTAGCAGAATACAGTCACTGCAAGGGGCCCCGCTGTCATTATAAAACCAGATGTGACCCCCACCCCCTGTATTGGGGTTCATTCACACCGCAGAGACACTATTATGGGGAGGATCTGTGGATGACACATAGCATAAGATGCTATATATGTGTCATCCACAGATCCCCCATAACAGTGTCATCCACAGATCCCCATAACAGTGCCATCCAGAGACCCCAATAAGAGCCATCCAGAGATCCCCCATAAAAGTGTCACCCACAGATCCCCATAACAGTGTCACCCACAGATCCCCCATAACAGTGTCACTCACAGATCCGCCATAACAGTGTCACCCACAGTTCCGCCATAACAGTGTCACCCACAGTTCCGCCATAACAGTGTCACCCACAGATCCCCCATAACAGTGTCACCCACAGATCCCCATAACAGTGTCCTCAACAGATCCCCCATAACAGTGTCCTCAACAGATCCCCCATAACAGTGTCCTCAACAGATCCCCCATAATAGTGTCATCCACAGACCACCATTAGTTCAAAACCCACCAAAAGCACACCTTTTGGTTCAAATTTTTTTTTTCTTATTTTCCTCCTCAAAAACCTAGGTGCGTCTTATGGGCCGGTGCGTCTTATAGGGCGAAAAATAGAGTAACTGTTAGCTAAGTATAGGGAGAGACATGACGATGATGATAGTCAGGTGGGAGCATGTGTTGTGAACAGTCAGGGATGTGGCTATGAGAATGGTGAGGGTGACATAAGTGACAACCAGACAGTAGTGGATGAATATGTAGCCGACCAAATGCCCCCGGGGTAGACGTCAGCTACTCAGGAGCCTAACTGTCAGGAAACAACTAGCAGTGCACAGGTTCATAAGTTGCTGGAGGATGTTAGCGTGGCTGTATGCAGGATATGTGGGCAGAAAGTGAAGCACGGTCAGGGTGCTAATGTTGGCACCATGGTCCTGCATTAACACATGGAGCATCACCATAAATTAGCCTGGGAAAAAAGTGGCACTAATGTAGTGATACAGCCTGATGCAGCAACCGTTGCATCTCCCAGCGGCCCGCACCCCTTTTCCAGCAGTCAGGGCTCCTCAACCTCAGCAGAAGTCCCTCCCTTTCCATGTCGTTGACTCTGCATCTTTCAGAGAGCTGATGGCTTGTGCCCAACTAAGGCAGTGGGTCCCAAGCCTTTATCACTTCTCTAAAAAAGCTGTACCAGCCCTGCACACGTATATTGAGCAGAAGGAGGGCCAGTGCTTGAACCTGTCGGCATCTGGTACAATTCATGCCACCGCTGATGCGTGAAGCTGTAACTACAGTATGGTCAAGGACAATATATGCGGTTCCTGCCCAGGCACACCAGCAACTTGGACAGGTGATGGCAATGCCGCCTCTGCATTCTCATGCTGTGATTCAAGTGCCAATGTCCTCCTCTGCCTCCTCATCCTCCAATTTGTCCTCAGCCTACACTGTAGCCACAGTTTGGAGTGGTCCTCTAGCATACCACCTATGCAGTGCATGGCGGCGTTGCACTATTCCGCACCTGGCCACCCTGGACAAACTGAGTCACACCAGGGAGAAACTGCTCCACATCATCAACCAAGAAATCAAAAGCTGTCTGTCTCCCCACCAACTGAAGATTGGTACCATGGTCACAGATAACGGGAATAACATGGTATGGGCGCTGCATCAAGGAGGTATGACCCATCTGCCCTGCATGGTGCACAATTTTAATCTGATTGTAACCCAGTTCCTGAAGTCTTTTAGCCAACTGCAAGACGTCTTGAAAATGACCAGGAAACTGTGCATGTACTTCAGCCACTCTGACCATGCAAAATACACCCTCCTTGAGCTGCAAAGGCAGAATAGTCTTCTCCAACATCGCCTCATATGCAACGTTTCCACACATTGGAACTCCACCCTCCACATGTTGGACTGACTGTATGAGCAGAGGAAACCTGTTACTGATTTCTTGATGATGCAGAAGGACAGGACTACTCTCCGGTGTAACTTTGACATTAGACACCGGCAGCTCATGCATGACACCTGCCGTTTGCTTAGGCCCTTTGAGGAGGCCACTTTATTTTTCAGTCACAAGGACTATGGGATGAAAGATGTAATTTCACTCCTTCACATCCTGGAGGGGATGCTGATAAATCTAACTGGCAAAGGTACAGAAGACGCAGCACCTACATCTCACTGCCACCTGAGCCCTGTGGAGGCTGAACTGGCACAGGAGAAGGATGACGACAAGGAGGAGGACATAAACACCCAGGAATTCTATACACAGCTAGGTGGTTTATCTGCTCAAGTGACAGGAGAGGAGCAGGAGGAGTTAGAGGGAAACTGCAAAGACGGCGCAGATGACCTCTAGAGACTGTGGCAGTATGCAGTGGAGTTGCAGGTAGGGAGTCCCTCCGAGTCCCTTGCACAAGTGGCCAGATGCATGCTTCATTATCACCATTCGGCAGAGGGATGACTACTGGCTCTCCACAATGTTACACCCTCGCTTCTGGTCCAAAATGGGGGCCTTTTTTTACACCTTCTGAGAGGGATGGACGTCCTTTGTAGTCGGTCGGTCACTGCCTATGTGCGCCATCACCCATCCTCATAAAGGTCTAACAGGGAGGGACCCTCTGAGCTCACCCTCCACTGCCATGACTGCTGGAGGGGGTGAGAGGGCAGGAGAAGCCCCAGCTCCATCAGCAGCAACTTAAGTCTTGAGTCTTTGATTAGCAGTTTTCTTCACCCACCTACTGAAGAAACCACCCAGTAGCAGCAGGACATGGAGCAAAATCTGAGCCAGCATGTGGTGGAATACTTGGACTGCCCCCTGTCACCCTAGATCCAAGAGCCCCAGACTACTGGGCAGCCAAACTTGAATTGTGGCCACAACTGGTTGAGTTTGCCCTGGGCAAGCTTTCCTGCCCGGCCAGTAGTGTGGCATCAGTGCGGGTGTTTAGTGCGGTGGGTGGCATAGTTACCCCAAAGAGAACTCACCTTTCAACACAAAATGTTGAGAGACTAACCTTTATAAAGATGAATCAGGTGTGGATCAACCAGGATTTCCAGACACCGGTGCCTGATGCAATGGACTAGATACACTCACCTAAAGAATTATTAGGAACACCTGTTCTATTTCTCATTAATGCAATTATCTAGTCAACCAATCAAATGGCAGGTGCTTCAATGCATTTAGGGGTGTGGTCCTGGTCAAGACAATCTCCTGAACTCCAAACTGAATGTCAGAATGGGAAAGAAAGGTGATTTAAGCAATTTTGAGTGTGGCATGGTTGTTGGTGCCAGGCGGGCCGGTCAGAGTATTTCACAATCTGCTCAGTTACTGGGATTTTCACGCACAACCATTTCTAGGGTTTACAAAGAATGGTGTGAAAAGGGAAAAACACCCAGTATGCGGCAGTCCAGTGGACAAAAATGCCTTGTGGATGCTAAAAGTCAGAGGAGAATGGGCCGACTGATTCAAGCTGATAGAAGAGCAACGTTGACTGAAATAAGCACTCGTTACAACCGAGGTATGCAGCAAAGCATTTGTGAAGCCACAACACGCACAACCTTGAGGCGGATGGGCTACAACAGCAGAAGACCCCACCGGGTACCACTCATCTCCACTACAAATAGGAAAAAGAGGCTACAATTTGCACGAGCTCACCAAAATTGGACTGTTGAAGACTGGAAAAATGTTGCCTGGTCTGATGAGTCTCTATTTCTGTTGAGACATTCAAATGGTAGAGTCCGAATTTGGCGTAAACAGAATGAGAACATGTATCCATCCTCTGATGGCTACTTCTAGCAGGATAATGCACCATGTCACAAAGCTCGAATCATTTCAAATTGGTTTCTTGAACATGACAATGAGTTCACTGTACTAAAATGGCCCCCACAGTCACCAGATCTCAACCCAATAGAGCATCTTTGGGATGTGGTGGAACGGGAGCTTCGTGCCCTGGATGTGCATCCCTCAAATCTCCATCAACTGCAAGATGCTATCCTATCAATATGGGCCAACATTTCTAAAGAATGCTATCAGCACCTTGTTGAATCAATGCCACATAGAATTAAGGCAGTTCTGGAGGCAAAAGGGGGTCCAACACCGTATTAGTATGGTGTTCCTAATAATTCTTTAGGTGAGTGTAATTCTGGCTGTAATGATTTGACCGTAGTGTGCTGCCGCACCGGAACATTGTGACAAATGGTCTGTTACTTCTGCAAATGTACTTCAGCCACTATTCTGATGCTGCCAACTGTCTGCTCCCTCTACTGCCATCTGCTCCTACTGTGATCTGCCATCTTGTGCTGTTACTGCCACTGCAGTTGCTCCCCCTCCCCACTCTGTTCCAGGGCCACTATTGTGACTCTTCATGCTGTTGCCACCCTCACCAGTATGTTCTGGGACCACTATTGTGAGTCTTCATGATTTGGAAGCCAAAAGCAGGAGGACGCGTTCCTATTTTTGCCTTACCAATACTGATCAAATACTGATGCAAAAAACTTACCAAATACTGACGGTGTGATAGAGGCCATTCTTTTACATCTGAATAAAACCTATTTCAGGTGCAAACGGCCAAAATGCATGCAAATTGAGCATGAGGCCTCTATCAATATATTGCATCCGGATTTGATCATGATTCGGAAGCTGAAAGCAGGAGTGGGTCAGAAACACAGAAAAGACGCAAATATTTGCATCACATTTTATCTCTGTTTTGTACGCACTCCTGTATTTGCCTTTCAAATACTGATCAAATGCTGACCAAATACTGACCGTATTGCGAAGTAGGATGCTCAAAATACAGGATCCAATATTTTTTTGGGCTGTTCTTCAGATGGATCAGGAGAAGGGAAAAATAAACTGTGAGGTCAACACAACCATACTGCTGACACCCTCCCCACTCTGTCACGGGACCACTACTTGAATCTTGGGTCACTGCACGGTTCAGTCCACGCTGATAAATTAGACCTAATGCTAACACTGACCGGTAAGACTGAGTTCACACTTCAGTTATTTGGTCAGTTATTTCCATCAGTTTTTGTGAGGCAAATTCAGGAGCCAAGCCTACTCTCGGATTAGGTATCATGAATAGATCTACCGTATTTTTCGCCCTATAAGACGCACCGGCCCATAAGACGCACCTAGGTTTTTGGGGAGGAAAATAAGAAAAAAAAATTTTGAACCAAAAGGTGTGCTGTGTGTTTGGTGGGTTTGGAACTAATGGTGGTCTGTGGATGGCACTATTACTGGGGATCTGTGGATGACGGACACTGTTATGGGGGGGATCTGTGGATGAAGGACACTGTTATGGGGATATGTGGATGACGGACACTGTTATGGGGGGATCTGTGGATGACGGACACTGTTATGGGGGGGGATCTGTGACGGACACTGTTATGGGGGGATCTGTGGCTGGCACTGTTACAGGGGGGGATCTGTGGATGGCACTGTTACAGGGGGGGATCTGTGGATGGCACTGTTATGGGCTGGGGGGATCTGTGGATGGCACTGTTAGAGGGGGGATCTGTGGGTGGCACTGTTATATATGTGCCATCCACAGACCCCCCAGCCCATAACAGTGCCATCCACAGACCCCCCAGCCCATAACAGTGCCATCCACAGACCCCCCCAGCCCATAACAGTGCCATCCACAGACCCCCCCAGCCCATAACATTGCCATCCACAGATCCCGCCCCCCACCGCCGCCGCTCCAGTATACAAATATAAGATGTCTTATTCAATTAATAGTTATTAAACATGCCCCCTCAGTCCTAATAGTACCTTACATCCTAACCGCTTCAGTAGAACCCAAGCAGGCAGGCCGGGCGGGCGGCGCGTCCCTCACTGACGTCACTTGCCTGCACCGCCTGCCTCATTCATAAAGTAGGCGGTGCAGGCACGTGACATCAGGGAGTTACGCTGCCGCCCGCCCGGCCTGCCGGCATTCTACTGAAGCTGTTAGGATGTAAGGTACTATTAGGAGTTGGGGGACATGTTTAATAATTCAATTACTTGAATAAGACCTCTTATATTAGTATACCGGAGCGGCGGGGCGGGGCTATAGTACACTGACTGCACCGCCCCGCCACTATTGCCGGCCCCCAGCTCCTCCTCCCAGTCCCTCTCCGAGTCCCCGCTCGCTCCTACATCGCAGCTTGCAATGTAAAACTGCAAGCATTCGCCCCATAAGACGCAGGGGCATTTCTCCCCCATTTTGGGGGGAGAAAAAGTGCATCTTATGGGGCGAAAAATACGGTATATCTATTCTCTGAGTTTGACCAGCACCTGTTTTTGACTGACAATAAATGGTAAGAATAACTGACCAACTAACCGAAGTGTGAACTAAGCCTAATAGTGAAACTGTCATTCTACAGCTAAAAGGGATTCAAAAGCATGTGTTTGCAATGCCACAACATACATTAAAAGAAGCTTTATAACTCCACTACTTTATTGGCGCTGCCTGCATATCTTTATTTTGTTCCACTAAAGAGTCATTTGGACACAGCTCCTGCAAAGGTGTGCAACTTTTTTTGCTTTACTGAAGGCTGCTGTATGCTTTTCTTTTAGTTTAACAGAAGGGATTAGCTAGGAATGTTGGAAACCTGCAGATTTTGATGGATTACCGTCTTTTTCGCTTTATAAGACACACTTTTGGAGGGAAAAAGTCAGTGCATCTTATAAACAGAAGGTTACCCAAATGTGTAAGCTGCAGCAGCTGCAGTAAACTTCCCCACTATCACGTTAGGCGGGCTGATGGCTTCACTGTATGCGCTCTACTGTCACCAGCCCACATGTTGTTGACTTACAGCAGCAGGAGAATCACCACCTTCTCTGTTCTGCGACTGGGCATTCAGCCGACTGGTGGTAAGCATGTCCTGCTCCCCCACCCCTGCCTCCACCAATCAGCTCCCTACATATTTCCCACTGTACCAGCTCTGCTCAGCTGTTTACAGTGGTCTTCTGGTTAATTGCTGCCTATGACCTATAGTCCCCTGGGGAGTGCAGCTCAGGGGCAATATACCCTACTGAAAAATGAAGTGTGTCCCAAATATGACTATAACCCCCCTCATCCATAGGAATCCACCCATGTACTGCAGTACATGGGTGGATTCCTATGGATGAGGGGAGTAATAGTCATATTTAAAATGAACACTGTCTATGGACAGTAATTGGCATGTGTCTATATTAAATATGACTATAACCCCCCTTATCCATAGGAATCCACCCATATACTGCAGTAAATAGTTGGATTCCTATGGATGAGGGGGGGGGGGGGTATAGTCATATTTAACCACCTCCGGACCGCTGTACGCAGATTCGCGTTCGGGAGGTGGCAGCCCTGCGCTCAGCGACGCATATACGCGTCATCTCGCGTGAGCCGGGATTTCCTGTGAACGCGCGCACACAGGCGCGCGCGCTCACATGAACGGAAGGTAAGAGAGTTGATCTCCAGCCTGCCAGCGGCGATCGTTCGCTGGCAGGCTGGAGATGTGTTTTTTTTAACCCCTAACAGGTATATTAGACGCTGTTTTGATAACAGCGTCTAATATACCTGCTACCTGGTCCTCTGGTGGTCCCCTTTGTTTGGATCGACCACCAGAGGACACAGGTAGCTCAGTAAAGTAGCACCAAGCACCACTACACTACACTACACCCCCCCCCGTCACTTATTAACCCCTTATTAGCCCCTGATCACCCCTGATCACCCCATATAGACTCCCTGATCACCCCCCCTGTCATTGATTACCCCCCTGTCATTGATCACCCCCCTGTCATTGATCAACCCCCTGTAAAGCTCCATTCAGACGTCCGCATGATTTTTACGGATCCACTGATAGATGGATCGGATCCACAAAACGCATCCGGACGTCTGAATGAAGCCTTACAGGGGCGTGATCAATGACTGTGGTGATCACCCCATATAGACTCCCTGATCACCCCCCTGTCATTGATTACCCCGCCTGTCATTGATTACCCCCCTGTAAAGCTCCATTCAGACGTCCGCATGATTTTCATGGATCCACTGATAGATGGATCGGATCCACAAAACGCATCCGGACGTCTGAATGAAGCCTTACAGGGGCATGATCAATGACTGTGGTGATCACCCCATATAGACTCCCTGATCACCCCCCTGTAAAGCTCCATTCAGATGTCCGCATGATTTTTACGGATGCACTGATAGATGGATCGGATCCGCAAAACGCATCCGGACGTCTGAATGAAGCCTTACAGGGGCATGATCAATGACTGTGGTGACCACCCCATATAGACTCCCTGATCACCCCCCTGTCATTGATTACCCCCCTGTCATTGATCACCCCCCTGTAAAGCTCCATTCAGACGTCCGCATGATTTTTACGGATCCACTGATAGATGGATCGGATCCGCAAAACGCATCCGGACGTCTGAATGAAGCCTTACAGGGGCGTGATCAATGACTGTGGTGATCACCCCATATAGACTCCCTGATCACCCCCCTGTCATTGATTACCCCCCTGTAAAGCTCCATTCAGACGTCCGCATGATTTTTACGGATCCACTGATAGATGGATCGGATCCGCAAAACGCATCCGGACGTCTGAATGAAGCCTTACAGGGGCGTGATCAATGACTGTGGTGATCACCCCATATAGACTCCCTGATCACCCCCCTGTCATTGATTACCCCCCTGTAAAGCTCCATTCAGACGTCCGCATGATTTTTACGGATCCACTGATAGATGGATCGGATCCGAAAAAAGCATCCGGACGTCTGAATGAAGCCTTACAGGGGCATGATCAATGACTGTGGTGATCACCCCATATAGACTCCCTGATCACCCCCTGTAAAGCTCCATTCAGATGTCCGCATGATTTTTACGGATGCACTGATAGATTGATCGGATCCGCAAAACGCATCCGGACGTCTGAATAAAGCCTTACAGGGGCATGATCAATGACTGTGGTGATCACCCCATATAGACTCCCTGATCACCCCCCTGTCATTGATTACCCCCCTGTCATTGATCAACCCCCTGTAAAGCTCCATTCAGATGTCCGCATGATTTTTACGGATCCACTGATAGATGGATCGGATCCGCAAAACGCATACGGACGTCTGAATAAAGCCTTACAGGGGCATGATCAATGACTGTGGTGATCACCCCATATAGACTCCCTGATCACCCCCCTGTCATTGATTACCCCCCTGTCATTGATCAACCCCCTGTAAAGCTCCATTCAGATGTCCGCATGATTTTTACGGATCCACTGATAGATGGATCGGATCCGCAAAACGCATACGGACATCTGAATGAAGCCTTACAGGGGCGTGATCAATGACTGTTGTGATCACCCCATATAGACTCCCTGATCACCCCCCTGTCATTGATTACACCCCTGTCATTGATCACCCCCCTGTCATTGATCACCCCCCTGTCATTGATCCCCCCCCCCTGTAAGGCTCCATTCAGACATTTTTTTGGCCCAAGTTAGCGGAATTATTTTTTTTTTTTTCTTACAAAGTCACATATTCCACTAACTTGTGACAAAAAATAAAATCTCACATGAACTCACCATACCCCTCACGGAATCCAAATGCGTAAAATTTTTTAGACATTTATATTCCAGACTTCTTCTCACGCTTTAGGGCCCCTAGAATGCCAGGGCAGTATAAATACCCCACATGTGACCCCATTTCGGAAAGAAGACACCCCCAGGTATTCCATGAGGGGCATATTGAGTCCATGAAAGATTGAAATTTTTGTCCCAAGTTAGCGGAACGGGAGAGTTTGTGAGAAAAAAAGAAAAAATATCAATTTCCGCTAACTTGTGCCAAAAAAAAAATTTTTCTATGAACTCGCCATGCCCCTCATTGAATACCTTGGGGTGTCTTCTTTCCAAAATGGGGTCACATGTGGGGTATTTATACTGCCCTGGCATTCTAGGGGCCCCAAAGCGTGAGAAGAAGTCTGGTATCCAAATGTCTAAAAATGCCCTCCTAAAAGGAATTTGGGCCCCTTTGCGCATCTAGGCTGCAAAAAAGTGTCACACATCTGGTATCGCCGTACTCAGGAGAAGTTGGGGAATGTGTTTTGGTGTGTCATTTTACATATACCCATGCTGGGTGAGATAAATATCTTGGTCAAATGCCAACTTTGTATAAAAAAATGGGAAAAGTTGTCTTTTGCCAAGATATTTCTCTCACCCAGCATGGGTATATGTAAAAAGACACCCCAAAACACATTCCCCAACGTCTCCTGAATACGGCGATACCACATGTGTGACACTTTTTTGCAGCCTAGGTGGGCAAAGGGGCCCACATTCCAAAGAGCACCTTTCGGATTTCACTGGTCATTTACCTACTTACCACACATTAGGGCCCCTGGAAAATGCCAGGGCAGTATAACTACCCCACAAGTGACCCCATTTTGGAAAGAAGACACCCCAAGGTATTCCGTGAGGGGCATGGCGAGTTCCTAGAATTTTTTATTTTTTGTCACAAGTTAGTGGAAAATGATGATTTTTTTTTTTTTTCATACAAAGTCTCATATTCCACTAACTTGTGACAAAAAATAAAAACTTCCATGAACTCACTATGCCCATCAGCGAATACCTTGGGGTCTCTTCTTTCCAAAATGGGGTCACTTGTGGGGTAGTTATACTGCCCTGGCATTCTAGGGGCCCAAATGTGTGGTAAGGAGTTTGAAATCAAATTCTGTAAAAAATGACGAGTGAAATCCGAAAGGTGCTCTTTGGAATATGGGCCCCTTTGCCCACCTAGGCTGCAAAAAAGTGTCACACATCTGGTATCTCCGTATTCAGTAGAAGTTGGGAAATGTGTTTTGGGGTGTCATTTTACATATACCCATGCTGGGTGAGAGAAATATCTTGGCAAAAGACAACTTTTCCCATTTTTTTATACAAAGTTGGCATTTGACCAAGATATTTCTCTCACCCAGCATGGGTATATGTAAAATGACACCCCAAAACACATTCCCCAACTTCTCCTGAGTATGGAGATACCAGATGTGTGACACTTTTTTGCAGCCTAGGTGGGCAAAGGGGCCCACATTCCAAAGAGCACCTTTCGGATTTCACTCGTAATTTTTTACAGAATTTGATTTCAAACTCCTTACCACACATTTGGGCCCCTAGAATGCCAGGGCAGTATAACTACCCCACAAGTGACCCCATTTTGGAAAGAAGAGACCCCAAGGTATTCGCTGATGGGCATAGTGAGTTCATGGAAGTTTTTATTTTTTGTCACAAGTTAGTGGAATATGAGACTTTGTATGAAAAAAAAATCAAAAAAAAAAATCATCATTTTCCACTAACTTGCGACAAAAAATAAAAAATTCTAGGAACTCGCCATGCCCCTCACGAAATACCTTGGGGTGTCTTCTTTCCAAAATGGGGTCACTTGTGGGGTAGTTATACTGCCCTGGCATTCTAGGGGCCCAAATGTGTGGTAAGGAGTTTGAAATCAAATTCTGTAAAAAATGACCAGTGAAATCCGAAAGGTGCTCTTTGGAATATGGGCCCCTTTGCCCACCTAGGCTGCAAAAAAGTGTCACACATCTGGTATCTCTGTATTCAGGAGAAGTTGAGGAATGTGTTTTGGGGTGTCTTTTTACATATACCCATGCTGGGTGAGAGAAATATCTTGGTCAAATGCCAACTTTGTATAAAAAAATGGGAAAAGTTGTCTTTTGCCAAGATATTTCACTCACCCAGCATGGGTATATGTAAAATGACACCCCAAAACACATTCCCCACCTTCTCCTGAGTACGGAGATACCAGATGTGTGACACTTTTTTGCAGCCTAGGTGGGCAAAGGGGCCCATATTCCAAAGAGCACCTTTCGGATTTCACAGGTCATTTTTTACAGAATTTGATTTCAAACTCCTTACCACACATTTGGGCCCCTAGAATGCCAGGGCAGTATAACTACCCCACAAGTGACCCCATTTTGGAAAGAAGAGACCCCAAGGTATTTCGTGATGGGCATCGTGAGTTCATGGAAGTTTTTATTTTTTGTCACAAGTTAGTGGAATAAGAGACTTTGTAAAAAAAAAAAAAAAAAAAAAAAAAACATCATTTTCCGCTAACTTGCGACAAAAAATAAAAAATTATAGGAACTCGCCATGCCCCTCACAAAATACCTTGGGGTGTCTTCTTTCCAAAATGGGGTCACTTGTGGGGTAGTTATACTGCCCTGGCATTCTAGGGGCCCAAATGTGTGGTAAGGAGTTTGAAATCAAATTCTGTAAAAAATGACCAGTGAAATCCGAAAGGTGCTCTTTGGAATATGGGCCCCTTTGCCCACCTAGGCTGCAAAAAAGTGTCACACATCTGGTATCTCTGTATTCAGGAGAAGTTGAGGAATGTGTTTTGGGGTGTCTTTTTACATATACCCATGCTGGGTGAGAGAAATATCTTGGTCAAATGCCAACTTTGTATAAAAAAATGGGAAAAGTTGTCTTTTGCCAAGATATTTCTCTCACCCAGCATGGGTATATGTAAAATGACACCCCAAAACACATTCCCCACCTTCTCCTGAGTACGGAGATACCAGATGTGTGACACTTTTTTGCAGCCTAGGTGGGCAAAGGGGCCCATATTCCAAAGAGCACCTTTCGGATTTCACAGGTCATTTTTTACAGAATTTGATTTCAAACTCCTTACCACACATTTGGGCCCCTAGAATGCCAGGGCAGTATAACTACCCCACAAGTGACCCCATTTTGGAAAGAAGAGACCCCAAGGTATTTCGTGATGGGCATCGTGAGTTCATGGAAGTTTTTATTTTTTGTCACAAGTTAGTGGAATATGAGACTTTGTAAGAAAAAAAAAAAAAAAAAAAAAAAAACATCATTTTCCGCTAACTTGTGACAAAAAATAAAAAGTTCTATGAACTCACTATGCCCATCAGCGAATACCTTAGGGTGTGTACTTTCCGAAATGGGGTCATTTGTGGGGTGTTTGTACTGTCTGGCCATTGTAGAACCTCAGGAAACATGACAGGTGCTCAGAAAGTCAGAGCTGCTTCAAAAAGCGGAAATTCACATTTTTGTACCATAGTTTGTAAACGCTATAACTTTTACCCAAACCATTTTTTTTTTACCCAAACATTTTTTTTTTATCAAAGACATGTAGAACAATAAATTTAGAGCAAAATTTATATATGGATGTCGTTTTTTTTGCAAAATTTTACAACTGAAAGTGAAAAATGTCATTTTTTTGCTAAAAAATCGTTAAATTTCGATTAATAACAAAAAAAGTAAAAATGTTAGCAGCAATGAAATACCACCAAATGAAAGCTCTATTAGTGAGAAGAAAAGGAGGTAAAATTCATTTGGGTGGTAAGTTGCATGACCGAGCAATAAACGGTGAAAGTAGTGTAGGTCAGAAGTGTAAAAAGTGGCCTGGTCTTTCAGGGTGTTTAAGCACTGGGGGCTGAGGTGGTTAATGTAGACACATGCCAATTAAAAAACAGTCCCTGGACAGTGTTTATATCAAATATGACTATAAACCCCCTCATCCATAGGAATCCTCCCATGTACTGCAGTATATGGGTGGATTCCTATGGATGAGGGGGGTTATAGTCAGATTTAATATAGACGCATGGCAATTACAGAACAGTCCCTGTACAGTGTTCATATTAAATATGAATATAAACCCCCTCATCCATAGGAATACACCCATATACTGCAATACATGGGTGCATTCCTATGGATGAGGGGGGTTATACGGTAGTCATATCCGTAAGCCAATATTGGTACAGTCCCTGGACAGTGTTTATATTTAATGTGACTATAACTCTCCTCATCCTTAAGAATCCACAAATGTACAGTACCTACAGTACATCCATGTATTATTTAGGATGATACGGTTATAATCACATTAAATATAAACACTAAACATAATAACGTGTGATCCACATATCCCCCATAACAGTGCCATCCACAGATCCCCTATAACAGTGTCCCATAACAGTGTCATCCACAGATCCCCCATAACAGTGTCCCATAACAGTGTCATCTACAGATCCCCCATAACAGTGTGTCATAACAGTGCTATCCACAGGTCCCCCATAACAATGTGCCATAACAGTGCATTATCCACAGAACCCCCATAACAGTGTGTCATCCACAGAACCCCATAACAGTGTGTCATCCACAGATCCCCCATAACAGTGTCATCCACAGATCCCCCGTAACAGTGTGTCATCCAAAGATCCTCCATAAGGCCTCTTGCACACGACCGTATGTATTTTGCGGTCCGCAAAAAATACGGATGACATCTGTGTGCATTCAATATTTTACAGAACGGAACAGCTGGCCCCTAAAAGAATAGTACTTTCCTTGTCCGTAATGCGGACAATAGGACATGTTCTATTTTTTGTGGAACGGAAATATGGAAATGAAATGCACACGGAGTACCTTCAATTTTTTTTGCGGACCCATTGAAATGAATGGTTCCGTATACGGTCTGCAAAAAAACTTTGTGTGCAAGAGGTCTAACAGTGTGTCATCCACAGAGCCTCCATAACAGTGTGTCATCCACAGATCCCCCCTAACAGTGTGTCATCCACAGATCCCCCATAACAGTGTTATCCACAGTTTCCCCATAACAGTGTCATCTACAGGTCCCCCATAACAGTGAGTCATCCACAGATCCCCCATAACAGTGTGTCATCCACAGATCCCCATAACAGTGTGCCATCCAAAGATCCTCCATAAGGCCTCTTGCACACGACCGTATGTATTTTGCCGTCAGCAAAAAATACGGATGACATCCGTGTGCATTCAGTATTTTACAGAACGGAACAGCTGGCCCCTAATAGAACAGTACTATCCTTGTCCGTAATGTGGACAATAATAGGACATGTTCTATTTTTTGCGGGATGGAAATATGGAAACGGAATGCACACGGAGTAACATAGTAACATAGTACATAAGGCCGAAAAAAGACATTTGTCCATCCAGTTCGGCCTGTCATCCTGCAAGTTGATCCAGAGGAAGGCAAAAAAAAAAAACTGAGAGGTAGAAGCCAATTTTCCCCACTTTAGGGGAATAAAAAATTCCTTCCCGACTCCAATCAGGCAATCAGAATAACTCCCTGGATCAACGACCCCTCTCTAGTAGCTATAGCCTGTAATATTATTACACTCCAGAAATACATCCAGGCCCCTCTTGAACTCTTTTAGTGAACTCACCATCACCACCTCCTCAGGCAGAGAGTTCCATAGTCTCACTGCTCTTACCGTAAAGAATCCTTTTCTATGTTTAGGTACAAACCTTCATTCCTCCAGACGCAAATTCCTCCAGACGCAGAGGATGTCCCCTCGTCACATTCACAGCCCTGGGGATAAATAGATGATGGGATAGATCTCTGTACTGACCCCTGATATATTTATACATAGTAATTAGATCTCTCCTCAGTCGTCTTTTTTCTAAAGTGAATAACCCTAATTTTGATAATCTTTCAGGGTACTGTAGTTGCCCCATTCCAGTTATTACTTTAGTTGCCCTCCTCTAGACCCTCTCCAGCTCTGCTATGTCTGCCTTGTTCACAGGAGCCCAGAACTGTACACAGTACTCCATGTGTGGTCTGACTAGCGATTTGTAAAGTGGTAGGACTATGTTCTTATGACGGGCATCGATGCCCCTTTTGATGCAACCCATTATCTTATTGGCCTTGGCAGCAGCTGCCTGACACTGGTTTTTGCAGCTTAGTTAGCTGTTTATTAAAATTCCTAGATCCTTTTCCATGTCAGTGTTACCGAGTGTTTTACCATTTAGTATGTACTGGTGACTTACATTATAGCTCCCCATGAGCATAACTTTGCATTTGTCAGTGTTAAACCTCATCTGTCACTTCTCTGCCCAAGCCTCCAATCTATCCAGATCCCTCTGTAGTAGTATACCTTCCATTTTTTTGCGGACCCAATGAAATGAATGGTTCCGTATATGGTCCGCAAAAAAAAACGGAACAGAAATAGAATGAAAATACGTTTGTGTGCAAGAGACCTAACAGTGTGTCATTCACAGATCCTCCATAACAGTGGAGCTTGCAGCGTTCGGGTGTCCGCCTGGCCGTGCCAAACAGATCCGTCCAGACTTACAATGTAAGTCAATGGGGACGGATCCGTTTGAAGTTGACACAATATGGTGCAATTTCAAACGGATCCGTCCCCCATTGACTTTCAATGTAAAGTCTGGACGGATCCGTCTGACTAACTTTCACACTTAGAATTTTTTCTGAACTATAATGCAGACGGATCCGTTCTGAACGGATCCCAACGTTTGCATTATAGCAGCGGATCCGTCTGTGCAGACATCACAAGTGTGAAAGTAGCCTTAGGGCACATATCAGTGAATCCACAAAAGTATATTCAAGGAAGTGAATAGTGCTTCACCCATCTAGTGGCCATTCCTAGGGGGCTTACCAGCCAGCTGCAACCTTTGGATGTTTCAATCAACAAGCCATTTAAGGTTTTAGCATTGGGGAACCCAGGAAAGGGAATGAAATGTGCCAAAACGGTCCACTACTAAAACGGTCCACTACCACCAGAATCACAGTCTTCCCCAAGGAACGAGGCAGGTCCGTAATGAAGTCCATGGACAGATGCATCCAAGGACGGGAAGGAATGGGTAACGGGAGGAGAGAACCCGATGGCCTTGAATGAGGGACCTTGGCACGAGCGCAGGTCTCGCAGGCTGCCACAAAACCCTCAACCATCTTACGAAGAGCCGGCCACCAGAATCTCCGAGCAATGAGATCCACTGTGGCTCTACTCCCCAGGTGCCCAGCAAGGACAGTATTGTGGTGCTCCTTAAAAACCTTGTGTCGTAAAGCGAGAGGCACAAACAACCTCCCAGGAGGACAAAGATCAGGAGCCTCTGCCTGGGCTGCCTGAACCTCTGCCTCCAAATCAAGATAAAGAGCAGAGACGACCACCCCTTCAGCCAAAATGGGACCCGGGTCTTCAAAGTTCCCCCCTCCCGGAAAACAACGTGACAGGGCATCCGCCTTCACATTTTTAACCCCAGGGCGGAACGTAACAACAAAATTAAACCTAGAAAAGAATAAAGACCATCTGACCTGTCTCGGGTTCAGACGCTTGGCCGATTCCAAGTAGGCCAGATTCTTATGGTCGGATTCCTCAAAAGCTAATTTGATGGCCAACAACTCCCTATCTCCCACATCGTAATTTCTCTCTGCAGAGGAGAGTTTCCTTGAGAAAAAGGCACACGGTCGCCATTTGGCAGGAGAGGGACCCTGAGATAAGAACGCACGCACACCCACCTCAGAAGCATCCACCTCAACAATAAAAGGTAGAGAGACATCAGGTTGTAACAAAATGGGAGCGGAAGCAAAACTCTCTTTAATACTAGAAAAGGCTGGGGGGGCGGAGCTAGCGCCTGAACTGATTGGTCGCATGCAGCAGTAGCTCCGTTGATTACATCGCCTATACTGCTTGATTTTCCAGCCTGTTGGATCCAAGATGGTAAAGATAGGCGGCTCTAAAGTGGGCGATTCCTCCAACCATCACAGATCTTCGACCAACGAAGGGGAGATGGACAAATTTATTAAAAAAACAGCCTCTACATACGCTGCAAGGGAATCCAAGATGGCGCCGACCTCGCCGCTCTCCGCTGGTCACAAACAGACAGAGGCTTCTGGCGCGTCTCATGGAGGTGAGGATGATGCTGACTCCCTACCCATCTCCCGCACATACCTTAGAGAAGCTCTCACTTCTTCGCTGGCATCGGCGCTGGAACCCCTGAGCTCTGACCTCCTGGCAATAAAGCAAATCGTCCGGCATATAGGGCGCAGAGTAGAATCGCTGGAGGAGTCACAAGCAGCTCTGATCCAGCACCAAAAAGCTGTAAAGCACAACCTCCACACGATTCGAGACAACATTAACTCATTATATGATGCCATAGAGGATCAGGAAAACCGAGGGAGGCATAATAACCTGCGTTTTCAGGGGTATACCAGAATCGGTCGCCCCTGGGGACATTCCTAATACTATTGTCCAAATATGCCTCTCTCTCCTGGGCCCAGACTCAGCGCACGAAGTGCTCCTGGAAAGGGCACATAGAGCCCTGAAGCCTAACCCAGCACCCACAGCCCCTCCCAGAGACATAATCTGCAATTTTCTACACTTCCAAGTAAAAGATGCTGTCATCTCTAAGGCTAGGGAAGCAAAAATGGTCAAATGGGACGACCAGGACATTCTCAATCAACCCTGAAGAAAAGACAGACCTTAAAGCCTCTAACAGAATGGCTCAGATCATAGAATACCCCTTATAGGTGGTCCTTCCCCTTTGGTCTCTCTTTTACATATGAAGGACGCAGGATTAACATCTCCTCATACCAAGACCTGAACCAAGTCTAGGCCCATCTGGGGATTAAGCCTCTGGACATACAGAATTGGGCCCCTGTTCAGAAGTTAACAGACTTGCCGACCCTCCCACCTCTTGAACCCTGGGAGAAGCAGCAAACCCCTAAACCACAAAGGGGCAGAAGAGGAAACTCCAAGTCAACACCCAGAAGACTTACAATGGGAGAATGAGATTAATTTATCCAGATGGATATATAAGGTCCCATCCCTATGGGTCACATCATCACTAATCTCATTGCTGTCTCCTAACACCCTTCCTCCTGTCAAGCTTCCTCCCTTCAGTTTTCCTCCGATACCTCCTATCTGATCCTACATTGGATCCCAAACCCTACTAAGGGCGATACAATATGTTCCTAAGTAACCCCCCCTTCCTTTCTTCCCCTCCTCTTCTTACTTTCTGACTTCTCGGAAATGTCTTGTATATCTCATACCCTTTCAAACAAACTCCCCAAGGAGTTATGCTACCTCCTACTTATTTACCTGCACAGGTTAACGCTTTTGTTGTTTTGTTGTAATGTTCCTATTAACTTTGTTTTGGTTTTTAGACATGGAAGGTCCGGTAACAGGCAACGATACCACTCTCCAGGAGAGTTGCTGGGTACTTCTTTCTCTCGAGGCGGCTCTCCCCCTCTCCTGGTACCTGCTGAATATATCTATGAGGTTAGAACACCTTCTGCCCCCCCCCCTCTTCCTGCTTACACAACCCACCATGAATGACCTCAGAATAGTATCTTATAATGTTAAAGGAATGAGATCTCCTTACAAAAGATGCCAAATTCTTTCCCATCTGAATAGGGAGAAATGTTCTATAGTCTTCCTACAGGAAACTCACTTCAAACACGGCAATTACCCAAACCTCACCTTTTCCAAATTCCCTAACTGGTATCATTGTGGAGCCGGGGGTGCCGCCTCGAGAGGAGTTAGCATTGGTTTCCACAAAGGCCTAGCCTTCCAGTACAAGTCCCATACTCAAGACCCAGAGGGTAGATACCTTATTTTAAGGGCCTGGTGGGACAGACTCTTTTTACATTTGTGAACGTATATGCACCAAATACAAACCAAATTTCCTGGCTTTCCTCCCTTCTTCTGCTAGTCGAAACACACAGAGAAGGGATTCTAATATTAGCAGGTGACTTCAATCTGGCCCTTAACCCGCTCATAGATACCTCCTCTAAAAAATCTGCTATTCCCTCTAAGGCCCTTAAATTTCTCCAAACTAAACTTTTCAATTTAGGGGTATTAGACACCTGGCGTTGTATTAATCCCAACTCACTTGACTATTCCTTTTATTCTTCAGCAAACAATTCGTATAGTAGAATAGATTATATCTTCATCTCGAGAGAACATCTACAGCTCTGCTCTATAGCCAAGATTGGAGATATGACACTCTCGGATCACTCCCCAGTCTTTTGTGATGTCCATCCTTCCATCAGGACGGGTAAGAATACTAATTGGAGGTTCAATGAGTCCTTGCTGGGTAATCCCACTTATAAATCTCAGATTACTTCCTATCTGGATGATTATTTTTCTATCAATAATACCCCAGACATATCCCCACAGGTCCTGTGGGATGCCCATATGGCATATATTAGGGGCAGGCTGATTGGACTCTGCTCCTACCTAAAAAAGGAATCAGAGAAAAAATACATGTCCTTATTATCAAGGATACACATACTCGAAAAAGCTCATAAGCAATCCTTACTTGCTCAACAGCTGACGGAACTCTCTTCACTCAGAACTGAGCTAAAGAACCTTCTGAATGAGCGCTCAGCCAAATATATTTTGTCTGCTCAACAGAAGTTCTACGCACATGGCATCAAAGCATCTAAATTTATGAAGCAGAGAATTAAACAAAGAAGAAACTCCCGAATGTCCAGAATATTAAATCCCTGAAGGGAGATCTAGTAATCAAAGCAGAAGGGATTGCCGAGCAATTCAAGCTCTTTTATGAAGCGTTGTACAATCTGCCTGCCTCTAAGCTCCCAGATCCCTCATTGGGGAGAGAGGCCAATATCAACTCATTCCTTGACTCTCTCCAGCTTCCGATCTTGACCGCAACCCAACGTAACTCCCTGATAAAGTCTTTCACTATTTCAGAGTTGACGCGGGCCGTTAACTCCACCCCTAAAGGTAAATGCCCAGGTCCAGATGGCCTCCCCATACCTTACTACTCAACTTTTCGAAACTCCCTTCTCCCCTTTCTACTTCCCATATGCAACCTATCAATGCACAACAATCCCATTTCAGCTGACATAACCAAAGCCACTATTACTGTAATCCCCAAGGAAGGTAAAGACCCTTCATCATGCTCCAGCTACCGCCCAATCTCATTATTTAATGTTGATCTCAAATTAATAGCCAAGATGCTAGCCACTAGACTACAGTGCTTTCTGACTTATATAGTCAACCCTGATCAGGTGGGTTTTGTCAAGGGACGGAAGGGAAAGGATAATACTACAAAGGTTATGAATGCCCTTTTTTATGCTTCCCATAAAACCATTCCCTTAGCTCTGATTGGCACGGATGCCGAAAAAGCTTTTGACAGAGTAGATTGGACTTATATTAGGCTGACTATGTCTAGGTTTGGGATTCCCGAACCCTACATCAACGCAGTATTCTCTATGTACTCCTGCTCTTCGGCATCCGTGTCAGTCAATGGAATCCTGTCTACCCCCTTTCCAATTAGGAACGGTACGAGACAGGGCTGCCCCCTCTCCCCCCTCCTCTTTGTCCTAGTCATGGAAACTTTACTACAAGCTCTCAGAGGGGAGAAGGATATCAGAGGCCTTTTTGTGGAGGGCTCTGAATTCAAACTTCCTGCTTTTGCAGATGATTTATTAATTCTTACGACTAATCCCCGTAAATCCATGAGTATCATTCTCTCGATACTTAGTCACTTTGGCTCCCTGTCTAACTTTAAAGTTAACCCTTCTAAGTCTCAGGTGCTTCATATTGGCCTCTCTCACTTAGCCCTTTCCTCCCTTCAGAGGGAATCCCCTTTCAACTGGCACACCCAGCAACTGACTTACCTCGGAGTGAAACTTACCCCATACCTACCAGAGTTATTTAAACTAAACTATAAACCACTATTACTCTCAATAACCACCCAGCTGGACTCATTGGACTTTCCATACCTATCCTGGTTTGGGAGAAAGAACATTCTTATGTCTCTAGTAATCCCAAGATTAACTTACTTGATGCAGGTACTTCCTATTGAGATCCCCAAATCGTACTTTGTCTCCCTAAATAAACTGATCCGCAGGTTCATTTGGCAGGGGAAAAGTCCACGTATCTCCTTTAACACGCTCACTAAATCTAGATCCCAGGGTGGTATTGGGCTACCTGACCCTGAAATATACATGAAGGCCATCCAGCTCTCCAGAGCAGTAGATTGGATAAGGAACCCTACTCATAAGGCTTGGATTTCCCTGGAGAACGCTTTCCTACCCATACCAGCTCGGGCCCTCCTATTGGCCAACAGACCACCCCCGATACCCAGTTCTATTCCCAACCCCATGATTCGTAGCACAATAAAGGTTTGGAGATGGTTCGTGGCCAGTGGTGGGGCTCTGACGCTACCATCTCCCCTCTTACTTCTAAAAGACATCTTAGCTCTAGCCCCTAAAGAACTTAGAGATAGCTGCCCCATCCCCTTGAGATCTTCTAGACTTCCCATCTCTGCTATTCTGGATCGTGACGGATGTATACCCCCTGATTCGGATCTCCACAAGAAATTGGGTCTACCCATTCGAAATTACATGCTCTTGCATTTTACTAAGTCTGAAACACTCCTCCTCACAAAAAACACCCCCCCCTCGAAAGAGACTAACTTATAAATCTACAATTTATAAGTTTCTTAAGACTTCCCTCTCTACCACTAAACCTGCTGCAATAGGCCTTTGGGAGAGAGATTTGAAGCGTTCCCTGTCGACCTCTGAAACTGCAAAGATCTTGATCACCCCACATAAGATCTCCAGATGTATTCGCATTCAGGAAAATAGTTATAAAATATTGCTGCTTTGGTATAGGACCCCAGACAAAACTAGTCTCTACAAGCCTGGATCCCCAGATATCTGTTGGAGATGTCAAAATGAAAGAGGAACTTACTTACACATCTGGTGGTCTTGTGACCCAATCAAGGCCTGGTGGTCGGAGATAATTAAAATTAGCAACAAGATATGCAAGACTTCCTTCCCATGCACCCCGGAATTAGCCTTGCTCACTTTGGGGATAGAAGGCATCAACACACATAAAGCCTCCCTCTTCTCCTTATTATTAGCTGCGGCTAGAATTCTCCTACCATCTCACTGGCTTTCCTCTGAAATACCAAAAGTAGAGCATTAGATCAACAAAGTTGACCAGATCTATAGATTTGAAGAAATTTCCCACTGGGATCTAAGATCGAGATCTACTTTCCTCCAGGTATGGTCACCCTGGAGAAGCTATAGGGACTTCTCATGACCTCCTTCACTAAACCACTTTGCCTCGCCTATACCACAAGATTCAGGTTATACTTTATGTACTATATTAATTGATATAATGTACCACTACTTTTCCATGTCTAACTATTGTTGTTATAGTTGTGTTATTGATTGTATGAGATGCAATATCTACTCTCCCCGGTTGATACCGGTCGAGGTATATGTACGCTACTTCCACTTGTATCTATGATTTTCTTGGTCTTGATTGAAAGTATACTTTTTATATGGATACTTGTGACTATCTGATAAAAACAATAAAAATTGTTAATTAAAAAAAAATACTAGAAAAGGCTTTAAGCGCATCTACCGACCACGAGGAAAAATCCACCCCCTTTTTAGTCATATCAGTGAGTGGCTTAACAACAGAGGAATAATTCGAAATAAACTTTCTGTAATAATTGGCAAAACCCAAAAACCGCATCAGCGCCTTCTGATTCTCAGGAAGCTCCCAATCAAGCACAGCGCGGACCTTCTCAGGGTCCATCCGAAAACCAGAAGTGGAGAGAAGAAAACCAAAAAATTGAATCTCCGGAACCGCAAACACACATTTTTCCAGTTTAGCGTATAATTTATTCTCCCGCAGAATCAGCAAGACCTGACATAGGTGGTCCCGATGAGTCTTGAAATCAGGAGAAAAAATCTAAATGTCATCTAGATACACTAGTACATATTTCCCCATTAAATGATGAAAAATGCTGTTCACAAAATGTTGGAAGACGGCCGGAGCATTCATCAAACCAAAGGGCATAACCAAATTCTCGAAATGACCCTCAGGGGTATTGAAGGCCGTCTTCCATTCGTCCCCTTCCCTGACCCTGACTAGGTTGTATGCCCCTCTTAAATCCAACTTAGAAAAAACTTTAGCCCCAACAATCTGGTTAAACAGGTCCGGGATCAGAGGAAGCGGATATGGGTCACGGATCGTGATACGGTTCAGCTCCCTGAAATCCAGACAAGGTCTTAAAGAAGCATCTTTTTTCTTAACAAAAAAAAAAACACCGGCAACAGGTGACTTCGAGGGTCGGATGTGTCCCTTTCTCAGGCTCTCAGAGTATGCATAGCGACTCTTTCAGGTTGGGAGAGATTGTATAGTCGTGAATTTGGCAGCTTGGCACCTGGGATGAGATTAATAGGGCAGTCGTACTCCCGGTGAGGGGGCAACTCCTGGACACCACTCTCGGAAAACACATCCGAAAATTCAGAGAGAAAAGATGGCACAGTCTTGGTAGAAACCTCTGAAAGAGACGCCGTGAGGCAATTCTCTCTGCAAAACTCACTCCAACCATTTATTTGCCTTGCTTGCCAATCAATGGTGGGGTTATGTTTAGTGAGCCAGGGTAGCCCCAACACTAGAGGAGTAAGTAATCCGCTTAAGACGAAACATGACATATCCTCAACATGAGCGTCACCCACAGTCAAGCTGATATTGTGAACTATGCCCTTTAACGATCTTTGAGAAAGTGGAGCGGAATCGATAGCAAAAACAGGTATATCCTTTTCCAAAGTGCATACCTGGAAACCATGCGTTGTAGCAAATTGATTATCAATGAGATTGACAGCTGCTCCACTCTCTACAAAAATCTCACAATGTTCTTGCTGTCTAGCGCCACACTGGCAGATAGGAGAAAACGGGAACTACAAGCAAACGGCAAACCTTCAATTTCAGCATCAACCTTGCCAATAGTAGCAAATGGAAAGTTTTTAGAGGTTTTTTTTTGTTTTGTTTTGTTTTTATTACCCTCAGAAAACGCCATGAATCTCCTAGAGGGGCAAACCTTAGCGAAATGATTTATACCCCCACAACAGAAACAAACCCTCCTCTGAGAGCTGAATCCTCTACTATCAGAGGCAAGCAAACCCAGCTGCATGGCCTCCTCAGAGGGGATTTAGAGAGACTGAGACCCCTGTGCACTGAATGAGACAGTCCCACTGTCCTTGGACTGAATATGACAGGAAGGAGTAGACTCCTCTCTCTCTTTAAGACGCCTGTCAATACGAACAGCTAGAGACATGGCAGATTCTAACGAGGCTGGTATCTCATGAAAAGCAAATGCATCTTTCAATCTTTCCGAAAGACCATGGCAAAATTGACTTCGGAGTGCAGCATCATTCCAACCAGTATCAGCTGCCCATCTCCGAAATTCAGAACAATATATCTCTGCGGACTGTTTACCCTGGCATAAAAGACGCAGTTTAGATTCAGCCAGAGCAATACGATCCAGGTCATCATATATCTGCCCCCACCGGCAGCGAAAAGGCCCAAGACTGAGAGTTATCCCTGAGCAGCGAGATGATGATCCCCACCCTCTGCTCCTCATTACCAGTGGAATGGGGAAGTAGGCGAAAATGGAGTTTGCAAGCCTCTCTAAAGTGAACAAAATTCTCACTACCCCCGGAGAACGTATCCGGAAGCGAGATCTTAGGCTCGGAACAAACTCCATGAACGCCAGCAGAACCGGTCACCTGAAACTGAGAGGCAGTTTTACGGAGATCTGCTATCTCCAGCGAAAGACCTTGCATGCGGTCAATCAAGGCTGAAACCGGATCCATGCTAAAGACGGTTATGGCGGTTTATAATGTCACGGATGGTGTTGCAGAAAGCTGGAACTTATAAATAAACATCCGACTGGCTTGATCCCAAACTAAGGAGCATATGGGTGAGCCCTATAAAACCCCTAGAGCTCTCCCTGACTGCTATGCCCTTGCAAAGGTCTTTATGGTAGACGATTGCATGCCCGCGTACCTTATACTGTGTGACACCTGAAAACCCTATAATAGTGAGGGGACACGACCACCAGCTCCCTGCACTTAATACAGACGGAGTCAGGGTCACCTAGAATCAAGCCAGCAAGGAAACACAATAAAGTAAAAGACTTATTTGTACAAACAGCAGACGCAGCCTCCAGCAGTGAACACCTCATCCAGGAAGTAGTATAAACCGCAAAGTAAGGCAGTATGGGAGGGATTATAAAGGAAGACGATTAGTCGAAATAAGTGACACCTGGTAGAAGGAGAGGAGAAAGTGAAACCAAAACAAAGAACATCATACAAGAGGTAGAGAAAAACGTCTGCCAGATCTTCTCACAGAACTGGCGGTGACAAGAATACAGTTCAAACTTCTCACCCTCAAAGCTCTCCACAGGTCTGCACCTCCATATATCTCCTCCCTCATCTCCATCTACCACCCTACTCGTGCTCTCCGTTCTGTTAGCGACCTAAGATTAATAACCTCCATAATTCGTACCTCTCACTCCCGTCTTCAAGACTTTTCTCGAGCTGCACCTACTCTCTGGAATACTCTGCCTTCACCTTCAAACGTGCCTTAAAAACAAATCTATTCAGGCAGGCTTATCAAGCTACCTAAAATGACTTTTCCCAGACTAAACCTTTCCCGCACCAACTCCTCTGGGCTAAACTCGATTCTCTATTAGTCCCAAACCCGAAGCAGATCGGCCGGCACCACTCCTGTTAGTTCAATAATGGCTCAAATCCTACTTATCACAATCAACTACCTTTATGTGTCACCCCCAATTCCTCATAGATTGTAAGCTCTTGCGAGCAGGGCCCTGACTCCTAGTGTTTCAGTTGCATATTAGCCAGTTACTTTTGTTTTGTACATGAACCCTACAAATTTGCAAAGCGCTGCAGAATATGGTGGCGCTATATAAATTTATTTTATTATTATTATTATTAATTATAACTGTAGTTAGTGTATGTCTAAATATATGCATTATTTCATTACATACAGTATTAACAAAAGTATTAAATCCAATATATTGCTATGTACCTCTGAATTAAAATTTGTGAAGCAGCAATACTATTATGTTCTCATTATCTTTTTCCACTTACTCCCTGAAGGCCAGTGTTGGACCTTAAGCTTTGCAGTAACAGCAGAGCTCAAAATATTGCATGATTAAAGGCACAGGGCTGACTTTGCAGCAAAGTGATTCAGAGACAGAAAAAAAAATCAGTGATCAAAGGTAAACCGCAATGTAGAATTGTTAAGGTAGAATAGGATAGCACACTTTAAACACATAAAAATCAAATGTGTGCAGGATTTTTGTGTTAAAAGGTGAAATATAAACGCTGAAAGGCTTTGCTAGGAAGGATGGAATCCACAGGAATGCTGAACTCTTGAAGCTTCCAATTCAGACAAGCAGATCAATTAGGTACTACTATAACACAGTACTGACTGCTAATAAAAGTACTCTTTATTAGGCAACTACTATTTAAGTAATTCCCTAATATTCAGCTCAAAGGACTGCAGCACAATGTAAACATTTTAAAAATGTATGCAATTAAACTGTTTGTGTGGCTGTATATACTATATATACTGACATATATACCCCAGGACAGGTCATCAATATCTGATCCACGGGGGTCCAACACACCCAGCAGTCAGCTGTTTGATGAGGAGGAGAGGCTCCATGTGAAAGTGCTACTTCCTCTTTATTACACTGCTAATCATCTCAGAAGTCTGGAGCGGGTACTTGAAATTACACTGCGCCGCTACTGCAAAGGAGACGATGCAAAGTGTAATGCAGTGCTTGCACGGAGTGCTGCCCCACCGATCAAATATTGATAATCTATCCTGAGGATAGGTCATCAATATAAACTGCCTACACAACCCCTTAAATATACTTTTAGAAATTTTCATAATATAATTTTAATAAAAGGGAGTGATTTGGTTTACAGAGTAGTGGATTTGGACTGCCTCTACTTCCTTAACTGCTTGTCATCATAATATACTGTAGTAAGAGAATATGATATCATAATCTTATTCCCCTATACATAAAGGTGGAGCAATACGGGCCAACCTTTGCTCTGATTAGAGAGAAGGGCTCACCACTGAAACCCACTGAAACTAGTCCCAAACAGACAGCTACTATCCTGTAGTGATACAACACATGTGGATCTAGACAGAATGAAACATTTGTCACTACTGCACTCTCCTTTCTATTAGTGGACTTGGGGAAGTGGGGTTAACTAGGCATTCTATTATCCCCATCCCACTGGTTCTGGCCACAATATTTCTAGTGATCACACTCAGTGTATAGGCCGCTTTTTTTCCCTCCCCTTTGCATTTTACCAGGTGGAATTAATATTAAAGTGGTGGTTACTAGAGATGAGCGAAGTTTTGAAAAATCAGATTTGGCAGCTTCGCTGAAGTTCATCAAGAAATTTGATTTGTTTTGAAGTAATTTGCCATGAATCACCATAAATTAGGTATACCCAGGACAGTCTGCCCAATCTCAGGATTAGAAGTTAAAGAGGACCTTTCATGGGTCCAAACATTGTAAACTAATTATCAGGATTAGAGTTGAGCGGACACCTGGATGTTCGGGTTCGACGGGTTCGGCCGAACTTTCAAAAAAAAAAGTTTCAGTTCGGGACCCGAACTTGACCCCGAACCTGAACCCCATTGAAGTCAATGGGGACCCGAACTTTTGAGCACTAAAATGGCTGTAAAAATGTAATGGAAAGGGCTAGAGGGCTGCAAATGTCGTCAAAATTGGTTAAGAGCATGGCAAGTGCTCTGCAAACAAATGTGGATAGGGAAATGACTTTAAATAACATAAAAGACGTAAAAATAAAAACTAATAATCTTGATCTAGGAGGACCAGGTCCATATGGAGTAGGAGGTTGAGGAGGTGGTGGATGTGGCAGTGTAGGTGGAGAAGGAGGAGGTAGCCTACACTGCATTTTGTTTTAAAATTTATTTTTATTTTTTTAAATTAGGGTACACCCCAAAACATTGGAAAATATAACCCTCCAGTCGTGCTAAACACACGTTCAGACAATACACCGGCTGCAAGGCAGGCCGGCACCTCCAAGGCGTAAAGGGCAAGATCAGGCCACGTGCCCAATTTGGAGACCCAGAAGTTGCAGGGGCTGACCCCTGTTAGTTAGTTTGTGTAGGCGTGTGCATACTTACTGCCCCATCATGTCGCACGTCCCCGTGATGTTCACGATCAAATTTGATATCTGCTCTATCAACTTTCGATGTTCTTTTATGCGCCTACCATGGTGATTACGGGTGGCGGGGAATCAGGGTTCCAGGCCGGAGAGGGAGCGTGAGAAAAAGAGACCAAATTTAAGGGAGATAAATTTATTTTAAAAAATTGGGATCGAGAAGAAATGTGGAAAAAGCTATTGAGGCGCAAATGTGGGACACATTACAGAAGCCCAAATGTGGGCCAAAAGAGTCAAGCAGAATTGTGGGAGAAGCTATTGAGGCGCAAATGTTGGCCGAAAGAGTATAGCGGAAATGTGGGACAAAGTATTGAAGCTTAAATGTGGTACAACTTGTTTAAGTTTAAGCATTGAATCAAAGGAGGTGGCGCGCATCAATTAAAGAAGCATTTCAGAAAATGTATTCCCTGTCACCTATGCAGAGCAGGGGTTTATTCACGTCTAAAATTGTATAATGTCAACCCAAGAATGTAACAGAAAAATTACAGAAATGAATTAACCTAATTACTTGGTAGAGCAGAGGTCTATGACAGAAAACAATTGTTTATTGTCACTCTAAAATGTAAAATAAAAATTATTGAAATTTATTAAGCTGTCAACTAGGTAGAGGAGGGGTATATTACACATAAAAATTGGTGAATTTGACCCTAAAATGTAACTGACAAATGTTATTATTATTTTTTTACCGGTCTAATAGGTATAGCAGTGGTACTTCACACCAAAAAATACTGTGAATTTGACCATAAAATTTAACTGACAAATGTTATTTTTTCTTTTTACCGGTCTAATAGGTATAGCAGTGGTACTTCACACCAAAAAATTGCTGAATTTCACCAGAAAATGTAACTGACAATTTAATTTTTTTTTTGTTAACCGGCCTACTAGGTATAGCAGTGGTACAGCACACCAAAAAATTTTTAAATTTCAACTTCAAAATGTAACTGACAAATATATTTTTTTTTGTTAACCGGCCTACTAGGTATAGCAGTGGTACTATACACCCAAAAATTGGTTAATTTCACCAGAAAATGTTAATGACAATTTTTTATTATTGCGCAGTGCACACCTGATTTTGTCCCCTACTTGGTTGTGAAGGGAAGGGATGGCTAGCCTTGAAAAGTAGTGGCGGCTGGGCACGACGTACTGTGGGACAGCCTTTAAAACTATCCGTCTCCACCAGACGGAATGACAGCATTTCAAAGGCCAGTAATTTAGAAATGCTGGCATTCAGGGCTAGGGATCGAGGGTGGGTAGGGGGGTACTTCCTCTTCCTCTCCAGCGTTTGGGATATGGAAAGCTGAACGCTTCCGTGGGACATTGTGGAGATGTTTGGTGACCCAGGTGTTGGTGTTGCTGGCAGATCCTCTTGGTGACCCAGGTGGCACTGTCACTCCAGAGGTGGATGAAGAGGCCGCGACTGCAGCAGAAGAGGAAGCAGGAGGAGCCAGAGACCTTTCTTGGTTTTTGAGGTGTCTACTCCACTGCAGCTCGTGCTTTGCACTAAAATGCCTGGTCATGCAGGTTGTGCTCAGGTTGAGAACGTTTATGCCTCGCTTCAGGCTCTGATTGCACAGCATGCAAACCACTCGTGTCTTGTCGTCAGCACATTGTCTGAAGAACTGCCATGCCAGGGAACTACTTGGAGCTGGCTTTGGTGTGCTCGGTCCCTTGCTGCAGTGGGCAGTAGGAGGCGTACTCCGCTTTTGCACCCTGCTCCCTCTTCTGTTGTGCTGGTGGCTCTGTGCGACCACCGCCTCTTCCTCCAAACTACATAGGTCACTATCATGACCTTGATTCCATGTGGGGTCGAGGACCTAATCGTCCTCCACATCATCTTCCACCCAGTCTTCACCCCTGACTTCCTTGTCGGTCTGCACAATTTTGAAAGCACCAGCAGTTGGCACCTGTGTTTCGTCATCATCCGAGACGTGCTGCGATGGTCCTCCCATGTACTCATCTTGAAAGATAAGTGGTTGGGCATCGGTGCACTCAATCTCTTCCACTTCTGGGGCAGGGCTAGGTGGATGGCCCTGGGAAACCCTTCTAACAGAGTCATCAAAAAGCAGAAGAGACTACTGCATGACTTGGGGCTCAGACTGCTTGGCTGATTTGCAAGGGGGTGAGGTGAAAGACTGATGGACATCGGCTGCAGGTGCCAACTGTGGTCTTTCAGCAGGAGACTGGGTGGGAGACAATGTGAAGGAACTGGATCCACTGTCAGCAACCCTATCTACTATCGCCTGTACTTGTTCGGGCCTCACCATTCGTAGAGCAGCATTAGGCCCGGCCAAATACCGCTAGAGGTTTTGTCGCCTACTCGCACCTGACTTGTGCGTGTAGCTGGCACAGATCGACCACGTCCTCTCCCTGCAACAGGAGCTCCACCAGCAGCACCACGACCTGGGCCACGTCCCTTATTTGACGATCTCCTAATATTTTTCTAATTTAGGATCTTGCCCTAAATGGGTGTTAAATTAATAGTAGAATAGAACGACAGTATGTAAAGGGTGTATCTCACATGGTCTGAACCAGTGTAGGCCTAAATTAAATATTTCTTTGCACAAGATGGCTGTATTTCAAATGGCTGTATTTCAAATCCCTGAATCAAACCCCTGTATGTAGAGGGAGTATCTCACACGGCCTGAACCAGTGTAGGCCTGAAGTAAATATTTCTTTGCCCAAAATGGCTGTATTTCAAATCCCTTAATCGAACCTCTGTATTTAGAGGGGGTGTCTCACACGGTTTGAACCAGTGTAGGCCTGAATTTAATATTTCTTTGCCCAAAATGGCTGTATTTCAAATGGCTGTATTTCAAATCCCTGAATCAAACCCCTGTATGTAGAGGGAGTATCTCACAGGGCCTGAACCAGTGTAGGCCTAAAGTAAATTTTTCTTTGCCCAAAATGGCTGTATTTCAAATGGCTGTATTTCAAATACCTGAATCAAACCCCTGTACAGTATGTAGAGGGAGTATCTCACAGGGCCTGAACCAGTGTAGGCCTAAATTAAATATTTCTTTGCACAAAATGGCTGTTTTTCAAATCCCTAAATCAAACCCCTGTATGTAGAGGGGGTATCGCACACGGTCTGAACCAGTGTAGGCCTGAAGTAAAAATTTCTTTGCCTAAAATGGCTGTATTTCAAATGGCTGTATTTTAACAGGTTCAGGACCTTGGATGAGAATGCTCGTCCTAACTTGCAGGTACTTAACGCACTAGGACAAACAATCTCGTCCTGCAGTAAAACTGTCACTGTGAGTAAACACACAGTTGATAAGAACTGAGCTACTTGTAATTCTCCTTCTCTAGTGCTGAGGAGATCAAAGCTGTGGATTAGCCTGCCCTTCCTCCTAAGCTGCAGAGTTAACCCCTTCAGTAGTCCTCACACATCCATAGCCCTTCCTTAGTGCTATGTTTGGGGAGTTGTGTGACCAGTGAATGTCATTTACAAAATGATCCAAACATGAAGTAGACATATGGGAAATGTAAAGTAAACTATTTTAGGAGGTATTACTATCTGTTTTAAAAGCAGACAAATAGAAATTTTGAAAATTATGAATTTTTCCAAATTTTTGGTATATTTGGTATTTTTTTAAAATAATGAAATATTTTTACTCAAATTTACCACTGTCATGTGTGACGAGAAAACAATCTCAGAATGGTTTGGCTAAGTAAAAGCGTTCCAAAGTTATTACCATATAAAGTGACACATGTCAGATTTGCAAAAAAGGGCCAGGTCCTTAAGGTGAAAAATGGCAGGGTCCTTAAGGGGTTAAATGCCTGATTCAAACCCCTGTATGTAGAGGGGGTATCTCACATGGTCTGAACCAGTGTAGGCCTGAATTCAATATTACTTTGCCCAAAATGGCTGTATTTCAAATCCCTGTATCAAACCCCTGTATGTAGAGGGGGTATCCCACACAGTCTAAACCAGTGTAGGCCTGAAGTAAATATTACTTTGCCCAAAATGGTTGTATTTCAAATGGCTGTATTTTAAATCCCTGAATCAAACCCCTGTATGTAGAGGCGGTATCTCACAGGGCCTGAACCATTGTAGGCCTGAAGTAAATATTTCTTTGCCCAAAATAGCTGTATTTCAAATGGCTGTATTTCAAATCCTTGAATCAAACCCCTGTATGTAGAGGGAGTATCTCACACGGTCTGAACCAGTGTAGGTCTGAAGTAAATATTTCTTTGCCCAAAATGGCTGTATTTCAAATGGCTGTATTTCAAATCCCTGAATCAAACCCCTGTATGTAGAGGGAGTATCTCACACGGCCTGAACCAGTGTAGGCCTGAATTCAATATTGGTGCACCAAATAGCGGTATTTAAAATCTCTGAATGTAACCCAAATGTATTAAGGGTGTATCTCACAATGACATCTGCATCAAAGGCTGCCAACTAAATTTTTTGTGCCCAAACGAGTGTTTATTTAACAACTGAATTTAACAGCAGTATACACTCACCTAAAGAATTATTAGGAACACCTGTTCTATTTCTCATTAATGCAATTATCTAGTCAACCAATCACATGGCAGTTGCTTCAATGCATTTAGGGGGGTGGTCCTGGTCAAGACAATCTCCTGAACTCCAAACTGAATGTCAGAATGGGAAAGAAAGGTGATTTAAGCAATTTTGAGCGTGGCATGGTTGTTGGTGCCAGACGGGCCGGTCTGAGTATTTCACAAACTGCTCAGTTACTGGGATTTTCACGCACAACCATTTCTAGGGTTTACAAAGAATGGTGTGAAAAGGGAAAAACATCCAGTATGCGGCAGTCCTATGGGCAAAAATGCCTTGTGGATGCTAGAGGTCAGAGGAGAATGGACCGACTGATTCAAGCTGATAGAAGAGCAACGTTGACTGAAATAACCACTCGTTACAACCGAGGTATGCAGCAAAGCATTTGTGAAGCCACAACGCGCACAACCTTGAGGCGGATGGGCTACAACAGCAGAAGACCCCACCGGGTACCACTCATCTCCACTACAAATAGGAAAAAGAGGCTACAATTTGCACGAGCTCCTCAAAATTGGACTGGTGCACTGAGCTTGCATAAAATGGCTGCCGCCGCCACCCACCTAACTAACAGAATTATAAAAGTTTTTTTTTTTTTTTTGGTCAATGGCCTCAGGGCAGGGTGAAACGATTGTGCCCTGCACCCACACAATTTCTCTGTAGATCGCTGAGTTAGATCCTCTCCTATTCTCTCATTGAAATCACAAGTCCAGTAGCATCCTCTCCTTACACTTGTAACAGCAGAGTGACGTGCAGCACTACGTGACTCAAGCTTATATAGAACCTGGGTTACATGCTGCTCTGGCCAATCACAGCCATGATGGCTTCTAAGGTCAGACAGTTAACCGCTTGTTGGTTGGCTGCTGTGCAGCCTTTCAAAAAGCACCAAGAAAGCGCCAAACACCGAATCCGAACTTTTACGGAAATGTTCGGGTTTGAGTCCGGGGTCGAAAAATCCTAAAGTTCGGTACGAACCCGAACTTTACAGTTCAGGTTCGCTCAACCCTAATCAGGATATGTAGCGCGGCACCCAGGGATCTCACTGCACTTACTCTTTGCTAATTACTAGCATCGGAACAATGGGGAGGAGACTGCCCTTTTTCTCAATAGGCGTTCCTTCTCCCTGGCTGTAGAGCTGTCCAATCAAAGTCAGTTTATGGCGGAACAGATACATTGGATTATGATTAAGAACAGGAGTGTTCGAAACGCGTAAATCTGGGAAGAGTGGGAGAAGGTGCCACTGTATCTGTACATTTTGTATTTGGTGAAATAAAGACCTGGACAGAAAAAACTTTCACAACTGGTGCTGGATCCTTTTCTTTCTACACAAGAAGCTGCTGCAGTCTGATAAAGTGGATGACTTGAGTTGTTTTTTTGTTTTTTTAACCCCTAAATGGCCATATTGTTTTGCATTCTGTCTTAAGAATGCTATTGTTTTCCGATAGAACCATGTTATAACGGAAAATAATAAAGTGAAGTTCGGGTCCCGAACCAGAAAGTTCATTTGAAGTTAGGCCGAACCCTGCGAATGCAAACTTCCACGTGTTCGCTCATCCCTAAATTACAAATACTGATGAAATACCGATTCAAAATACTGACAAAATACTGACCATGTGTAAGAGGCCTTTTGGATGCTCAAAATACAGGATAGTTTTGGAAAAATAAACAGTGATGTGAATATGGCCAAACAGTAACAATAGTAGTGGAGGTGGAGGGGGAGCAGCAGTGGCATGCAGAAGATGGTGGCAGATCACAGAAGTAACAGAACCCAAAAACAGCAGTGTGATAGCAAGGGCCAGTGGCAGGCATATCATTGTAAAAATTTAACATGTACATATCAGTAGCATAAGGAGCCCCATTGTAGGAATGACAGTAGAGGCATCAGGTGTGTGGCATGAGGAGGGTGGCAGCATCAGAATGGTGGCAGCATCACTTGACCAGAAGTGACAGCCCATTTTGCACAATATTCCAGTGTGACAGCACACTACAATATGATCAATAGTGGCAGAATGACCTATTCTGTTGCATCAGGCACCGGTGTCTGGAAATCCTGGTTGATCCATGTCGGATTCATCGTTATGAAGGATAGTCTCTCAACATTTTGGGAGGAAAGGCGAATTCTCTTTGGGGTAACTGTCACCCGCCACACTGAACACCCTCTCTGATGCCACACTACTGGTCAGGCAGGAAAGCATGCCCATTCAACGACTACACAGCATGTCTCTATTGTAGTCCATTTTTGCATCCCTCTCAGAAGGGTGTAACGATGTGGATAGGTAGTAGTCATCCCTCTGCCAAATCCTGACAATGCCGCTGTCACTACGCAAACATGACAGAATGTATCTGGTCATGTGTGCAAGGGACTCGGAAGGCCCCCTGCCTCCATCTCTACTACATACTGCCATGGTCTGTCGAGGTAATCTGCATCATCTTCATTGTCGCCCTCCAGCTCTCCTGTCCCTTGGGTAGATAAACCACCTAGTTGTGTATAAAATTCCTGGGTGTTTATGTCTTCCTTCTCGTCCTCATCATCCTCCTCCTCTGCCATTTCATCCTTCTCATAAGATGTAGGCGCCACGTCTTCTGTCTCTTCACCAATCATATGTCTCAGCATCCCCTCCAGGATGTGAAAGAGTGGAATGACATCATTCATTCAGTAGGTCTCCACACTGTCAAATAAAGTGGCCTACTCAAATGGCCTGAACAAATGGCACATGTCACGCATGAGCTACCACTGGCTAAAGTGGAAATTACAACGGTGAGTAAATCTGTCTGTCTGCTGCAGTAAGAAATTATTGATTGCCTTCTGTTCGTACAATAAGTCTAACGTATGGAGCGTGGAGTTCCAGTTGGTGGAATATCAGGCGATGTTGGGCAAGAGCATTTTGCCTTTGCAGCTCAAGGAGGGCGTGTTTTGCATGGTAAGAATGGCTGAAGTGTATGCACAGTTTCCTGGACATTTTTAACAGCTCTTGCAGTTCAGTGGAAGACATGAGGAACTGGGTGACAATGAGATTGAAGGCATGCACCATGCAGGGCGCATGAATCAGCCCTCCCTGACGCAGCACAGATAAAATTGTCTTCTCGTTATCAGTAAGTATGGTTCCGGTCTCCCGTTGGTGAGAAGACAGTCAGTGCTCGATGACGGCGAACAGTTCATCCCCAGTGTGGCTCTGTTCGCCCAGACTGACCAGGTGCAGAACTGCATGACAATGCCATGCTTTGCATAGGTGGTATGCTGGAGGACCATTCTGAGCTGTGCCTACAGTGGAGGCTGAGGACAAGGTGAAGGATGCAGAGGCAGAGGATGACATTGGCACAAAAATCCAACGATTACAACGCGGAGGCACTGCTATCACTTGGCCAAGTTGCTGGTGTGCATGGGCCGGAACAACATTTACCCAGTGTCACGGTGCGGTTCACTGTGACAGTTGTGGCCGTGTAGGTTGGCTGCATGCCATCTCGTGTACTGGCTGCAGGCTGCCTCCTGTGTAGGCTGGTTGCTTGGGGCTGTATGCTGGCTGCGGTGTCTTGTGTGAACTGCTGTCTGTGAATGTTTGCACTCCCCGTGTCTGCTTCTCTGTGCAGTTCTTTTCACTGTTGCCGTGTAGGCTAGCTGCAGGCTGACAACTGTGTATGCTGGTTGCTTGGGGCTGCTTGCTGGCTGCGGTGGTGTATGTGTGAACTGTGACCTGTGTTTGTGGCTTCCGTGTCTGCATATCTGTGGTTCCTGTCCCTGGTGCCGTGCAGGCTGGCTGCATGCGCTTTGTGTACTGGCTGTGGGTGTTCCCAGCATGCTGGTTCTGTCGATGCGAGCTGGCTGTGGCCTTGAGTGTAAACAGGGACTGAGTTTGGATTCACTTGCGATTGTATGCTCGGTGCTTCTTGTTTATGCTGGTTCTGATGGGGTTAATATTTCCTGGGTGTGGCCTATCAGGTGCCCTCGTTTATGCAGCTATATCCATCTGTGAGCTGTGGGGCTTGTGGTCAGACTTTCTTATGGCCTTGCTGGGTGTAACACCTTGCTGCTCACCCAGGAGGTCAGTCTGTCCTGTGCCTTACTGGGTATACCCCCTTGCTGCTGACCTAGGGGGTTTTGCCATCTGCACTTGTTTGTGGTGTCGCCTGGCAATGCATTTTTGTTGTTGCTTTGTCTGTTCTTTGTACCTGTCCTGTGATGTTGTTGTTGTTATCCTTGTCCATGCCTTGCCTGTTCTTCTGTACCTGCTCTCTGTCTGGATCCACTCTGTTCTATGTCTAGCCTAGCAGTGCTCTAACTGCATCTGATAGCTTAGCAGTGCCAAACTGCTTCTGATCCTGTCCCATGTCTAGCCTGGCAGTGCCTACTGCTTTTGATCCTTGTCTGATCATTGTCTGTCCTGCAGTGTATTTCCTGCCTTTGTGAGAGGGTTCCTGGGTTCTCCAGAGGGCAGGTCTCTAGTCTGTGTGCAGCTCTGCCTGAGACCGCCATGCTTACATTCTGCTTGGGGTCCAGGCACCTGCTTCTGTGCTGGTTCCCGTTTGTCTTGTCTGATTCTTTTCTTGTTTGGTTGGGTTCCACTGATGTTTGCACCAGCGTGGTTCCTTGCAGGTAGGGGCCAAGTGTACTGGGACCTTCCTGGAGGTGTGACCAGTAAGCCCTAGGGCCAGTTCATCCCCACCACCAGGGGTTGTGTGAAGAATGGGGCTCACTGGATTTCTGCCCTCTGGTTTTGCCTCTGGTCTGCCGGTGCACTTGGTTCTGTGGTAGTGTTACCACTATTGCCTAACCTGCTATACTGTCATGTGCTTTTATTACATGTGTAATAAAGTATTCTGTTGGTCCCTTTTCTGAATCTTTCCTGTGTCCTGTTTGCAAGACGTCCCGGAGGTCTGCCTTGGGCCTCCGGCATGTGACACCCAGTGGGCTGTGAATTAAAGTGTTAGATTTAAAGATGCATCAAATTTAGCAAACAACATGTAACAATTGATAGATTTGGTGCAACGTATGTCAACACAGGCTCAAGCAAAGCTAACTTCAAATATTACCCTCATTATTTAGAATTTTTGCCCGAATTCAGCTCAGGCTCTGGGAAAAGCCCTTAACTGTTCTGCTTTAGCTGCTCATATCTCCTGATTGGTAGCCGCTAGAGACATAGGCCTGGTCTTGTTTGAAAGCTGGCATTCAAGACATTGACAGAATTATGTAAAAAATTAGCATAATCACAGTATTAGCACAACATCAGCATGAGATGTGACTGTTAGAAAGCAAGTCGGGAATAATCATGGTAAAGCCTGCTTTTACTTTCACTTTGCATGTGGTGAATATAATGCTGTGATTCTGGTATAGTTTGAAAGCTTCTAATGTCAGCTTCCAAACAATACAAATATTGCCCATATCTCTAGCTGCTACCTATCCAGAGAAATGAGCAGCGAAAGTAGCCTTCCCCCGCCCCTTCAGTCTGGAGGAGGAGGGGGGCAGTTGAGGAGCTGACAGTCTGGAGGAGGAGTGAAAAAATAATAAAAAATATATAGCAATTTGTCATTATCATCATTGTACTGACTCACAGAATAAAGTTATTTATACCACACAGTGAATTCTGTAAATAAATTCCACAAAATAATGTTAAAATCACTTTTTTTTAAAAATTATCTTTGCCTCTAAAAATAAATTTATAAAAGTTATTTAATAACTTACAACTAATCTTGCAAAATTAAAAAGTTATGACAGTTGGAACACGAAGGGTGGAAATGTTACTGGTCCTTAAAGGTAAAATTGTCACTAAAGGGTTAAAAATGCAATTTTTGTCCCCTGAGTTGTGAGCCAACAAGATTTACTTCAGACACAAATTAAAAATTTACAATAAAAAAATGACATTTTTGGGAGGGTTTTTCCACTTTTACAGGGGTTGTTTGGGGTCAAAGCTGAACCAGGACATATCCCCTTCTTCACCTAGGCAGCCCCTTTTTTGTTTATATTTTTACACTGCTAGGCAGATGCTTCCACCTAGCAGTGTTCCCGGTGATGTCACTGGCACTAATGGGCAGGCTTTAGCGCTGCCCTAGCCTGATTTACAGGCTAAGGCAGCGCTAAAGCCCACCCATTAGTTCCGGTGACGTCATCAGGCTCACTGCTAGGTGGAAGCCTCCGCCTAGCATTCCCATGGTGAGACCTGGTACGTCACCAGATCTTCTGAAAAGGCCCTTACCTGCGGAATTCAGCGCAGGCAAGGGAGAGTATAGGAGCATGACATGCTCAGATGCTCCACTCAGAGGGGCTGCCTGGGTGAAGAAGGGGATATGTCTGGGTTCTAAACCCAGACAACCCCTTTAATGTGACTGTTAGGAGGTTAAGGCTCCTTTCACATCACCTTTTCTCCTTTCCGTTCTCCGGCTCCATTCGGTGTCCGCTCAGAATATGATTTTTGAGAGGAGACAAATGTCCTGCATGCAGGACTTTCGTCTCCGCTCAAAAATCATATTCTGAGCGGACCCCATTATAGTCTACGCTCAGTATGGTCTCAGTTATCTGCAGAATCCGTCCTTTCCGTTCTCCTGCTCCTCAATGGAGCCGGAGAACGGAAAGGAGAAATGGTGATGTGAAAGGAGCCGAAGTGGCTTGAGAAAACTTTTCATGGCCATTTCTATCATTTATCATGAAACAACTAAATACAAATTGCGGAAGAATTTGCAGAATAATTACTAAAAGAATGAGACGTGAACCCTCTTCTGTGTATTGCTTGACAGTTGTTTTTTTTGTTGTTGTTTTTTTCAATGGCTTTGTATATATTTGGGTAAAATGGCATATGCAATATATGCCATTTATCAGAAGACCTATGTAGGGAAATGAGAGGTAGGCTGAGAAGCCGTACTTCATCAATTACAGTTAGTACTGTTAGCATGTATGACTGCTTCAACCTGCAGCTGATTGGCTGAAGTGGTTACATCATGTGGCCACTGCAGCCCGTCAGAGAAGTAAGTCATGAGCAACACAGGTTGTCTTTTATATATTAGTATAATATTCATTTAATTTACATTTGATGGGTGTCAGAATATTACATATTCTAAATGATTAGACAATCATAGAAATTGAGTTGCAAGGCAGGGTTTAGTGAGGAGCGCCTGAACATTTGCCAGGTTAGGGAATGCCCATTATTTGCATATCAGTTCAAACATCATTTTCCCGGTCCATCCGACATAAAAGCATGATAGCAAAACTGTTTTAGTCTACTACCTACTGCTGGACTTTAATAGGTATTACCTGGTGCTGGAATTTGTTTAATAAGCAGAAAGGAGCTGACTCCAACCTTGCCTTTGCATTTGGTGCCCAGCCATTTATTACAGGCAGCTCCTACTGCAGTGGAGTGGGCACACCTGCTTTGCCTTCACCATCCACAGTAACTGTATGCTCATTTGCAATAAGGTACTACTAAAAGGAACCTACAATTAAGTTCAAATGTGGGAATGGGTTAAAGGGTTTGTCTTACTTGAACAACCCAACTCCCAATTTCCCCCAGCAAATTCAGCTGTCTCTAGAGAAGGAACTACAGCAATCAGCTGCCTGATGTAGCTGCTCTTTGTATTAAAGAAACTGTGATGTAACAAGAGAAAAAAAATACAGCCAATTTGATTTAATCACCTTGTTTCATAATTAGTTCTTCTGGTTTTGGTTTTATGAAAATCAATATTGTAATGCAGTTCTGTGCTAGAAACAAGTGCCAGATTATCATAATGTCTGTATTATCAGAAACCAGATTAAAGGAATTTTAACGTGCTTTGATACCAGCCATCGCACACGTATGCAAAAGATCAGTCAATGCAAACTGTATGATCCTGATAACATGGTCTGAGGGGCAGGTTAGATTTCATTTCTGGCCGGAATGATACATTTTTGAAGAATCCCTTTATCATAAAGCTCTATAAAGTACAGTGATTTCTCATGTGATTAAATTTCATGCATATACCGTAATCTCTCAGAGGAAGCACTGAATATGATTTATCATATGAAATTAATTATTCTCAAGAAATGGGTAAGAAATACCGTATTTCCGGCAATCTTTCTGCCCAGATCTCTTGACATCAATGATTAATTAACTACCCCATTAAACTCCATGAATGATACTAATTTCCTGAAATTCTTTCATTGTAACTATGAGCATTTGGAGATTATCACACTAGTCAACGATTAATGACATATGCAGTGAAGTTCAGTCTAAACAGATAGAAAACACTAGTTACAGAAATTCATCACCCTGTACTCAGCAAGCATAAACATAAGGAAACATGATTTAGATTTCAGTGTTATATATATTCATAATTTGTCAAGGGCAGTATGGTGGCTCATCTATAACACATCCTGTGTTCAAAAAAATCACTTCTCTTGAAGGGAGCTTTGTTCTAGTGCTGAGAGTTCCATCCCCACAGCTTTTCAGTCCCAGGTGGACTGGAAGTGTAATGTCCCATCCGTGGTCACGTGCACTGAACGTTGTGACCATTCACTGGCCTCAGTAGTGACATGTCCCCAAGAGGCAAGTGACCACAGAGCCTCAGCAGTCAGTTGCTTCATGGGAACAGATCCCAGCTAAGGCCAGTGAATAGCTGCAACAGTGCATGTGACCATAGGCGGGATGGAACGCTCTGCCAGGGACCAGAAGAAGTAGAGATTGGTGCTGTAATCAACGACAAGAAGGGATTGTTTTTGTTTTATTTATTCTATACAGATTCCTGGGGGCAATTATTTTTTGTCGTCAGACAACCCCTTTAAGGCACACAGGATAAAATAGAATGCTAATACAAACGTACATCAAAATGACTGTAGTTTCTAATCACAAGAGCCTCTTAAACTGGTTAAAAGGGGTTATCCCATCATAATGATCACATTTAAATCTGTTAATCATTTGACAGTGATCATTTTTGTAAATATATTTGATTAACCAATTTCCACCCTTTAGGAGAAAATTCATCCCCACTTACATCATTGTTGTCATTCGGTCTTCCCTGGTCACGCTGTTCTCCAGAATCCCTGTGGCCGCACTTGCGCAGAAGACTCCTTCTTTTCTCCTGGTCGGGCCGCTCGCTGTCCTGAACGCACACACCGCCGCGCATGCGCCATGGTGACTTCTCCCTGGCCAGAATAGTACAAGCTGCGAACGCCCTGTACTATACTGGCCAGGAATAAGTCACCATGGCGCATGCGCGGCGGCGTGCGCATTCAGTCCAGCACGCGGCCTGGCCGGGAGAAGACGTCAATCAAGATGAAGTATGAAAAGGCGCCATGGGACTACCCCTTTAACTGTATTTTTAGCACAGAACTGGCGAGGTATGAAAATATATCTTTTTTTTTTTTAAGTGTCTCAGCAGCGGGTCTGCAAAAAACTAATGCCAGCAAAGTGGCCACACTTTGGTCACACAGCCTCGGCCACGGGTGGAGCTCAATTCAAACATATTCACTGCATGAACTGCATATTCACTGCATGAAAGTGGTATGAATACAATTGCAGCATCTGCTGCTGGGTGTCAGCAGCCATGCCTGAAGAAAGATCTCTACAATTGTGGACGATTCCTGGCACAATTAGTGAGAGTAGGAAAGTATAACACACAGACTGTCATCACAAACTGTGATCAATCACATTATAGACAACTTTTTTCAGCATTAACAGTTCAACAGTTCAGAGCCAAAGAAGTCAACAGATTTTTCCAATTTCCGAAAAAAATGTGTTTTTGTTTATTAAAAGGTTACACAATTTTCCATTATGCTTTCTCCTGATTTTCATGATTATTGCTTGCAGTCATTCATTCTCATTACATGACAAAGCTCTGATTACATCAGAATAACTGACATGACTGAATGGAAATGTAATTCACAAGAACGGGGGCCCTGTACCCCCTGCAGGTTGAAATGCAATGCATACTCAGCACTGGCACTTTATTAGGTTCCCAAGGTGCGGTAGAGCACTCCAAAAAGTGACCTTCTACTCTGAATGTGGTTTTAAACTGACAACTGACCTGTCTCTGCCCAAGGACTATCTGTGCCGCTATGGACAACTTCTCAATGCTCTATGTTAGATATAGCAATACAGAGGAGGGCCACGGGCACAGACAGGCAAGTTGCAATGGTGGCAATCCTTGACTTTACATAACCACAGCGAGACAGTGACAGGTCTCACGCAGGCTAGAGGAAAGGAAGGCGTGGGTAGTTCAGTCCACACCCCTATTCCACCACAGGCGAGACCAGCTGGAAGTAATCCGGCTGGCACAAAGCACCTCCCAGGGTGTCAGCAAGGGGGGAGTGTGTTACCTGTGGACAGAAGCCTGGAGGCTCTATCAGTGTGGTCCAAGCCAGGAGGGCTGAGAGACCGCAATTCCCCAAGAGACACTGGACTGGAGACAGTGGGCGTACTGTGCTCTGTACAGCCAGGAGGCTGTGGGACATTGGCTCAGAAAGCCGCACGTGTTCACAGGGTGTGAACAGGGACTTAGGTGAGTCAGGGATCTGTTTCTTTAGTTAGTGCCCAGCCGGGCGAGTTTTTATTATTTTGTATTATTGTTTATGTTTATGCGGATGTGCCGCAATAAAGCACCGTGTTTGGATCTTAAACTTGGTGTCCTGAAAATATCTGTGAGAATGACCCCCGAAAGGGAGACGATCCCCTACACCACATTACCGCAATGCTGATTGGTGGAAAGATGGTAACATCGCTGTCTTGTGCTTCTTTTGTCCCACTCTCCTGCAGCATCCACTCCACACTTGGGCTTCTTCTGACAGAGGTGAAGGACAGGAGGACACCTCTCTCTCCACCTCTAAGTGTGGATAATATAGTGGAGTTAAAGAGGAATAGATTTATGGTGCCCCTATGTAAAACCAACAGGGAGGATGATCTGTCTGCCTCCCCACCTATTAACTTGAAAGAGGCTACCTCCCCTCACATAACAAGGGGCATGATGCTGTTGGCCTCAGCTCTGTGGGGATAAGGGGAGAAGCATCCAATCTTACAGACATTAGCCCACTAATGATAAATAGGCTTGTCTGACTACAACTTTGTGACTTACAACTGTGCTGCCTGCTCCTTAGATTATTAGTATTAGTCATTCACAGAAAAAACTGCAGCAAAAAAAAACTTATTATTAGCAATATCACATCATAATCCATTGTCAAGTTCCACAGACACACAGATAACCCCCTCCCAAATTGCACAAAGCTGACGACAAATTCTTCTGGACAACACAGCCGTACTTTAAGTGGACCAAAGAATTTTACTTTCAAAATAACACTGGCACACACCACCTTGCAAATGCAACCATATCATGTTTGGGAGAAGAAGAACATTCACCCTATAATCATTTAATACCTTAAAGGGTTTCTGTCACCCTGCTAAACTCATTTTTTTTTTTTGGGCTAGTTAGATTGCTCATAGTGCGATATAGCAGAATATAATGCTCTTACTTACTTTCATGCGGCCGATTCTTTATAAAACGAACTTTTATAATATGTTAATGAGGGCTCTACCAGCAAGTAGGGCGTCTACTTGCTGGTAGCTGCTGCTGAAATCCGCCCCCTCGCCGTGTTGATTGACAGGGCCAGCCGTGATCTCCTCCTCCGGCCGGCCCTGTCAGTAATTCAAAAATCGCGCGCCTCGCGTCATTCGGCGCAGGCGCTCTGAGATGAGGAGGCTCGTATCCTCAGCACTCCCTCAGTGCGCCTGCGCCGATGACATCACCGAAAGAGAAGACGTCATCGGCGCAGGCGCACTGAGGGAGTGCTGAGGATACGAGCCTCCTCATCTCAGAGCGCCTGCATGAAAGTAAGTAAGACTATTATATTCTCCTATATCGCACTATGAGCAATCTAACTAGCCCAAAAAAAAAAAATGAGTTTAGCAGGGTGACAGAAACCCTTTAATAAGGTCCATATTTCCAACGGCAAACACTTTATTTTCACCTGCAGTACACCCACAAATATTACTCTAATAATACAGCCATGCCTCTGTTAGCTCTGCCTCTAATGGTAGCTCCATCTACACTGCTAGCTCTGCCCACGTGGCTTCAGATCCTACACTTTTTTCAAGGACTATACTCCTAGTTTAAGGGTTCAATGTTGCCAGGCAGAGATCTTGACAACTATTAAGAACTGGTATAGAAAGTTACTGTACTGGAAAACGGTATATCTTTTCATCATACAAAGTAAAGCAGGTTGTAATTTTAGGTTGTCTTTTCCTTTTAAAGCATATATACTTGTTTAATTCCTAAAGATTATGGTGGAAGAGAACAGAAATGTATTCTCAGCTCATCCAACCATTTTATTCTGCTCACTCATTGGTTCATATATGTTTGTACTAGTTCATGGCCTATACCCCATATTTTTCATTGCCACTAGTCTTACAATCTATTCATAGAGCAGCTGGTGCAGTTTGGGATTCTCTTCTGGACAACTACTTTTTATATGCCTATTGGGTCATCTGATAATCATTAGTGTTGATCGTGAATATTCTAATCGCAAATTTTTAGCGCGAATATCGGCACTTCAAGAATTTGCGAAGATGCATAATATAGTGCTATATCTTCGTAATCACAAATATCCTAGATTTTTTTTCATCAGTACCCTCACTGCTTCTTGCTTGTGTCCAATGAGAAGGCTGCAATGTCTTTGTCTGAGCTTAGCAACATGCCTAGCAACCAATTGGAAAGTTGCCTACCACTTACTATACAGGAGAGCAGTGACATTGCTGTGCTCTGTGCTTTCATCTGGATCCTATTCCTTATCCAATTACATTAGATAGCTCATATATATATATATATATATATATATATATATATATATATATATTACAGTTAGTTAGTTAGTTTCAGGGCCGGTGCAAGGATTTTTGCCGCCCTAGGCAAGATATAAATTTCCGCCCCCCCCTTATCAGATGATATGCCCATATCATGTTCCACCCCTTTCTCAGCATTTAAATTAAAAGAACTGCTATGTTTCCCTTAGGGTTAATCAAGCATCTTGTAGCTGTCTCCCTGACAGCCGCTAGAGGTGCTTCCGCGATTCTCACTGTGAAAATTACAGTGGGAAGACGCGGAACATAGTTCTGAATGCGTGCGCATGCGCATTCGCAGCTGAAAGGAAGATCGGGGAGAAGGGTTCCCAGTGTCGGCGCTGGAGAAAGGTAAGTGGCTGAACGGGTTTTAACCCCTTCAGCCCAGTGGGAGGGGCACACGAGGGTGTCCCACTCCTAACAACTATATAGTGCCAGGAAAATGAGTTTGTTTTCCTGGCACTATAGTGCTCCTTTACCACCAGTACTGCACAGTGTCTTTTCTCTGCAGGAACAGGCTATAGACACCAGTACCACTACATTAAACTGTACTGGTTCTGGGACTATAGTGTCCTTTTAGGCTCCATTCACACGTCCGCAATTTCATTCTGCATTTAGCGGAACGTAATTGCGGACCCATTCATTCCTATGGGGCAGCATGATGTGCTGCCCGGACATGGAATTGCGGATTTGCACTTCCGGGTCCGCACTTCCGTTCCGCCAAAAAATAGAACATGTCCTATTCTTGTCCGCAATTGTGGACAAGAACAGGCATATTCTATTAGTGTCGGCAATGTGCGGTCCGCAAAATACGGAATGCACATTGCCGCTTTGCGTGTTTTGCGGCTCCGTGTATCCGCAAAACACGTTGCGGACGTGTGAATGGAGCCTTAATGTGAGGTAAATTAGTCTCCAATGTAGTATTAATAACTAAACAATTACATAATAAACATATTGCATTGTCTACTTACCACCAGGACAATAAGATGATCTGGTCTCTGGCTGCAGTCTGGCTCTGGGGACTCCCTTGTCACTCTCTCTCTCTCCCCCCCCTCCCTCCCTTGTCACTCTCTCCCCCCCCCTCCCTCCCTTGTCACTCTCTCCCCCCCCCCTCCCTTGTCACTCTCTCCCCCCCCCTCCCTTGTCACTCTCTCCCCCCCCTCCCATGTCACTCTCCCCCCGCTTCCCTCCTGTCAGTCCCTCTTTCTGGGCAGTGCGGCAACGTTTTTTTTTTAAACTGGCGACCTAGGCAGCTGCCTAGGTCGCCTTACAGGTGGCGCCGGCCCTGGTTAGTTTATATAATACAGATAGTTAGTGGGAGATAGTCAGTGTAAGTTAGATAGTGATATAGTGTAGCTGATAGGTTCCAGTGCAGGGTGTTAGGTAGTGTGATAGGAATTACTGTATTGTGCATTTTCTTCAATCTCATAGAAATTTCTAGCAGCTTGAAAGATGTAGGAAAAGTGAGCCACGCCTGTATACGCGCATATTACATTGCCGATTTTCACAATTAAGAAAATAATGACTGGAGATCACGAAATCTAGAATTTGTGAATTTATGGCGAATATTAGGCCAAAAATTCACGAAAACTAATATTGCCTATGCTGCTCATCGCTAATTATCATACAGGGAAGTCCTTTCTCTATCAGCAAAAGCAGGGAACCACTACAAAGGATGGTTCCTCTCTCTGATGGACACAATGAGAGTATTACATGATTGTGCATTTATTTCAGTATACTATAGGAGTTCTAAGCAGATGTACAACGTTCATCCCTGCACAGCTGAACATTATACAGATGATTGCTTGGGGTTAGAAAAGCTGGACCTGTAGAGATCGGCTGGTCATGCCAGCAGCTTTAATAAAAGAATGGGTTGTCCACATAAATGAGCCATTTTAAGTAAGAACTGCTGATTAGAATGTTTTGAACTTGGTTCCTATTATAATCATAAAGCATATTCATATTTAGATTTATAATGAGTTACTAAAGAGGCGTAGAACAAATAACATTGCACACTTGGTTTTATCCTATCCTAACATTTCAGAGAACAAAGGCAGCAGATGATGCAGCAGCACTATGCTAAACTATAAAGCACAGCATGTCTGAGAAAGATCTCCTATGTCTGAATTAATTACAGCCATATGTCTTACTACAACAGAGCCAGAAAGGTAGAGAATCTACATTATAAGGACATTATCTATTTGTAATACTGAGATGAACCTGAACAATGCACCAAACTGTTAAACAGTATATTACATGAAAAGCCTTCAAGATGTCCTTCATATCACAACCCCTTTAAGAGTCCATGCATACATGTAATATGCATGCACCCTGTAATTCATGTGGCACCTTATGTTTCCCGAATGAGACACTAGGAAAAGTAGGAAAATGTCTCCATGTACATGGCATCTAAATAGCGAAAAGTGCATACTTCAGGGTTAAGATCGACTGCCCTGTGCTGCGATCGGGGAAGCCGGTCCTTTGTTTGAATACGCTAAGGCTATCTGAAGAGACCCAGCATATTAGAGCTGCAGTTCCTATGTTGGTCTGCAGATGGCAGACCAACATAGGATATAAGCAAATTCAGCTTATACTGTAGTTCTATGGAAATACAGTATAAGCTGTAAGAAATCTGAGTACTGCATAGTGTAGCCTCCTAGGGTGGGGCTATACAAAAGTAAAAAAATAATAATAATCACCTCCCTTTCCCTAGAATAAAACAATAAATACATAAATGTTGAGGAAGGGTTGAGACGTATGCATATATATATACACTCACCTAAAGAATTATTGGGAACACCATACTAATACGGTGTTGGACCCCCTTTAGCCTTCAGAACTGCCTTAATTCTACGTGGCATTGATTCAACAAGGTGCTGATAGCATTCTTTAGAAATGTTGGCCCATATTGATAGGATATCATCTTGCAGTTGATGGAGATTTGAGGGATGCACATCCAGGGCACGAAGCTCCCGTTCCACCACATCCCAAAGATACTCTATTGGGTTGAGAACTGGTGACTGTGGGGGCCATTTTAGTACAGTGAACTCATTGTCATGTTCAAGAAACCAATTTGAAATGATTCGATCTTTGTGACATGGTGCATTATCCTGCTGGAAGTAGCCATCAGAGGATGGATACATGTTCTCATTCTGTTTACGCCAAATTCGGACTCTACCATTTGAATGTCTCAAAAGAAATCGAGATTCATCAGACCAGGCAACATTTTTCCAGTCTTCAACAGTCCAATTTTGGTGAGCTCGTGCAAATTGTAGCCTCTTTTTCCTATTTGTAGTGGAGATGAGTGGTACACGGTGGGGTCTTCTGCTGTTGTAGCCCATCCGCCTCAAGATTGTGCGTGTTGTGGCTTCACAAATGCTTTGCTGCATACCTCGGTTGTAACGAGTGGTTATTTCAGTCAACGTTGCTCTTCTATCAGCTTCAATCAGTCGGCCCATTCTCCTCTGACCTCTAGCATCCACAAGGCATTTTTGCCCACAGGACTGCCGCATACTGGATGTTTTTCCCATTTCACACCATTATTTGTAAACCCTAGAAATGGTTGTGCGTGAAAATCCCAGTAACTGAGCAGATTGTGAAATACTCAGACCGGCCCGTCTGGCACCAACAACCATGCCACGCTCAAAATTGCTTAAATCACCTTTCTTTCCCATTCTGACATTCAGTTTGGAGTTCAGGAGATTGTCTTGACCAGGACCACACCCCTAAATGCATTGAATCAACTGCCATGTGATTGGTTGACTAGATAATTGCATTAATGAGAAATAGAACAGGTGTTCCTAATATATCTCTAGTTGAGTGTATATATGCATGCATGTATGATATATGTGCATGCATTGACTGCCACATTATAGGATGATGTGCGCAGATGTGCCCAGCATCTGCGCACATCCGCCCTTAGTGGCCCACAGGGGCTCATTGTGGCCCATGTGGGAAATATGTGGTCCTTGGTTTATATATATGATGTGCCCCCTTATATATGATATGTGCCCCCGTATAGGATATGTGCCCCCCTTATATGATGTATGCCCCCTCATGTGTCTCATAGTACCCCCCCATACCCATAGGCCCCAATACATGTACCTGAAACCAGGTGCATCGGTGTGAATGTGCCCCAAGCATTCACACTGATGCAATCTGGTTGATTGCATCAGAATGACCGGACAAAGGTCCGGTCATCCTGATGACTACAAAGAACTCAGATTCAACAGAATCTGAGTCCTTTGTTGTAATTATCTCCAGCGCTGCTGGAGATAATTATGCATGATAGAAGGAAGGGAGAAACCTCCCCTCCTTCTATTATGCGCATTCCGGCAGCGCGATTAACATCGCGCTGCCCGGAATGCAAAGTGCTACAGGCGGGAGATCAAAGGCTTCTCCCACCTGTTAGCAAGTGGCGCATCGGGGCCGCGCCCATCCGGGGACGCGCAGGCTGGTGCAGTAACGCCATCTCGCTGCGCCGACCCACGTGTCCCTGATGGTGGCGCGCGCCACAGTGTGGGCGGTGCGGCAGTGCGGGCCGCCGGATATAAATATCCGGCGGCCCAAGCACTGGAGAGAGCGGAGCTGCCCCCCCGCCTGAAGAGGATCACCCGCTAGACGAACGAGCACCCCCTAGACGAACGAGCGCTGAGTATCTCCCCTGATTAACCCCTACCACTATCCCACTAACGATTAACCCTTATTTTCCCCACACCCCTATCCCACCAACGGTTTCCCTATACCCTGTGCCCCATAACCCTATCCCACCAACGATCTACCCTCACCACCATCCCAACCATCCCTCTCCCTGATCCTAAACCCCACTATTAACCCCTACTATTCCCCTGTACCCCAGCATACACTTGCACGGTACTAACCCTTGCATTGACCACCTATTCCCTACCCAAGTCCTGCAGGAGCATCCCTGCTCCCCATTCCCCGGACTATATTTCTGTGTCTGTGGCCTGCATTCACCCCTGCAGCGCCACCGTTAACCCTCGTTGTTCCCTTAGGGATAGGATTAGAACCATGTGGAGTTTGCTGCTACTACATGTGTGTGTGTGTGTGTGTATTGTATTAGATAGCTTTGTGGGTGGAATTTGGGAACCGTGCAGTGTAGTTTAGTGCTGTATTTATAGTACTGTATTGTTAGTGTATTGCGTGCGTAGTGTGCTGTTGGTATTAATAAATATCTTGTTTTATTTGTAACTATCTGTAACGTGTGGTTATTAGCGATAGTTAGTTTAGTAAGGCGCATGCAGCTAGTTTAGTGGTTAGCGTAAGGTAAAGTATAGTGAAATTATTAAAGTGTTATTAATATAAAGGTATAAATAGGCGGAGTCATCGGTAGATGGCTCCTCCTATTTATGAATATTAATTATTTATATTTACATAAATATTGGTGATTAATATTCCCCCCTTTACATTGGCGAGCCAGGCCCACTGCTTAGATTTTGAAATCTGTGTTTGGTTTTGAGGCTAGAGGTCGCTTATACTGTGAATTGTCAGGCAAGAGAGACGCGGTCAGCGGTCTGAGCGTCTAGGACTTGATAATTCGGACAGGTAACGCGACTCTTCCTTATAGTACCAAACGCAGATCAAAATCTCTAGCAGAGAATCTATAATCTCTGTGTACTAATATTTTGCTGTTTGCTTTACACGGTCACTGCATCGCTCGAGTGTTGCAAGGGAGAAGAGGACACATCACTGGAAGAGATCCATCTTCATTGGAGCTGCGTACAAGTCCGGCTGGTCGGGAAGAGGCGATCCGGGAGAAAAAGGACTTCTTCCAAGCAGCTGCGTAGGACGAAGAGGTACGGCACCAATGAGAAGATGGACGCTCATCAAAAAGTGAGTATGGACTTCTCCACACTGCAACACTTGAGCAGACACCGCACTTTCAATCCCATCTTCCCCACCACATACAAGTCAGCAGAAATGCAGTGGTCCGATTTGTTAGCACAGGCTTGTAGCTATGACAAGCTATGTGTTAGCAAACGGACGGTGTTGAACAAGGCCACCAAACGGCTTCGGATGCTAGCCAACTTGTGCATACATTTGAGGTTAGCATCTGCAAGCCAAAGGAAGTTGCGCTGGTGTCTCAGTCAATGAAGACAATTCCTCCGACCATTCACTGCCAGTGCTGTGCCAGTAATTCGGACCAGGTTTCGGCATTGCGGGCACAGCTGGCAGAGAATGTACAGTATACCGTGGACCGAGATGCGCAGGTGGCTAGGTTAGAGTCACAGTTAGTAGAGCTGCAGAGGCAGAAGGAGGAAATTGAGGCTAAGTTGACTCAGTCTTAGGCCTAGTTCACACAAACGTATGGCTTTTATAGTTTTCTGCGGTCCGTTTTTCACGGATCCGTTGTTCCGTTTTTGAGTTCCGTTGTATTTCCGTTTCTGTTCCGTTTTTCCGTTCCGTTTTTCCGTATGGCATATACAGTATACAATAATTACATAGAAAAAATTGGGCTAGGCATAACATTTTCAATAGATGGTTCAGCAAACACGGAACAGATAAGGAAGACATACGGATGCATTTCCATATGTGTTCCATTTTTTTTGCGGACCCATTGACTTTAATGGAGCCACGGAACGTGATTTGCAGCCAAATATAGGGCATGTTTTATCTTTCAACTGAACGGAAAAACGGAAATACGGAAACGGAATGCATACGGAACACATTCCGTTTTTTTTGCGGAACCATTGAAATGAATGGTTCCGTATACGGACCGTATACGGAACACAAAAAAACGGCCCGTACACCCGCAAAAAAAAACGTTCGTGTGAACTAGGCCTTATATTCAAGTCAAGGCCTTCAAGGAGCAGACTGCCTCTACTGATGTGACGGTAGCCAAATTGAAAGGGTCAGGTTGCTGTAAGCTCCCAGATAATGACTGGCATGCAACAGGTCAACACCAAGTTGGTGCCGGCCCTTTCTTTTTCCGTAAAGTCAGGGTCGGAATCTCCCAAATCTTTGCCCTGTGCAGGGCAAAAAGGGGAGCGAGTAGTCTGTGACAGGCCAAATCACCAGACCAAGCCTGTCCAGACTAACAGAGATTTTTCCCTGACTTTGGGAAAAAGAAAGATCATGAAAAGTGCCTCCCCGAGGATGGAACAATTCAGGGAGCGCGGATGCAGTGTGGACGGACCTAAGCCATGCCTTGCAAACATCAAATGTTTTGCGTGTGGTGGCTTGGGTCATATAGCGAAGCACTGCAAAACAAGTAAGAACAAAGCACACAGGACAGAAAGCCCAATCAGGTGCTTCAGGTGTGGGAACAAAGGACACATTGCAATTACTTGCACAAGGGCAATTCCTTGCAATGTGTTCACTGATGGGATCCAGGTAACAAATCGTGCAGTGAGGTCTAGTCAGTTTGGCCATAAAGGGGTTACCTCTCAGCGACACATGCCTCACCAGGCGCTGAGAGGTCAGAATGGCCAAGCTAGGCTAGGCAACATTTGAAACCCCTGTACTATTTGTTACACCGTTTGCTCCCCGTGTATGTCCATGTTGTGTGTTTGTTACCTGTTTCTATGTTTTTTATGTGTACGGCAGGGGTCCTTGTCTATGAATGTGTCTCACCCTGCTGATTATTGTAGTTTACATTCCCCGCTGTGAGTCCAGTCGCTTCTGTTTTGTTTCCTTCTTGTGTCCCCTTGGAGCGGGACAGTGTTATACTGTGGATCGGGAACATATAGGTTCACGAGCAGATAATTTCACACGGGAAGTCCTGCTGGTCGGGAGAAGGCGTAAGGACCTTCTCCATGAAGCACACAAAGGATGGTGTTATATTATTCTGGGCAACCAGGGTCTCAGATCGATACAGATAACACTGTTTGTGCTCAAGGTTTTCGGTGGGCTGTGTTTTTAGAGGTGTTCAGGTGGAAGAACCTGTCCGGATCCACATTAGGTGTTCAGGTGGAAGAACCTGTCCGGATCCATCTCCTGGTTCTGGTCATTGTTATCCACATGGGACTATACACCGGATGGTCTAGAGACTGGTTGACCAACTGAACCAGAACCAGACGGCACCTTACGAACTCAACCGCCGGAGGCTCAGGACTTAATCTCACCAAAGTCCTGAAGCCTAAGATCCAAGGGACATGTCAGTTCGTGTGGGGGTTCAGGATGAAAAATCTAATTATCCTGAGACCCCATGAAATGAATATTGAACTGGTTCATATGAGGTTTTGGGAGGTACATCCTATACCTTCCTGAGACCTCCTAGTATTGTGTCATAAATGTCCTCGGGTTTAGGTGGGTTGGGGAGGGGGAGGGGAACTGTGTAAATAGGATGTATTTTTTGTGAATGGGGATAAGATTAAGGCACGATAGGGACAGGCCCCCTCTGTTTGCCATTTGCCACCTTGAACCCTTGAACGGTGAAGTTCATAAGGGAAGGGCTGGATGTGTAGTGTGGCGGAGGTGTTCCCGCAGTTAGAATTTAGGTACCATGACATCACCTCGCTCAAAGAAAAATCTGACCTGCCTTGTAAAGACCTATTAATCTGTCCACGGGAGAACCGCACCCATCAAGATGGAACAAGAGCTTGAAGAAAGTTGGGGCAGTCAGAGACTGAGGTTGTGAGGGTGAACCGGCTCCAGATTCCTTGGGGGCGGGCCATACCTGAAGATCGGCAGAATTACCGAGAGATAGTGAAACTTACCAGGGGTGGCTAACACCGGAGACGGTTACCTGTAAGGAAGACCAGTCAAAGACTGCGAGGGTCAAGCCGCTCCGGAAGTCAAGAAAAATGAGTAGGAGGGGCTGATACCGAAACAATCAAAGCAAAAGATGGCAAGAAAGTTCCCGCGAGAAGGAGACGGTGTATCCTGTGGATGGAGGAGTGGGTTACGGTGAAGGGCAGGTCGGAAGAAGATGGATGAGGGATGTCTAGGTACCTAAAGATCAATGTGCACTACAGTTCTTCCTGAACTTCCACCAAGGATGGGGTTGAAATATGTCTCAACCCTTTCCCCCAAAATATTGTTGTGTTTCCGACAACAGGGGGATTGTTGAGGAAGGGTTGAGATGTATGTATGTGTATATACAGTACAGACCAAAAGTTTGGACACACCTTCTCATTCAAAGAGTTTTCTTTATTTTCATGACTATGAAGGCATCAAAACTATGAATTAACACATGTGGAATTATATACATAACAAACAAGTGTGAAACAACTGAAAATATGTCATATTCTAGGATCTTCAAAGTAGCCACCTTTTGCTTTGATTACTGCTCTGCACACTCTTGGCGTTCTCTTGATGAGCTTCAAGAGGTAGTCCCCTGAAATGGTCTTCCAACAGTCTTGAAGGAGTTCCCAGAGATGCTTAGCACTTGTTGGCCCTTTTGCCTTCACTCTGCGGTCCAGCTCACCCCAAACCATCTCGATTGGGTTAAGGTCCGGTGACTGTGGAGGCCAGGTCATCTGGCACAGCACCCCATCACTCTCCTTCATGGTCAAATAGCCCTTACTTTCAAAGTTTTCCCAATTTTTCGGCTGACTGACCTTCATTTCTTAAAGTAATGATGGCCACTCGTTTGTTCTTTACTTAGCTGCTTTTTTCTTGCCATAATACAAATTCTAACAGTCTATTCAGTAGGACTATCAGCTGTGTATCCACCTGACTTCTCCTCAACGCCACTGATGGTCCAACCCCATTTATAAGGCAAGAAATCCCACTTATTAAACCTGACAGGGCACACCTGTGAAGTGAAAACCATTTCAGGGGACTACCTCTTGAAGCTCATCAAGAGAATGCCAAGAGTGTGCAAAGCAGTAATCAAAGCAAAAGGTGGCTACTTTGAAGAACCTAGAATATGACATATTTTCAGTTGTTTCACACTTGTTTCTTATGTATATAATTCCACATGTGTTAATTCATAGTTTTGATGCCTTCAGTGTGAATCTACAATTTTCATAGTCATGAACAGAAAGAAAACTCTGAATGAGAAGGTGTGTCCAAACTTTTGGTCTGTACTGTGTATGTGTGTGTGTATATATATATATATATAAAATCAGGGCTTGACAAATTTCCTTGGAATCTAGGAGCCAGCTAAAAAAGTTAGGAGCCAGGCGGAGCCGAGTCATAAAGCCTCTAGTAGGTGCCCCCATAGTGCTCGGGGGCCCCACACTTTTCCATAGAGTGTCCCCAATAATGCTGTATACCATGTTACATATACCGCCGCTCCATCCCCGGACCCTATTGACTATAATGGGGACGGGGGTGGAGCTCCGGCGCAGCACGGCAGTTTGCAGTGAGAGGCCGCCGGACTAAAAAGTTGGACATGCAGTACTTTTAGTCCGGCGGCCTTTCACCATGCACTGCCGTGCTGCGCCGGAGCTCCGCCCCCATTATAGTCAATGGGGACGGAGCAGTGGTCCGGCGAAACAGCGGAAGGACGGATCCGACAGGGTGAACAGCCTGCCGGATCCATCCTGCCGCAAGTGTGAAAGTACCCTTAGTTATATAGCTACTGAATGAGACAGAAGAAGGGATGCCTTTAACATATATATCTCCTTGAGAAGCCAATTTGATCCTAAAGGGTTAATTCAAACTGTAATCTAAACTGTGTCCTGTCACTTCTCTTATCTCTCTGCTCCTGTCCCTTAATCTTATCACTGCTGCAAAAGCATCAGCCGACAGCCTCAGTGTAACCTGTTCTAGACTCTGACTCACGGTTCTTTTAACTCAAAGAATCGAATGAGTCTCTAAGTCGGATCTTTCGATTCTTTTAACCTGAGACTCATTCGATTCTTTCTAGACTCCCTCCTGTACTTGTGTCAGTGACCCAGAGCTGCTAGTGCTTGCATTGCCTCAGCTCTGATTGGTTGGTGGGCGGGGAGGGGAGGGGCTTGCAGAAGCAGCTTCCACTCTAGGATCAGATTACACTCCTCCCGAGCCCCTCCCCTCCCTGCTGCCAGCGTCTCACTCTCTGTGTGTGCTGTGTCGGAGCTGACTCAGACTGAGGAGCTGTTTCAAACGGTGCTGCCTCCGGACAGAACGGCAGCTCCGCACCCATCGCCCGGGCACCTTTGAAAACGGGCTGACAAATACCCAAGCGCCAGGATGAAATTCCTGGTCACCATGGCGACCTGGCGCCTGGGATTTGTCGAGCCCTGATATATATATATAATATATACAAACACGTGCATGCATGTATGATATATGTGCATGCATTGACTGCCACATTATAGTATGATGTGCGCAGATGTGCCCAGCATCTGCGCACATCCGCCCTTGGTGGCCCACAGGGGCTCATTGTGGCCCCTGTGGGAAATATGTGGTCCTTGGTTTATATATATGATGTGCCCCCTTATATATGATATGTGCCCCCCTTATATGATGTATGCCCCCTCATGTGTCTCCTTATAGTACCCCCCATACCCATAGGCCCCAATACATGTATCTGAAACCAGGTGCATCGGTGTGAATGTGCCCCAAGCATTCACACTGATGCAATCTGGTTGATTGCATCAGAATGACCGGACAAAGGTTCGGTCATCCTGATGACTACAAAGAACTCATATTCAACAGAATCTGAGTCCTTTGTTGTAATTATCTCCAGCGCTGCTGGAGATAATAATGCATGATAGAAGGAAGGGAGAAACCTCCCCTCCTTCTATTATGCGCATTCCGGCAGCGCGATTGACATCGCGCTGCCCGGAATGCAAAGTGCTACAGGCGGGAGATCAAAGGCTTCTCCCACCTGTTAGCAAGTGGCGCATTGGGGCCGCGCCCATCCGGGGACGTGGGGGCTGGCGCAGTGACGCCATCTCGCTGCGCCGGCCCATGTGTCCCTGAGCCCGCGCGCCACAGTGTGGGCGGTGCGGCAGTGCGGGCCGCCGGATATAAATATCCGGCGGCCCAAGCACTGGAGAGAGCGGAGCTGCCCCCCCCCCCGCCGCCTGAAGAGGATCACCCGCTAGACGAACGAGCACCCTCTAGACGAACGAGCAACGAGCGCTGAGTATCTCCCCTGATTAACCCCTACCACTATCCCATCAACGGTTTCCCTATACCCTGTGCCCCATACCCCTATCCCACCAACGATCAACCCTCACCACCATCCCAACCATCCCTCTCCCTGATCCTAAACCCCACTATTAACCCCTAATATTCCCCTGTACCCCAGCATACACTTGCACGGTATTAACCCTTGCATTGACCACCTATTCCCTACCCAAGTCCTGCAGGAGCATCCCTGCTCCCCATTCCCCGGACTATATTTCTGTATCTGTAGCCTGCATTCACCCCTGCAGCGTCACCGTTAACCCTCGTTGTTCCCTTAGGGATAGGATTAGAACCAGGTGGGGTGGGCTGCTACTACATGTGTGTGTGTGTACTGTATTAGATAGCTTTGTGGGTGGAATTTGGGAACCGTGTAGTGCTGTATTTATAGTACTGTATTTATAGTACTGTATTGTTAGTGTATTGCGTGCGTAGTGTGCTGTTGGTATTAATAAATATCTTGTTTTATTTGTAAACATCTGTAACGTGTGGTTATTAGCGATAGTTTAGTAAGGCGCATGCAGCTAGTTTAGTGGTTAGTGTAAGGTAAAGTATAGTGAAATTATTAAAGTGTTATTAATATAAAGGTATACACTCACCTAAAGAATTATTAGGAACACCTGTTCTAGTTCTCATTAATGTGATTTATCTAGTCAACCAATCACATGGCAGTTGATTCAATGCATTTAGGGGGGTGGTCCTGGTCAAGACAATCTCCTGAACTCCAAACTGAATGTCAGAATGGGAAAGAAAGGTGATTTAAGCAATTTTGAGTGTGGCATGGTTGTTGGTGCCAGACGGGCCGGTCTGAGTATTTCACAATCTGCTCAGTTACTGGGATTTTCACGCACAACCATTTCTAGGGTTTACAAAGAATGGTGTGAAAAGGGAAAAACATCCAGTATGCGGCAGTCCTGTGGGCAAAAATGCCTTGTGGATGCTAGAAGTCAGAGGAGAATGGGCCGACTGATTCAAGCTGATAGAAGAGCAACGTTGACTGAAATAACCACTCGTTACAACCGAGGTATGCAGCAAAGCATTTGTGAAGCCACAACACGCACAACCTTGAGGCGGATGGGCTACAACAGCAGAAGACCCCACCGGGTACCACTCATCTCCACTACAAATAGGAAAAAGAGGCTACAATTTGCACGAGTTCACCAAAATTGGACTGTTGAAGACTGGAAAAATGGTTTCTTGAACATGACAATGAGTTCACTGTACTAAAATGGCCCCCACAGTCACCAGATCTCAACCCAATAGAGCATCTTTGGGATGTGGTGGAACGGGAGCTTCGTGCCCTGGATGTGCATCCCTCAAATCTCCATCAACTGCAAGATGCTATCCTATCAATATGGGCCAATATTTCTAAAGAATGCTATCAGCACCTTGTTTAATCAATGCCACGTAGAATTAAGGCAGTTCTGAAGGCAAAAGGGGGTCCAACACCGTATTAGTATGGTGTTCCTAATAATTCTTTAGGTGAGTGTAAATAGGCGGAGTCATCGGTAGACGGCTCCTCCTATTTATGAATATTAATTATTGATATTTACATAAATATTGGTGATTAATATTCCCCCCCTTTACAATAAACAATAAAAAATATAAACATCATGGGCGTTGCCCCGTCTGAAAATGCCCATATTATTAAATTATGGCGTAATGGAAAAAATATCTAAATTGCCAATTTGCTATTTTTTCATCGCTTCTCTTACCCCAAAAAAATAAAATAATAATAAAGTAATAAAGGGGGTTAGAATATGGGGATGTAAAAATTATTTCCGTCGGGACAAAACCCGAACAAGTTTTTTTTCCCAATTCCACCCCGTTTTTTCCTGCTTCCCACTAAATTGTATGCCATATTAAACAAGCCCTCATATGGCTATATGAACACAAAAATAAAAACGTTGTGGCTCCAGGAAGACGGGGAAGAAAAATAAAAATGCAAAAACTAAACAACCTACAGTATCCAAGGTGTTAAAGGAATTTTACTTTATATGATATGGGCTACAATTCACACTCAGGATTCCTGGTGGGAAAATGATGATCTCAATAAAGTGTTGATGGTGACATCAGTCTTTTTTATGAAATTTCAAAGTATTATGATGAGTTAAATGGAGAAGCACCGTCAGACAATTAATTATGTACAATATTACACACATAGCCATCTGAATTATTGAGCGGCAAGGCCTCTGCTGTTTGAAACAGCAGATACCCGCCAGATATGCAAGCGCGAGAGGAAGCCATGTTTAAATGCCGTCCCAGTCCTGTAAACTGACATCCAATGGTTTAAAAACTTGGCTGCGCCACATGTTCTAAACTAAGCAAAAGAGGCAACGTGGACAATCATAATATATTAGTAAGTGCCTTGTATTAAATTTGTCAACATGATAAATGCCATTTGCTGATGTGAGACAACTCCATTAAGGCCCGAATTGTGGAAGTTTCATGGGGGGAAGCATCCAGTTAAAAGCTGCTGACAATAAATTCAAAATGTTTTAAAAGGCCCAAAAACGATCTATAGAAACCTTATGGGGGGCAGTGTTCCCTCTAAGCTGTGCACACTGGAAAGGAGAAGGTAAAAACATAACACCTTTACCTGCTGCAGAGTTGGGAAATTTTAACCCTTTCAGTTCCAGATAACAAAGCTTAGAGGATACAGCAATGGATCACTGAAATGCTTCTTCATTTTGCCTGGACTGACTAGAAACATCAAGGGGGCTATTTACAGAAATATGTCTATATTAGGTATATTTCTGGCGCAGATTGGTGCGCAAAGGTTCTTTGAGCCACAATCTGCGACTTTTCCTCGCTCACGCCAGGTCTAGAAAAGGTGGCGTGGCGTGGGCAGGGAAAGGGGGCGGGCCGATAGGCCCATCTCATTCATCATTCTCTATGCCTGATTTAGGCGTAGAAAATGGTCTAAATCTATGTCAGCTCCCTTGCTGACATAGATTTAGAAGCGGCAGTGGATCCACCGAAGTTATGTAGAGGCTGGCGCCCCAAGTTCGGCGGCTCCACCGCCACTGCAGAGCCTTATTCTTACCGGGCTCTAAAATGCCGGCCTTAATAAATGACCCCCTAATCCAGATGACCAGAATTTTACTGTATTAAATACAGAATATCATTCGAGTAAAGGGCTTCACAGAATGGCTTCTGTGTATTTTCATGATATCCAATTTTTGACAACATGTATCCTCATAACGTCTTTTATGAAAAAGCTGAGATTTGGTGTCTCCTCTAGAACAATGAATCTGATCTCAGTTGTATGAAGCATAAGATTTTCTCATAAAACTGATGATGATATTTCTGTGTTTGCTGCAGTGGCTGATAAACCAGAGTTACAAATATTCTTCAGGGAAAGTAGATAAAAAGCTGAAGTCAGTACTGAGCCTGAGGTTATCCACATTACTATTGAGTTTTTGAAATGGGAAAGGAAAGGGTAAGGTATCTTAGGACCTGATGGCACATAAGTAGATGATGGCAGCTTAGCGTACGTCTACATGGCAACCACCGACCAAAGATCGCTGTGTTGCGGGGCTGTCATAGGAATGAATCGAGTTGCAGCACGACTCATACCTTTGCTGTGACAGTGACATTTAAGTTCACCAAAAATCCAGCAGTGCTGTATTCTTTTCCATTATCATGTCGTGGTTGCAGCAAATTTGCAGGTCATGCTGCATACCCATTCATTCCTATGGCAGCCCCGCAACACAACGATCTTTGGTAGCACGACAGATGTAACGGTCAAAATTGCCATGTAGACGTACCCTAAGGCCCCTTTGACACGAGTGATAATTCCGCGTGGGTGCAATGTGTGATGCGATCCGCACGGAATACGGACCCATTCATTTCAATGGGGCTGTGTACATGTACGGTGGTTTTCATGCATCACTTGTACATATCTAAAAGCAGTGGTCAGAAATCATTAAAAAAAAAGACTTGGCTTAAACAGTGTCAGGTAAGTGAAGAAACCCAGAATTTCATTTTTTCTTACATTACAATATTGCCTGAACTAAAGAAATGGCTGCTTTTATGTGGGATACAAATTCCAACATTGTAATAGCTACAAATCCGTCACCAATATGTATTAAACCACCAAACATGAATGACGTAATACCATAATACATCAGTGCCATTATTTTCACTTATGGGTAACACTGTAGAATAACACATCTCTTATATGTACATGTGTGCTGTGCCCTCTCCACTTTGATTGTCAGGGTCAGGTGTGATGATGTCTTAACCGCCTGGCCCCGTCAATTAGTGGAGAGGGCACGGCAGTTGCAGCGAGAGCAGAGTCTCCAAGTGTAACAACGACGCCCCCATTGCTCCCAGAGGCTCATTTGCATATATAAAAACATCATTTTTCTCAGCAATGCGGGAACATATGAACATGGGACCAACACAGATGCCTTCAGCTGCCAAGCACACATGTAACAGGTCAGCCATTTTCATAGCCATTTTAGCCAGGCTTCTGACACAATTTGCCATAATTTGCCTTCTTTAAACTGTGATCTCATTACTTTACTATTGACTGCTACCACTGCCTGCTATCAGGCCATTTTCCCATGGGTTTGTGCCAGTATAGCAATCCAATCACAAGAATATAGTGACGCACAACCTATTCACAGCCCCTGATCATCATGCTTTCAGGGGGTCATTTATCATTCATAGTACATCTCTTTTTTGGAGACAAATTATTGTCTGTTTTGGCACATGTCTTTATTTGCTCGAAATTCTGTGTCATTTACTCAGTGCTACTTTTCAAAATGGTCTTCGTTTTAGAGCAACTACTGTGATTAGACCTGTTTTCTGGAGAAAATATGCTACACCTCTGGAAAGGTCTCAAAAAAGTTGCCATTCCATGCCAGGCAACCCTTTGATGTACTTTCACTGACAGTGGCTAAACCACATTATATTTTTAAGCTAAATTCATTATTACTGTGTGACATTTCATAAATTAACTAACCACAGTTACATATACCTCCCTAACACGTGTTGGGACTTTCTATAATTTTTATTTACAATTGGTCAATAGACCATTATTGTCCCTTGGTTAACACGTGTTACTAAACGTAAAACTTAACATTTATTAATTATTTTTATAAACATTTAGAACATCTTGGTTTAAAAATGTCAGCTCTGCCTGCCTTATATATTTATTTAATAGTCACTCAAGGTCTAATTATTAAGTGTAACCACTGGGGGGCACTCTCCCCTAATTGCTATTGGGATCTCTATATTTCATTGTTAGCTGCATTCAGTTAGTGCACATTGTAGCTTTCACAGTGCACTGTTCCTAGCGATTTTGTCCCCTCTTGTGGATACACTCCTTAGAGCTGTATCAGTCAGACCTAGATTGGCTGGGCATCGGCTGCTTAAAACACCCTAATAGCACTATCTGCTCCCCGACATGTTTCGCCAACAGCTTTGGCGTCTTCAGGGGTATGAGCAGTGAACGGCTCATACCCCTGAAGACGCCAAAGCTGTTGGCGAAACATGTCGGGGAGCAGATAGTGCTATTAGGGTGTTTTAAGCAGCCGATGCCCAGCCAATCTAGGTCTGACTGATACAGCTCTAAGGAGTGTATCCACAAGAGGGGACAAAATCGCTAGGAACAGTGCACTGTGAAAGCTACAATGTGCACTAACTGAATGTAACAATGAAATATAGAGATCCCAATAGCAATTAGGGGAGAGTGCCCCCCAGTGGTTACACTTAATAATTAGACCTTGAGTGACTATTAAATAAATATATAAGGCAGGCAGAGCTGACATTTTTAAACCAAGATGTTCTAAATGTTTATAAAAATAATTAATAAATGTTAAGTTTTACGTTTAGTAACACGTGTTAACCAAGGGACAATAATGGTCTATTGACCAATTGTAAATAAAAATTTCATAAATTAGGCACGCCCGCACAAACCAAAGACAGAATTAAAATAGAACCTAAAAACACAGCAAACATATATACATTTTCTCCCTTGTCCTAGATAGAGCCTCCGTAGCAGTTCACAGGAGGATGAGGAGGAAGGTAAAAACAGATCCACAATGACCCATTTTTCTTATCTGAATGTAAAAATGATCGGCAGTTTCTAATGAATTTATAGTACTGCAATGCACTATTTTTGTAGCATGAATACTTTTGGATTATAAAAGATACTCGAAATGTGCAGCACTGTAAATCTAATGATGAACAACCATTAGGACGAGGATATCTAAGTTACTAAAGTTCTACCCTGACAAAAATGTGCAAAACAGTGTTGTCATGATGATTTTTGCTTTTTTTTTTTACACACATTTATGCCAAAGAGGAGCAATGGCACAGCAAATTTGCAGCCTAATAATGACTTCTCGCGGACCTTTTTCATTGAAGCGGAAGAATGTTTCAGTCATTTTGAGGGAGACCCCCTCCCCAAAGTCCTCTTGATTAAATAAAAGCATACCGCACAACGCTGATTTCTGTCACCCTTAATTACTGATAGCATGGCAGTAATGAGGACAAATCTGCACTATTATCATGAACGATTTTAGGTTGTTGTCATGCAGTCGTTGGAACTGTATGGCCAGGGGTTGTTCAAGTTTAAAAGAAGGTCTCCCCTGACAGGAATTGGCATAAAATAGAATAACATATACTCACCTATTTTACCACCCACCTATTCCAGCACCACCATTAAGATCCCCTTCAAGGCTTGGTTTGTTTGGCTACGGTGATGATGTACCCATATCCTCCACATGACTTCTGCAACCAATCACTGGAGTCAGCAGTCATGCACCATATACTATCAGTGATTGGCTGCAGCAGTATCCAGGACGTACAGGAATATCATCACTGCAGCCAAGAACATGATGTCATGGCTGAAGCATCAAGAAGGATTGGCAAAGTGGGGCTGGAAAGAGCAGGGGGTAATATAGGTAAGTACAGGTTCTTCTACTACTTTATGAAAACTTCTGCCTCCGGGGGTGTTTTAACTTGGATAACCCCTTTAAAGCATTGTGATCTACTCAGGACCTGTCAATCTCTGTGCATACCATAGATGAAAAGACATATTTTGTTACAAATTAATCCAAAAAAATGTTTAACCCATCTAAAAAACTGGTTCTGTTCTTCTGCACAGAATGCAGCATTATCATACATCCGGCGTCACAGCCAGGCCAATAGCCAATAGATACCTAGGAGCCACTGATTTAGATCAGAAATGGTGGACAAATTAACTCACTATGGATCCATCTTTTGAGTTCAAAAAGGAGCAGCTTGTTCCCAATGGTGCTAAATGCATTAATGAGCCTGTCATCAGTCGCCCAGTTAGGGTGGACCTAGCCCTAATACTTCTGAAACAGAGAAGTGCTGAAAACTCTTCATATACAGGTGGCAAGATTACTATAAAAAGTTACAACCACAACACGACAGAGACAAAGGCCACAAGAGGAACATCTAGACTTTCTCTGTTCCCATCTGGATCTCACAGGGCTCATTCCAAGTGGGGATCACTAGGCCGTTAGCACTTGCCCTTAAAAGCCTTTGTATTTTGGTGCAACTTGTTTACTTTGCCAATGTTTCCCCTGGTGCCATTTCTGTTCTCCACTATACGGCCTGTAGGAAAACAAATGGCTTGGAGGAAGACGGTGAAAGTAGCTTCCCTTTTTATGCCCACGTTAGTCAATTTGAAAAATGAGATACTCGGCTCCTTACCTTGAACTGACAATCGCATGTCACACTGTCTCCAATTCTTAAACACTCTCCATCAAATTTACAGGTATTGGTGTCACATAGAAAAAGATCATTTTCTCTGTCATCAAAACCTGAAAAGCAAAGGAAAAAAACATCACTTTCGAGCAGTAGAAGTACAGATTGGGTTTATTAGAAAATGATTTATTGAAATATTTCATTCATCTCCTCTTTTATTAGGCAGGATTTGTGCTCTATAGTTCTATTTCCAGAAGGGCTGATTGAACTGCCGCTACATGTAATAAGCACACAATATGCATTCATCTTGGATGGAGAAGGAATATATTTTGGTGCATACTGTGAAATCAATCTTTGGAATGGATCCAGGCAATGATGAACCTGGCACTTTAGTGGAGCCATAATAAGCCAGCACTGAGGCCGTGTGAAGGCTGATCAACGTTAAGAAGCAAAAGTCTCACATTATTTCTACCGACTTCAAGTAAATCTGCATCTGTCTTAAACTGGCTATACTATGACAGAAAGGGTGGGGGAGGGGTCCTCAGAAATCTCAGAGTTCAGCTTGTCTGCAACCTGATCAATCAACTCCACAGAAAGATACAATATTAAACAGAACATATACATTAGACGTCAGATCCATTAAGATTTAGCCGTATTGATTCTTTCATTGCATTCCCCTGTTTGAAACCACATCATCATATTAAAAATGAAAGAAGAGTCAGCAGGACAATAGCTCTCAGTCCTTAACATATTTATACTGGAGCTGCTCTGCCCTTGCCGGCTAGAGGGATGTCTTCTTCTAACCTAATATACCATAAGAAAGGACTGCATGCACAGGGTGCAGCCATGTAGAGTCTATACCATAATGCACTTTAGATATACATTACATCCCTAATAATCCAGAACAAACCTCCCACTGCTTTCCCAAATGATACGATTCATTCAATATAGACATCAGTGGCTTCTTATTGACAGAGCCAGTGAGAGGGTAATGCTTCTGGCAGGGTCCGAAAAGCCTAAAAAAGACATGATCACCCAATTATCTTATTAAATAGGCTTCAGCCCCAAAGATGATTTCCAAGTGCACTAACTCCATGGCTCATCCTTCCTTATTTCATTAGTAGATTTCACAACTTGGCAGCCAATACAACACCAGCCATGACCTGATGCTGCCACCAGAAAGGTTATTAGAGCTAAATTGAAGAAACAAAGTCTTATTTGGCATTTTTGTCCTAAATCTGACCTTTTGTCCCTATGGATGGGGCTATATTATTTCACCATTGCATGGCTTTAAAGGTGATTAACTCCTTCCATCCCTCCCAATGAATCGAATGCATCGTCAAATTAAGCATGCAGTGAGCACTCATCATTAAACCTATGATCTGATTTTTGATGATGCGGGTTATTTTTTCGCACAATAACCACATTGAATTGATGCGTTTCCACGTTTTCTTTGAATAAAATAGGCCACATTTGACTGGCTGGCACCCTATGATAAGACAGGATTATGGGCATGGGATGCTGCAGTTTGACATGACTTAAGACTTCAGCAGTCAGGCTAAGATGTGATTTATGACAAACTAGTCTTTGTGTTGCTTGCAGGACTTTTGTCTTGAACAGACTTCGGCCTATGATGGTGAAAGAGGTCCTTAGCCTTCATTGTATGCTATTAAAGTTACAGACCAGCCAGTGTAAATTGTATATCATGTGTCTGAGCTTGCTGCTATTTTTTTTAATGAGTTTCTTTGAAATATCAGATTTGACAGTGTAGTGAAGTGTAGCTCCATCTCTCCATCTATAGATGCATTTCCTAGCTTTCTTTCTATAGGGCTATCTGCTTAGTGTATCCATAGCTCCATCTACCCCAGGTCCACAAATATCTATAGATACCATGTATATTGTATGATAATGTAAACTAGAAACCAGTGAGATCTGAGAGCAGAAACATGTAATCCCAGGCTGGCATCTAGTTCTCCTGCTATCCACATTGTGCAGCACTAAGTATAGGACCACTGTACATGGTGTAGCCTCCACAGCCTTGGAGGTTGTCAGTCACCACAGATGTCTATAGATACAATGTATATTGTATCATAATGTAAACTAGAAACCAGTGAGATCTGAGAGCAGAAACATGTAATCCCAGGCTGGCATCTAGTTCTCCTGCTATCCACATTGTGCAGCACTAAGTATAGGACCTCTGTACATGGTGTAGCCTCCACAGCCTTGGAGGTTGTCAGTCACCACAGATGTCTATAGATACAATGTATATTGTATCATAATGTAAACTAGAAACCAGTGAGATCTGAGAGCAGAAACATGTAATCCCAGGCTGGCATCTAGTTCTCCTGCTATCCACATTGTGCAGCACTAAGTATAGGACCACTGTACATGGTGTAGCCTCCACAGCCTTGGAGGTTGTCAGTCACCACAGATGTCCATAGATACCATGTATATTGTATGATAATGTAAACTAGAAACCAGTGAGATCTGAGAGCAGAAACATGTAATCCCAGGCTGGCATCTAGTTCTGCTCCTATCCACATTGTGCAGCACTAAGTATAGGACCACTGTACATGGTGTAGCCTCCACAGCCTTGGAGGTTGTCAGTCACCACAGATGTCTATAGATACAATGTATATTGTATGATAATGTAAACTAGAAACCAGTGAGATCTGAGAGCAGAAACATGTAATCCCAGGCTGGCATCTAGTTCTCCTGCTATCCACATTGTGCAGCACTAAGTATAGGACCACTGTACATGGTGTAGCCTCCACAGCCTTGGAGGTTGTCAGTCACCACAGATGTCCATAGATACCATGTATATTGTATGATAATGTAAACTAGAAACCAGTGAGATCTGAGAGCAGAAACATGTAATCCCAGGCTGGCATCTAGTTCTGCTCCTATCCACATTGTGCAGCACTAAGTATAGGACCACTGTACATGGTGTAGCCTCCACAGCCTTGGAGGTTGTCAGTCACCACAGATGTCTATAGATACAATGTATATTGTATGATAATGTAAACTAGAAACCAGTGAGATCTGAGAGCAGAAACATGTAATCCCAGGCTGGCATCTAGTTCTCCTGCTATCCACATTGTGCAGCACTAAGTATAGGACCACTGTACATGGTGTAGCCTCCACAGCCTTGGAGGTTGTCAGTCACCACAGATGTCCATAGATGTGCCACCCCTTATCTTAACGCAATAATAAAGGAAAGCATAACATGCAGCAGCAGTAAGATGAGCCCTGGAAGCTTCTTCACATCTATACAGGCGAGAAGAGAAGAGCTAGGCTGTGTCTTACCAGAACAGTTCCAGCCTGTAGGGGTTTGGCAGTCACTTAAGGAGGTAGGAAAAGCTTCAAGTTTCCCTGGCCGGGCTATGATCAGCAATATGGAAGGTAGCAGCAGCGAGCACAGGCAATAACCCAGTGTCCAGCACGGTCTGTGAGCTTCTGCCAGCACCATGTCTAGAGTGACTCCCAGATGTCAGTGGATGAGCAGGGACTTAGCATGACGGGATCCCCAGCAGCAGCAGCAGCATCCCAGGAAGTGCAATGACAACAGCTCCAGACGGCTGAGTGAGAGAGCAGAGGCTGGAGAAGCAGGGGGTGGGGAGAGTGGAGCTGGGCGGAGAGAGCCTGTGCTGCTGGGAGAGCTCCGTGTCTTCCAGGTAACGAGGGGTTAACCGTGCTGTGAGGAGGCAGATTGATCGCTCATCTGGCTGAAGATAGGGACGCTGCCCCCGCCATAGCCCGACGCTTACCTGTGTGTTTCCAGCCAGCTCCAGATGTTAGATGAACTGCAGGACACACAAGTGTGGTTTAGTTTTTTTTTTTTTTTTTTTTTTTGCTGCTGCCATTTTTATTTTTTAGGTGTTTAAAAAAATAAAATAAAAATGTATTCTTTTTTGAAAACACTGCGGAGGATGCGTCTAATTTCTGACCAGGCACAGCCCTCATCATAAATTAGGTGTATCCTCCAGCAGTGCTCTGAGCTGCCCTAAAGTTCTGGCTTCATTTGCACCAGAAAACTGGTAGGCTACTTTCACACTTGCGTTTTTCTTTTCCGGCACTAAATTCCGTCAAAAGGGCTCAATGCCGGAAAAGAACTAATCAGGCATATCCCCATGCATTCTGAATGGAGAGCAATCCATTCAGGATGTCTTCAGTTCAGTCATTTTGACTGATCAGGCAAAAGATAAAACCGTAGCATGCTACGGTTTTATCTCCGGCAAAAAAAACTGAAGACTTGCCTGAATGTCAGATCTGGCATTTTTTTCCATAAGAATATATTATTGCCGGAGAAAGACCGGAAGGCCGGATCCGTCCTTCCACGCAGACCGAAAAAAAGGTGCAAAAAAATAAATGCCGGATCCGTTTTGCCTGATGACACCGGAAAGACGGATCTGGCATTTCAATGCATTTTACTGATTAGTTATTTTTAAGACTGATCAGGATCCTGATCAGTCTTAGGGCTCTTTCACACCTGCGTTCTTGTCTTCCGGCATAGAGTTCCGTCGTCGGGGCTCTATGCCGGAAGAATCCTGATCAGGATTATCCTAATGCATTCTGAATGGAGAGAAATCCGTTCAGGATGCATCAGGATGTCTTCAGTTCCGGAACGGAACGTTTTTTGGCCGGAGAAAATACCGCAGCATGCTGCGCTTTTTGCTCCGGCCAAAAATCCGGAAAACTTGCCGCAATGCCGGATCCGGAATTAATGCCCATTGAAAGGCATTGATCCGGATCCGGCCTTAAGCTAAACGTCGTTTCGGCGCATTGCCGGAGCCGACATTTAGCTTTTTCTGAATGGTTACCATGGCTGCCGGGACGCTAAATTCCTGGCAGCCATGGTAAAGTGTAGCGGGGAGTGGGGGAGCAGTATACTTACCGTCCGTGCGGCTCCCCAGGCGCTCCAGAGTGACGTCAGAGCGCCCCAAGCGCATGGATCATGTGATCGCATTGGACACGTCATCCATGCGCATGGGGCGCTCTGACGTCATTCTGGAGCGCCCCGGGAGCCGCACGGACTGTAAGTATACCGCTCCCCCGCTCCCCACTACTACTATGGCAGCCAGGACTTTAATAGCGTCCTGTGTGCCATAGTAACACTGAACGCATTTTGAAGACGGTTCCGTCTTCAAATGCTTTCAGTACACTTGCGTTTTTCCGGATCCGGAGTGTAATTCCGGCAAGTGGAGTACATGCCGGATCCGGACAACGCAAGTGTGAAAGAGCCCTGATCAGGATTATCCCCATGCATTCTGAATGGAGAGAAATCCGTTCAGGATGCATCAGGATGTCTTCAGTTCCGGACCGGAACGTTTTTTGGCCGGAGAAAATACCGCAGCATGCTGCGCTTTTTGCTCCGGCCAAAAATCCTGAACACTTGCCGCAAGGCCGCATCCGGAATTAATGCCCATTGAAAGGCATTAATCCGGATCCGGCCTTAAGCTAAACGTCGTTTCGGCGCATTACCGGATCCGACGTTCAGCTTTTTCTGAATGGTTACCATGGCTGCCAGGACGCTAAAGTCCTGTCTGCCATGGTAAAGTGTAGTGGGGAGCGGGGGAGCAGAGCGAAGCCAGGGCGCCCCATGCACACTGCTCCCCCGCTCCCCACCACTACCATGGCAACCAGGACTTTAATAGCGTCCTGGCTGCCATAGTAACACTGAACGCATTTTGAAGACTGATCAGTCTTCAAATGCTTTCAGTTCACTTGCGGTGTTACGGATCCGGGGGGCACCTCCGGCAACGGAAGTGCACGCCGGATCCCAACAACGCAAGTGTGAAAGAGCCCTAACTAATGCCATCAGTTGGCATACGTTTTGCCGGATTCGGCAGGCAGTTCTGGTGACGGAACTGCTTGCCGGATCACTCTGCCGCAAGTGTGAAAGTAGCCTAAATGAACGTAATTTCTCTTGGGTGTTGACCACGCACATTTCCTGCCCTTGCCACGCCCATTAGCAAAAGTGGCAAAGGCGGCATAAAAGAGGTGCTTGCTGCTTTTTGTTTTTCAAAAAGACACATTTAAAAAGTCACAAATACAACTTGTGACTTTTTAAAGCCACTTTTCTGGAGCTAAATCTCCCCTATTATTCTGTGGCTCTGTAGAGCCAGATTTACTAATCCTGTAAATGGCGTAGCCTTAGACATGTCTAGACCTGCACTAGATTTATTACAGGGGCTCAGGATATAAGTGTGGAGCAGTTATAGACACTTGTCTAACACTATTCTTTAACTATTGTTTGGCTTACTTTGAGACAGAATTTTGGTGAAAAAGGGCCATACCTCTTCCCCACGAAGCTCCACCCCTTTCAGCTAGGCCCTTCTCTCTTGTCAAGCAAGTCCGAAAAAAGAAACCCTAGTCGCTCCAAATTTGCACAATTTTTTTAGACATATGCTAGGTACAGACAGAGTAATAGATATGGGTCACTGCATGCAAAAAATGCCAGAAACAAAAACACCTCAAGAACTGCAGGTGGCCAAAAAATAAATAAATGCCTGCAGTTATTCTGATGTTTTATACTGGTAAATATATGCTAATGCCAAATTCATGTGTGAAAGCACCATATAACAGTATAATTTGTGAAATGTTTGGTGGTACTTGACAATATGTATTAGCCACTGTACAATTGTGCCCATAGTATACATGGGTTGACGTTCATGTTGTCTTAAGATGTAAGTGAACGTACAGAGGAACACAACACTCAGGGCAAGTTGTCTTCTCTTACAGCTACATTGGATCTTCAGACACACAGAACTTTTCTTCTGGTAGAATGAAGGACATAGTGACCAAACCCCATTATATGTCTGTGAGGTTTATCAGATGTCATTGGTCATGTGAGCAGTCTGGCACTACCATCATTTTTGGTTTTCTGCTCTTAAGATGGGACAGAAAACTGAATATATGAATGCAGGTGTGAATCTAGATAATGATAATATCATTATTAGCAGAAAATAAACCTGTTTAATAACGCCCTGTATAGTGCCACCAGAAATAATAATGCCCGCCATTGTGCCCCAGTAATAATAATGCCTCTTATAGAGTCTCTAGTTATAATAATGTAGCACCTCCACCAATAATGCCTCCCATAGTATCCCTAGTAATAATAATGCCCCCTGTAGCACCTCTACCAATAGTAATGCGTCCCATAGTGTCCCTAGTAACAATAATGCCCCCTGTAGCACCTCCACCAATAGTAATGCGTCCCATAGTGTCCCTAGTAATATTAATGCCCCCTGTAGCACCTCTACCAATAGTAATGCGTCCCATAGTGTCCCTAGTAACAATAATGCCCCCTGTAGCACCTCCACCAATAGTAATGCGTCCCATAGTGTCCCTAGTAATAATAATGCCCCCTGTAGCACCTCTACCAATAGTAATGTGTCCCATAGTGTCCCTAGTAATAATAATGCCCCCTGTAGCACCTCTACCAATAATAATACCTCCCATAGTGTCCCTAGTAATAATAATGCCCCCTGTAGCACCTCCACCAATAGTAATGCGTCCCATAGTGTCCCTAGTAATAATAATGCCCCCTGTAGCACCTCCACCAATAATAATACCTCCCATAGTGTCCCTAGTAATAATAATGCCCCTTGTAGCACCTCCACCAATAGTAATGTCTCCCATAGTGTCCCTAGTAACAATAATGCCCCCTGTAGCACCTCCACCAATAGTAATGCGTCCCATAGTGTCCCTAGTAATAATAATGCCCCCTGTAGCACCTCCACCAATAGTAATGTCTCCCATAGTATCCCTAGTAACAATAATGCCCCCTGTAGCACCTCCACCAATAGTAATGCGTCCCATAGTGTCCCTAGTAACAATAATGCCCCCTGTAGCACCTCCACCAATAGTAATGTCTCCCATAGTGTCCCTAGTAAAAATAATGCACCCTGTAGCACCTCCACCAATAGTAATGTCTCCCATAGTATCCCTAGTAACAATAATGCCCCCTGTAGCACCTCCACCAATAGTAATGTCTCCCATAGTGTCCCTAGTAATATATATTATATATAGACTGCAAGCCTAAGGCCTGGGAGGGTAAACAGCAGTGAAGGCAGCCATGAGCTCCCTTACCCCTCCGCAGTAGATAATTGTATCACAGTCCTGAGGTGCACCTGCAGCTGGCATTCTGGGGGCACCTGTGGCTGTGAGGAAGGCATGGGCAGCCTACTGGGATTCAGCCTAGTAGAGTCTATAGCCAGTCTGCCCCTGTAGACTGCTAATGACAAATAAAGCACAACATAGTGTGATACTGCAAACCATTTCTAGATCATTACAAAGGTTTATTCTTCATATCCACAAGATAAAAAGTTCGCGCACCATGCATCTGCCCAACCATAGGTTCCACTCTGGGCTTGTCTGCTTTCCTTCCAGATACACATGGAATTCCTGTCCCTTGTTTGTGTCTGATATTGTAGCTTAATTCAGGGTTTATCCGAAGAAAAATGATGTTTACAGTTAAAGGTTAACTACACTTTAGAAAAACTTTTGATATTTCATAGGGACATATGAAAGGTTTTGATTGGTGTGGGTTGGAGTGTACAGATGTCTGCTTATCACAAATGAACATAGAAATAAAGATAGCCTTAAAAAAGGTACATAGCAAAAGATATTCTAAAAAGTGTAGATACTAAATCCAGCCCATAATGAACATTTATTAGGCTACTTTCACACTAGCAGCAGCCTTCTCCGACAGGCCGTTCCGGCGGGTGAACAGCCTGCCGGATCCGTGCTTCCGCTAGGGCACGCGTGCCGCCGGAGGTCCGCTCTGGCCCCATGACGAGAGGTGGCCGGAATAAAACTACCGCACTAGCGGCAGCACGGATCCAGCAGGCTGTTCACCCGCCGGAACAGCCTGCCGGAGAAGGCTGCCGCTAGTGTGAAAGTAGCCTTAAACATTGCTTTTATCCCCAGATATTCCTGTAATAACATTAAAGTAACACCCACTGCAGTTTCTATGTCCACCTCGCTAATATGCTGAGGTGGGCTCACATGCTCAGTCTTACCTATCTCATAGGCTGAGGTGGGCACACATGCTCAGTCTTGCCTATCTCATAGGCTGAGGTGGGCACACATGCTCAGTCTTACCTATCTCATAGGCTGAGGTGGGCACACATGCTCAGTCTTACCTATCTCATATGCTGAGGTGGGCACACATGCTCAGTCTTACCTATCTCATAGGCTGAGGTGGGCACACATGCTCAGTCTTACCTATCTCATAGGCTGAGGTGGGCACACATGCTCAGTCTTACCTATCTCATATGCTGAGGTGGGCAGACATGCTCAGTCTTACCTATCTCATATGCTGAGGTGGGCACACATGCTCAGTCTTACCTATCTCATAGGCTGAGGTGGGCACACATGCTCAGTCTTACCTATCTCATATGCTGAGGTGGGCACACATGCTCAGTCTTACCTATCTCATATGCTGAGGTGGGCACACATGCTCAGTCTTACCTATCTCATATGCTGAGGTGGGCACACATGCTCAGTCTTACCTATCTCATATGCTGAGGTGGGCACACATGCTCAGTCTTACCTATCTCATAGGCTGAGGTGGGCACACATGCTCAGTCTTACCTATCTCATAGGCTGAGGTGGGCACACATGCTCAGTCTTACCTATCTCATAGGCTGAGGTGGGCACACATGCTCAGTCTTACCTATCTCATAGGCTGAGGTGGGCACACATGCTCAGTCTTACCTATCTCATAGGCTGAGGTGGGCACACATGCTCAGTCTTACCAATCTCATAGGCTGAGGTGGGCACACATGCTCAGTCTTACCTATCTCATAGGCTGAGGTGGGCACACATGCTCAGTCTTACCTATCTCATAGGCTGAGGTGGGCACACATGCTAAGTCTTACCTATCTCATAGGCTGAGGTGGGCACACATGCTCAGTCTTGCCTATCTCATATGCTGAGGTGGGCACACATGCTCAGTCTTGCCTATCTCATATGCTGAGGTGGGCACACATGCTCAGTCTTGCCTATCTCATATGCTGAGGTGGGCACACATGCTCAGTCTTGCCTATCTCATAGGCTGAGGTGGGCACACATGCTCAGTCTTGCCTATCTCATAGGCTGAGGTGGGCACACATGCTCAGTCTTGCCTATCTCATAGGCTGAGGTGGGCACACATGCTCAGTCTTGCCTATCTCATAGGCTGAGGTGGGCACACATGCTCAGTCTTGCCTCTCTCATAGGCTGAGGTGGGCACACATGCTCAGTCTTGCCTATCTCATAGGCTGAGGTGGGCACACATGCTCAGTCTTGCCTATCTCATATGCTGAGGTGGGCACACATGCTCAGTCTTACCTATCTCACATGCTGAGGTGGGCACACATGCTCAGTCTTGCCTAACTCATATGCTGAGGAGGGCTCACATGCTCAGTCTAGCTTTAGGGTGCATTCACACGACCGTATCCATTTTTGCAGTCCGCAAATTGCGGATCGGCAAAACACGGATAATGGCCTTCTCCATGATCGAAATGTCCATTCTTGTCTGCAATTAAGGACAAGAATAGGACAGGTGCCTTATTTTTGGCGAGGCCACAAAACAGAAGTACGGATGCGGACAGCACATGGTATGCTGTCCGCATCTTTTGCAGCCGCATTCAAATGAATGAGTCTACATCCGTTCCACAAAATTGTGGAGCAGAAGCAGACACAAAAATACGGTCATGAGAATGGGCTCTTAGAAGCAGCTGATTCACCACACTATGAATTCCTCCGCTTACCCAAAGGAGCAGAGAGAGAAACGGCATAGATTTGTGCCCACCGATGCACCTTTACTGAGGTACTGTAGACACAGAAAGGCTGTTCAATACAAATAGCAGGTGGTAGTATAGTAGCATTACACTGCGTGCAGAATTATTAGGCAAATTAGTATTTTGACCACATCATCCTCTTTATGCATGTTGTCTTACTCCAAGCTGTATAGGCTCGAAAGCCTACTACCAATTAAGCATATTAGGTGATGTGCATCTCTGTAATGAGAAGGGGTGTGGTCTAATGACATCAACACCCTATATCAGGTGTGCATAATTATTAGGCAACTTCCTTTCCTTTGGCAAAATGGGTCAAAAGAAGGACTTGACAGGCTCAGAAAAGTCAAAAATAGTGAGATATCTTGCAGAGGGATGCAGCACTCTTAAAATTGCAAAGCTTCTGAAGCGTGATCATCGAACAATCAAGCGTTTCATTCAAAATAGTCAACAGGGTCGCAAGAAGCGTGTGGAAAAACCAAGGCGCAAAATAACTGCCCATGAACTGAGAAAAGTCAAGCGTGCAGCTGCCAAGATGCCACTTGCCACCAGTTTGGCCATATTTCAGAGCTGCAACATCACTGGAGTGCCCAAAAGCACAAGGTGTGCAATACTCAGAGACATGGCCAAGGTAAGAAAGGCTGAAAGACGACCACCACTGAACAAGACACACAAGCTGAAACGTCAAGACTGGGCCAAGAAATATCTCAAGACTGATTTTTCTAAGGTTTTATGGACTGATGAAATGAGAGTGAGTCTTGATGGGCCAGATGGATGGGCCCGTGGCTGGATTGGTAAAGGGCAGAGAGCTCCAGTCCGACTCAGACGCCAGCAAGGTGGAGGTGGAGTACTGGTTTCGGCTGGTATCATCAAAGATGAGCTTGTGGGGCCTTTTCGGGTTGAGGATGGAGTCAAGTTCAACTCCCAGTCCTACTGCCAGTTTCTGGAAGACACCTTCTTCAAGCAGTGGTACAGGAAGAAGTCTGCATCCTTCAAGAAAAACATGATTTTCATGCAGGACAATGCTCCATCACACGCGTCCAAGTACTCCACAGCGTGGCTGGCAAGAAAGGGTATAAAAGAAGAAAATCTAATGACATGGCCTCCTTGTTCACCTGATCTGAACCCCATTGAGAACCTGTGGTCCATCATCAAATGTGAGATTTACAAGGAGGGAAAACAGTACACCTCTCTGAACAGTGTCTGGGAGGCTGTGGTTGCTGCTGCACGCAATGTTGATGGTGAACAGATCAAAACACTGACAGAATCCATGGATGGCAGGCTTTTGAGTGTCCTTGCAAAGAAAGGTGGCTATATTGGTCACTGATTTGTTGTTGTTTTGTTTTTGAATGTCAGAAATGTATATTTGTGAATGTTGAGATGTTATATTGGTTTCACTGGTAAAAATAAATAATTGAAATGGGTATATATTTGTTTTTTGTTAAGTTGCCTAATAATTATGCACAGTAATAGTCACCTGCACACACAGATATCCCCCTTAAAATAGCTAAAACTAAAAACAAACTAAAAACTACTTCCAAAAATATTCAGCTTTGATATTTATGAGTTTTTTGGGTTCATTGAGAACATGGTTGTCGTTCAATAATAAAATTAATCCTCAAAAATACAACTTGCCTAATAATTCTGCACTCCCTGTATTACTGGAACATCTGTAGATAAAAGCATTATTATTAAGTGAAAATACAAAAAGTCTTTACGATTATGGATGAGATTTAAGTATAAACGAGACTGCTGTCTTCATTTGTGCCAGAAAGCTGGCGTATATTAAGATAAATGTGCCAGGCCTGCTGGCCCTTCCCTCTCTCTGCCCTCTCCATGCCCACTTTTTAGAGTAGCGAGAGCGGTGTACAAATGCCATTTGCAATAATATTTTGTGCTAATAAATACAAAAGTATTATGGGAGTGATGTTAGTGCTGGAGTGATTACGAACACAGCAGATTTTGTTTAAAAAGCACACAGACAACTCTTGGACAAAAAAATATTACATTCCCATCTCAGTCAATGGTGGCATATCTCTAGCATATGCCCCCATTGTCTGATAGGTGCGGGTCCCACCTCTGGGATCCGCACCTACACTGAGAACGGAAGGTGGTGGCTGGAGGACCCCGGGTTTTCCAGGGTCCGGCCACGGCCAAGCGCTCTCCCCATAGGATTGAGTGGGAGCGCACCTCTCTTGCGTGGCCACTGCTCCCATTCATTTCTATGGAGTCTACGGAAATAGCAGAGCCAACTGCGCATGTGCAGTGCGCCCTCCACATCCTTAAGGAGTCCGTTCTCTATGCATCAGTCAATGGGGGTATATCCTAGTGATATGCCACCATTGTCTGAGATGGGAATACCCCTTTAAGGAAGACCCATTCTACTTGACCTTATATACAAAGAAGGGAATCCTGGCAGATGAATCATTTCAGGTATTGGGACCTTAACCGAAGACATCTCAGGCTGGATATAGAATATTCTAAAACCTTTGATAAGCATAACACCCAGTTATATGCAAGACACCACAGACATTCCCTGCAAGCTCTCCGCCCTTGGTACACTACCAGAGGACACAAAATTTGTGACTATGGATGTACAGTTTGTGTACTGTAATATCCCCCATTAGGGATGAGCAAATCAACTTTGGATGCTCCATCCGAAGTCGATTCGCATAAAACTTTGTTTTAATACTGTACGGAGTAGGAGCTTCGTACACTATTAGAATTTATTGGCTCCCATAAGTGGTACCTTGGAACCGAACGTGAGTTCTGTATCAAGTTTTTTTTACAGTAATAATTAATTCACAAAGTTATTACACAAAGTCTCGCGAGGTCACAGAGCTGGACCTTCAACTGATCAGGTATGTATTACTTTTCATTTAGGGAAGACATATACCGGCAGTGTATGGGGGGGCACCATGGGTACTAGAATGTCACCACGATATGCCAACCTGTTTATGGCTAAACTAGAGGAGAAGTTTCTGTCGACATGTCTGTACAATCAAACCTCAAGTGAAATTCCGGTATATTGATGTCCTATGGATAATCTGGTCAGGCTCTGAAGAGAAACTACTGATCTTCCAAAAAATTTCAACAAAATCCTGCTGACCATCAGGCTCACTCTTAATTTTTCTCAATCCCATGTACATTTTCTGTACACAACCATATATATAAGAAACAATACAAACATCATCCATCATAAACCCACAGGCGTTCCAGCATGTCTTAGGACAGCTTTCATCTGAAACACATTAAGAAGTCCATCATTTACAGCCAGGCCCTACAATATATTTGTCATTGTTCAAACAGTGAGGACAGAAAGCAACACCTGCTGTCACTAAAGAGTGCATTCCTGTGACGGAGATATCATCCACTGGTTATAGATGAGCAAATACATAGTGCCACGAGGATTCCAAGGAGTAGGTTCTTGAAATACAGACAAAAAGAGGACATCAGCAGGGTGCTATTAGAAGTCATGTACAGACCCAAATGGGCATCTTAAGGAAGACTGCAGCGTAACTCCAACCCATATTCTATAAAAAAAAAAACTGCAAACTAAAAGAAACATTTCTGGAATTACCTCTTCTGACAAAAAATACCTGTCACGAGGGTGTCAAGAGCCACGCCTGACTCCGTTATACCCGGGGTCAGGAAGTCGCAGCGGGTGGCTGCGCGCTCGATGTACAAAGACAGTGCTGTTTCGTAATGGTAGCTTTCTGGGTTTGCCTTGCAACCCTTTTTGGCTCACTCAGGGATCCGTAGCTTCTCCTCCTCAGCTGTTTCTTGTCCAGCAATTCCAACCTCCTTATATTCCCATCTCCCACTTCTCTGGTTGCCAGATATAGAGCTTCCTGCCTGGACTTCTATACTGACCCACTGGAGCTGTGTAGTTGTGTTCCCTGGTTGTTGTTCCAGAACATTACCCTCCGGATCCCTGTTGGGCCTTGGTGGTCTGTTGTTGTCGCCCACCTGGGATTATATGTTTGTCTGTATTGTCTGTCCTCTCCTTGGTGTTTTCCTCTTAGTGTCAGTGGTGCGGACTAGTGATCCCACCGCCCCGTTCACTACTCGGGGCTCATCCTAGGGAAAGCCAGGGTTTAGGCACGTGAACGGCGTACGGGTGAAGAACCCGTCTAGGGACGTCAGGGCAGTCAGGTGCCAGCCGCAAGGTGAGTCAGGGGTCACCACCTTTCCCTCTCCCTTGGACAGGGCCTTCCCATTTCCCTCCCTTTGCATGACGCCGGTCATTACAATACCTACACGCATGTCTTATCTACAAATACAGTCCATATACCCAACAGAGCTATAACATTACAGACACTTTGGCCTGTGGATTGCTCAACAGAAGTAGTCCGAGCACCATAACCATATTATAAATAAGCAGTGCCTCTAGTGTGATACCACTTATATTTAAAATTATAACAGACAAGGTGGTGTCTAGGTACTAACCTTTTGCTGTTGGGATAAGTCACAACAGCTATGTGGGCATATCAATAGAACGGTAGTCTGCCATAAATTAGTCTCCTGGCTGTGCCGCTGACCTTGTCCTCTCCCAGTGTGCACTGGTCTCAGCTCTGCAGGTTTAAGACTCAGAGGTGAAAAGAAGAAGTAGGTGGATTCTCCTGAAACAGTGCTGCTACAGAAACAGGAGACTCTCGTATTATGCAGAACAAGGTTCCTCTTTTATTGATCCATAAAAAACAATAGGGTTTAGGAGACTGATCATCTCCTTTATCAGGTAAGTACCCAACACTTTCTCATGTAAATCCTCCAATGTAATGTACATGATACTTTGTACTTGATGTCCAAATGGAGGACTTTATATTGGGGAGACTGTACAAACACTTATACAGATACATTATAAAACACAAGGTTGATATAGCTGTGGGAAACCATTTCTCTGGACCAGGACACTCCATGGACGACTTAAATGTTTTAATTAGTGATGAGTGAAGTATTGAAAAATTGAATTCGGCTGCTTCACCGAATTTTACAAAAAATTTGCTTTGTGACAAATTACTTTGCGCATTTCTTTGTTAGTAGAGGGTGCAAAGACAGAGCGGCTGATCGCTGCATCTGACAGCAATAAAACAGTGTAACATTTAAAAAAATAAAATAAAATCATACTTACCATCATCCGTTTGATCACAAAGACCTGGCTGCCGCCATCTTTACTTCACCAATGTGGTAACTTCATAAGTCATCACGTACAGGATTTAATATGAGATCTTCAATCAAGATAGCAGCTGCTGGCTGCGGATGAGGTAAGTATAATTCTTTTTATATTTTGTACCGCCATTCAGGGAAAATTGATTCACTACTGCAAAGCACAAGCAAATTTCCACAAATTCGGATCGAATTCCACTTTGTGGACTTTAATTCAGTCAACCCTAGTTTTGATTCTCAAAGAGAATTTAAAGAATGATAGGGACAGGTAAACTGGGGAATTTAAGATGACTAAATTCCAATCATTGACCCAAGGACTGAATTTAATGATACATTAAAGGGACAAGATTTACACTTCCCAATCCCTATTCTGCATACTCATTGTCTCCTCTGACCTTGTCCACTTATAAAATGTTTTATCTTAATTATGCATCTGCCCATGTACGTGTCTTATTGTAACATCCTCTAAATATTGTGCATGTTTCTCAGCCATTCATTTGTAAATGTGCCTGAAGAAGGAGCTTCTGTGCTTTGAAAGCTTGCAATATGATTTTTTTTAGGTTTGCCAATTAAGGTATTAGTCTCAAAATACATTTGTACTTATTAACACTACATGTTTTTTTTTTCTGGCTAACACGCTACTACACAATTTTTGCTGCACATTATAAAAGTTGCAAACACAGGGATTGTGCCATTTTTATAGCAGAGACTGGATAAATTCCTCCAATATTTTTTGTGGAAAAACCCATTTAACCGCCTCAGGACCGCCGTACGCAGGATTGCGTCCTGGCGGCGGCCCTGTTATTCCTCCTGGACGCGCCGGCGCGTACTCTAGCGAGAGGCGAGATTTCCTGTGAACGCGCGCACACAGGCGCGCGCGTTCACAGGAACCGAAGGTAAACGAGTGGATCTGCAGCCTGCCAGCGGCGATCGTTCGATGGCAGGCTGTAGATGAGATTTTTTTAACCCATGAAGGGTATATTAGACGCTGTTTTGATAACAGCGTCTAATATACCTGCTACCTGGTCCTATGGTGGTCCCTTTTGCTTGGATCGACCACCAGAGGACACAGGCAGCTCTGTAAAGTAGCACCAAACACCACTACACTACACCTCCCCCTGTCACTTATTAACCCGGACAAGAAAAGGACATGTTCTATAAGCTCTACAAAAAACGCAGTGTTCGCCCGATCAGGCCTGATCTTGTGCGCACACTTGCGTTCAGTCCGCCCCACCGCAGTGGCAGAAATATATTTTTTCTGATCACTGCAAAAACACCGTAAAATCGCTGCGGCGCTATAAAAAGATCACTTTTGAGGGGCATGGCGAGTTCATAGAAGATTTTATTTTTTTGGCACAAGTTAGCGGAAATTGATTTTTTTTGTTGTTTTTTTTACTTCTAACAAAGTCTCATATTCCACTAACTTGTGACAAAAAATAAAATCTCACATGAACTCACCATACCCCTCACGGAATCCAAATGCGTAAAATTTTTTAGACATTTATATTCCAGACTTCTTCTCATGCTTTAGGGCCCCTAAAATGCCAGGTCAGTATAAATACCCCACATGTGACCCCATTTCGGAAAGAAAACACCCCAAGGTATTCGCTGAGGGGCATATTGAGTCCATGAAAGATTGAACTTTTTGTCACAAGTTAGCGGAAAGGGAGACTTTGTGAGAAAAAACAAAGAAAAAATCAATTTCCGCTAACTTGTGCCAAAAAAAACCTTCTATGAACTCGCCATGCCCCTCACGGAATACCTTGGGGTGTCTTCTTTCCAAAATGGGGTCACATGTGGGGTATTTATACTGCCCTGGCATTTCAGGGGCCCTAAAGCATGAGAAGAAGTCTGGAATCCAAATGTCTAAAAATGCCCTCCTAAAAGGAATTTGGGCCCCTTTGCGCACATAGACTGCAAAAAAGTGTCACACATGTGGTATCTCCGTACTCAGGAGAAGTTGGGCAATGTGTTTTGGGGTGTAATTTCTCATGCTGGGTGAGAGAAATATCTCTCTCAAATGACAACTTTGTATAAAAAAATGAGAAAAGTTGACTTTTAGAGAGATATTTCCCTCACGCAGCATAGGTGTATGTAAAAATACACCCCAAAACACATTGCCCTACTTCTTCTGAGTACGGCGATACCACATGTGTGACACTTTTTTGTAGCCTAGGTGCCCAAAGGGGCCCAAATTCTAAAGAGCACCTTTAGGATTTCACAGGGCATTTTTTACGCATTTGGATTCCAAATTACTTCTCACGCTTTAGGTCCCCTAAAATGCCAGGGCAGTATAACTACCCCACAAGTGACCCCATTTTGGAAAGAAGACACCCCAAGGTATTTCGTGATGGGCATAGTGAGTTCATGGAAGTTTTTATTTTTTGTCACAAGTTAGTGGAATATGAGACTTTGTAAGAAAAAAAAAATCATCATTTTCCGCTAACTTGTGACAAAAAATAAAAACTTCTATGAACTCACTATGCCCATCAGCGAATACCTTAGGGTGTCTACTTTCCGAAATGGTGTCATTTGTGGGGTGTTCCTACTGTCTGGGCATTGTAGAACCTCAGGAAACATGACAGGTGCTCAGAAAGTCAGAGTTGCTTCAAAAAGCGGAAATTCACATTTTTGTACCATAGTTTGTAAACGCTATAACTTTTACCCAAACCAATAAATAGGCGGGCTCAGATGTGTTTTGATCAAAATATATTGGCTAAGTGTCTCAGATATTATCATATCAGAGTGAGGACTTTGTCCATATATAATGCTTGCATCTACTTTACTAAGTGCATTATTATCTTATTTCTGTGATTTTCTTCAATAATATGGCCAGGGACATCCGCACATTTGTATATCATATTGTGCAGGATGTTTTTATCTTAGTTTTTTCTGTGATTTTTTTGTCCATGGCATTATGTGGCTTGAGGACTTGATCAGAGAGATCAACTCCTCCCATATACCGATTGTAGTCGACGATGCAATCGGGCTTGAGGACCGTTGCCGCAGTATCTCGCACAGGGACAGGGGTGATGCTGTTACCGTGGATTGTGGACAGTATAAGGACATCCCCCTTGTCCTTATACCTGACCAGCAACAGGTTTCCACTGGTAAGGGCACCCCTGGGGATAGGTACCTGGAGGGGCTAGGTAGGGAGGCCGCGTTGATTTTTCCGCACGGTCCCACAAGCGGACGTGGATCTGGCGGCAAGGGACCTGAACAAGGGAATGCTAGTATAAAAGTTATCCACGTACAAGTGGTAACCCTTATCTAGCAGTGGGTGCATAAGGTCCCACACGAGTTTCCCGCTAACACCCAGAGTGGGGGGACATTCTGGGGGTTCAATACAGGAATCTCGCCCCTCGTACACACGAAATTTGTAAGTGTACCCTGAGCTACTCTCACAAATTTTGTACATTTTCACGCCATACCTCGCCCGCTTACTGGGAATGTATTGGCGGAAACTGAGTTTCCCCTTGAAGGCAACGAGAGACTCATCAACCGCGACCTCCCTTCCAGGTACGTAGGCCTGCGCAATCTGAATAATGCAGACATTTCCTTATGGCCTCAAACCGGAGGCGTGTCATGGCCATACTGTAGAGTGGGGTCTGGTAGAGGACGTCCCCACTCCAGTATTGCCTGACACTGGGTTTTTGCACTAGACCCATGTGCAGCACGAGGCCCCAAAATGTCCTTATCTCGGCTACACTGACCGGCGTCCAGCCACCGGGTCTAGCCAAAAAGGAGCCCGGGTGCTGAGCAACGAACTGTTGGGCGTACAGGTTCGTCTGCTCCACCGTCAGATTCACTGGGGAGGGGGTAAGTGGCAGGGGTGGGTCTAGGGTCTCACAGCTAAGTGCTGTGGACCCCAACCACCAGAGACCACCAGACAATAAATCTGATATTTTTTTTTTTTTTTTTTCCCTAACTAACTTTTCCCTTCTATCCCTGCCTAATCGTGCCTCTCCCTCACTGACCCTAACCTACCTGGAGGGTGATGGGTGCAGGATGGTGATGGGTGCCGACGGGGGGTTCGCAGGAGCTGGTGCTGGACGGTGCAGGTGCAGCAGCAGGAAGAGGAGGGGAGAGAGGAGCGCCAGGAGTTTGAATCTCCCGCCTCTCTCCAGCACCAATCAGCACCAAGGACAGCACCAATCAGCACCACGGCCAGCACCGTCTCCCCCAAATGCTCGGACTGTGATTGGTGGTGTGTAATTACACCACGATCACCGTCCTTTTCCGGTTTAATCGGGTCACCGGAGACCAGAATGGACCGGAAACGCAGCAAACCGCAGGCCTGAATTTCTGAATGATTTCAGCGGACATCCTGTTCCGATTAACCCCCGCCGTGCCGCAATGTATTTTTAAAGTTAGGACGTACCGGTACGTCCTGGGTCCTTAAGGACTCGGCAAACGTGGCGTACCGGTATGTCCTAAGTCCTTAAAGGGTTTCTGTCACCCCACAAAACTCTTTTTTTTTTTTTTGGATAGTTAGATTCCTCATAGCGCGATATAGGAGAATATAATAGTCTTACTTACTTTCATGCGGCCGATTCTTTATAAAACGAAGTTTTATAATATGTAAATGAGGGCTCTACCAGCAAGTAGGGCGTCTACTTGCTGGTAGCCGCAGCAGAAATCCGCCCCCTCGCCGTGTTGATTGACAGGGCCAGCCATGATCTCCTCCTCCGGCCGGCCCTGTCAGTAATTCAAAAATCGCGCGCCTCTGGTCATTCGGCGCAGGCGCTCTGAGATGAGGAGGCTCGTCTCCTCAGAACTCCCTCAGTGCGCCTGCGCCGATGACATCACCGAAAGAGAAGACGTCATCGGCGCAGGCGCACTGAGGGAGTGCTGAGGAGACGAGCCTCCTCATCTCAGAGCGCCTGCGCCGAATGACCAGAGGCGCGCGATTTTTGAATTACTGACAGGGCCGGCCGGAGGAGGAGATCATGGCTGGCCCTGTCAATCAACACGGCGAGGGGGCGGATTTCTGCTGCGGCTACCAGCAAGTAGACGCCCTACTTGCTGGTAGAGCCCTCATTTACATATTATAAAACTTCGTTTTATAAAGAATCGGCCGCATGAAAGTAAGTAAGACTATTATATTCTCCTATATCGCGCTATGAGGAATCTAACTATCCAAAAAAAAAAAAATGAGTTTTGTGGGGTGACAGAAACCCTTTAAGGGGTTAAATAATGTATGCAGGCTAGTATAGTAAAGTGTTCATATCAATTTTAGAAAAATGCAAGCATCAGCATGAGAGTACAGAAAATAGGGTTATAGACCTTGCTGAACAGCTGACAAGGCAGTGATCATTTTGCAGTAGATTACAGAGGATTATTGCAGAGATACAGTAGATTCTGAAGACATCTGTGAAAGTACCACCTCTGACCTTATTATGTGTCAGAAATGCAGAAACCTGAAAGGTGTTCGTACAGGAAGCAATGGACTTATGCCATATAATAAAATGGCTCTGAAAGTATTTATTATGAGAAGAAAAGTGAATAAAAGAAATTGAATTTCTGGCTTTTAGTTAGAATATTATAAAATATTTTTAGAGGACATAAATATAATAGGCTCGAGTAACTGAAAAAAGTGCAGATTTAATACTTTCATCCAGCATTGTAATAATACATGAACTATTCTTTTATGAGTTGTTATGTAACTTTGTAATATGTATTGCGATTCTCTATTAGATTATTTTCAAAATCTATCTTTGTGTCAGTGAGTGGAAACATTTATGGTATGGCCATACGAGGCCGATTTTCTGCAGCAGAACTACATGTGGACAGTAGCAGCAACCCTCACCCACACACATCCCTAGTATGTCAATTTATAATTCAGATTTCTCCTGCAAATTTCACCCTTTGCAATTCACAGGATGATATTTGCGGAGGAGTCACAGCATTTCATTGGCAAATTCTGCAACAAAGTCTGCATTTTTGCTGCCATGGAATTCCAGTAAATGTGCAGCAGATTTGTGTGACCTTACTTTTATTGCTTACACCTAGAGGTTGCAATGTCCATCGACCTAATATGTCTTTCAGAAAATCTCTCTCCTGTTCTGAGGGTTTGCTACAGTGTGTCAGTAAGATATGTTTTATCCTCAGTTGTGAGAAGTATTAAGGTCTTTTTAGCCCATGGACGTTGTCAAGAATATTTCTATTCACTGGCGAGGAAGTAAGGTACAAGTGTAGAACAATGACAGTAATGACACATAAAGCAATTTATCCAAGTCCCTTTACAAGGATTATTGCATTAAGGGAACTTCACCTATGTGGTCCAGAGATCTGAACCTAGCTTGCCCAAGGATTACATGGTCAGCCTTTCATTTGAAAGGTTGGCTGCAATTTCCACGGCAGTGGTCTCTTTATGAGAATATGAGATATAAGTAATACCACCATATAGTGCTCATATAGCAGCTCCAAAGTAATCCAACATCAGTGATATACAATGTCAGAATAGAAAAATATGCAATTATGATCAGGGATGGTTGCTAGTCTTGGGTACCAAGCTTTTTGTTGTGCACCCTTCAACAGAAGAAGTAGATGTGCCCAGTGCAACCACAGTGCTAAGGAGAGGCCTTATCAGAGTATTGCCTATCACTAGAGATTGGCTCTATAAATACTTACTGTATCAACCAGGCAGGTACAAAGATAATGCACTTTGAAGGGTAAACCGTGGCAAATGCATGGCACTCATCTAGATCACCAGTCCTATACCTATGTCATTTGTACTCCCTGACAAATGAAGAATTTATAATCTGTGCAATGTTACCACCCCACATCCAGATGTGGTACACAGCAGTCACATGATGGCCAATCCCAACTACTGGATAGTAAAGTGGAATCTACATACGAGACCTAAACTGTGAGCTAAAAGTGGCACTGTACTTTCCGTAAACTTTTATTATGTCATAAGGACATATGAAAAGTTTAGATAGGGTGGGGGGTTTGAGCACATAGAGCCCCCCATCATCTCTAGAACAAAGGGGAAAGAAGCGCTTGCTTACTGAATTCTCTCTTCTTGCTGCAAGACAAAGTGAGACAGACAATAAAAAGCCTATGGGCATATCTTGAGAAGTGAGCACTTCATTACCCTCCTTCTAGAAATTGCTGGTGGTCTCAGTGCTCAGACCCCCACCGATCTATGACATATGAAAAGTTTATTGAAAGTACAGTGCAACTAAATAAAAGTTAAGCAGCCTTCATTTCTGACTGTGTGAATTTACTTCTTTCGTCTTCTTTTACCTAATGTTGTTCATGTGAATACTCCTCTCCCTATTCTGGTCAGCTATTGCATTTTCCGCATAGTGACAATTCCGGGTACAGGTCAAGAAAAAAATAAATCCTTAATTTAATGTGTCTAACGTTTGAATGCATGTATTCCAATGATGAATAAAGCAGATAAACAATTTCTGATAAATGTCACATGATTTCATGCGGTCATGTACAGTTTGGCAGTATTGAAGGGGGCTGGAATAAAATAAACGTAATGTAAGGGATGGAGGTCATAACATGACTAATGAGATAGGAAGAGAATACATTCTACAGACAGAGTCAGTGTAAGTGATAATATCAGGGATTGACAGCGACCACAACAAAAAGAAAGGAGAGAAAATGTCTCTGTGACTGGAATTGGAAAGAAGTAAGGGAAAGATAATCACACTCTAGATCTGATTTTACGGTGTTAAATCGTCTACCACATCCAAGAAACACCCTTCAAAACTGGAGTCATTTTAATTCACTACCACAATTTGAACCTTTGGGCTAATCAATCCCAAAATAAAGAGGCAGATGCTGCCTCATCTAACATTAAAGTCAGAAGGCAGGGCAGTGTTGCATATATAATCTCTCAGCAGAATATAGTATCTCAGACATGCAGCAAACCAATGGACATTAATCAAAGTCATAACATTGGTCACAAACCCATCCTGAAAAACAAATGACTAAAAGAGGAAGAATTGGGATTGTACAGTAGATGCCATACATTTTTATTGTATATTTCATTTTTAAACTGTCAGTCAAAGGTACAAATAGCTCAGAATAACTGCAATAGAAAAAAGTTTGCTCAAATAACCCGCTCTGAATAACGGTGTAAGGTGACTGAGCGATTGATGACCCGATTCAAATTCTGCAGGGCAATATCACTGCTGCACATTTTAACATCTACCATCTCCAGTCTTAATCTGTGTAAATGAACACAGTATATTCATTACAGTAATCATCTATTAAGTGACCAATATGATAGTTAATGGGAACCTGTCACATTCAATATGGTGCCTAATCTGCAGGCAGCAAGTTATAGTGAGAAGAAAACTGATATATATTTGAGTAGAAAAACTTTTTTTATTTTATTTAAATGCCTCCTATTTTTATGCTTACTAGTTCAATAGGAAGTCCTAACCACTGATTGATAGCCTTCCTTGTTTGACTGAGCATAGTAGTCAATAAATAGAACCAGTCACCAGGCTCCTAAGAATAGAAATAGGAGTGATTGCACCACTCTGACTCAATTTACGCCAAAATCTAGCTACACTGACATTCATAAATGTGGCCCATAATGTTACCAAGTAGAGGCCCAGCCTAATTGTTAATATATCCAGAGGCATTGTAATATCAGGGAGATTTTATCACATAAACATGATGATAAAAGACAGAGATACACTCTAAGCCAATGTAAAGCATACAGAAAAAGAGAAGTAAAAATGGATCCATATTGGACACCTTTTCTACCAATTTGCACAGCATTCAAGAGAATAAAATAAGTAAAGTAATGGATGTATATAAATAAATGGGAATACATGTAACAGAACTTATCATCTGTCTCTCATCTTGCTCAACCGCCCCAGAAGACCAAGTCTGCTGCTGTCACGGATGATATAGCAGATAGCTGGAAGTTATGGATAAACATCCGACTGGCTTGATCCCAAACTAAGGAGCATAAAGGTGACCCCTGTAAAACCCTAAGAGCTCACCCTGACTGCTAAGCACATACAAAAGGTCTCAGAGGTAGACGATTGTATGCCCTCGTACCCAGACTGTGTGACACCTGAAAACCCTATAATAGTGAGGGGACACGACCACCGGCTCCCTGCATTTAATACGGAGGGAGTCAGGGTCAACTAGAATCAAGCCAGCAAAGAAACACAATACAGGAAAGTACTTATCTGAACAAGCAGTAACAGAAGTCTCCAGCAGTGATCACTTCAATCCAGGAAGTAGTATAAACCGCAAAGTGAGGCAGTATGGGAGGGAATATAAAAGAGAGGCAATTAGTGTGAATAGGTGACAGCTGGGAGAAGGAAAAGAGATGACAAAGTGAAACCAAAACAAAGAACATCATGCAAGAGGTACAGAAGAATGTCTGCCAGACCTTCTCAGAGAGCTGGCGGTGACAGCTGCCTTGGAGTAACCTTGGATTCTGCCCTGTCCTTTGTTTTTCAAACCACACACCCAAGCCCTTTTCACCACCTGCCGCCTCCAACTAAAAAATATGTCCCACATCCTTGCATTCCTCCACCAGGAGTCTGCAAAAATGCTTGTACATGCCCTCATCATCTTCTGCCTAGACTACTGTAACATCCTCCTCTGTGGCCTCCCATCTAGCATCCTCGCACCCCTCCAATCTATACTTAACTCTGCTGCCTGGCCAATCCACCTCTAACCCCATTACTCTTCTGCCTCTCCCCTCTGCCAATTTCTTCTCTGGCTCCCCATTGGCAGCAAATTCAGTTTAAAATACTAACAAATACATATAAGGCCGTCCACAACCTGTCCCCTCCATACATCTCTGAGCTACTTTCAAGATACATCCCCACACTTAATCTCCAATCCTCAGAAGACCTCCTTGTCTCCTCTCCTCTTAGCACCTCTTCCCACAATCGCCTCCAAGATTTCTCCTGTGCATCCCCCATATTCGGAAGAAAAATGTGCAAGATCCAGTTCCATATAACAAGCAATCCTTTATTTCATGCGGTATAAAAATCCAAACAGATGCAAGGTAAACGGTCTACGTGTTTTGGACCACGTTATACCGGTCCTTACTCATGAGTAAGGACCGGTATAACGTGGTCCGAAACGCATAGACTGTTTACCTGGCATCTGTTTGGATTTTTATACTGCATGAAATAAAGGATTACTTGTTATATGGAGCTGGATCTTGCACCCTTTTCTTCAGTTCATCCAAGGCTGTGTCCAGGCTTTATTCGTGCTCCTAACAAGTGAAGCAGGTGAGAGCTGCCTTTTCTTAAAGCTTTTATCCCCCATACTCTGGAACTCTCTAACCCAACACACCAGATTCTTTGGAATCCTTCAAAAGAAACTTCAAAACCCACCTCTTCAGACAAGCCTACAACCAGTGACCCTGCTGCTATACCACCATGACTAGCTTTACCCTCACCTACTGTGTCCTTCTCCTATCCCTTGTAGATTGTAAGCCCTTGCAGGCAGGGGCCTCTCTCCTTCTGTACCAGTTTGTACCTCGTCTTGGTCATGCTTATAGCAATTGTCTGTATTATGTATATATACCCCTTTTCATATGTACAGCGCCATGGAATGAATGGTGTTTAATAATAAATAATAATGTAAAGACAGTATGAACAAAATTTTTGTGTGCACCGACAGAGGTCTAAATTGTACAGAGGTGTATGACCATGCTTACCCCTATAAATGAAGAACATTAAATGGTGTCATAAAATCTCAAATCCTATTGTTACTGCTATAAAATCACTATCATTCCAGTCTTGTAAACCATGATTTCGATAAATGTAAAATTTTCTTTCGGTACATTTCTATTATATTACATTTTATACCTTCACATTCTGAAGGGGAATTGTGGGAATATGTTGTTACTTCTGATGATGTATTGATTTCTGAGTCCCATGGCCATTACTATTCCTGACAAATTATATGTGCTGCTTTGTCATTATGAGATAATAATCCCTCAAGTATTTAGATCTTTATTATAAATATGGGCTGAACGTTCTTATTAGCACATCACCCAGAGATAACATGCAATTACTCTTTCTTATCAGGAGCACGTTACAGTAATGATTATATCAGGAAGGGGTTAGCGCTTTAAGAATTTATTTACACTGTTTATCCTTTTGATCTCTGTTCCTAACTAAGCCTGATCTTTCATCTAAGGACCAAAAGCCAGGACAATAGAGCTGTAGATCACTTTATGTGGGCTGAGGCACCTCGCTCCTTCTTTAAAGAGACTCCATTAGGAACGATCGATGGGCTCAGACTATAGGAGCATCAGAGAATCAGTTTCACTTTCTAGACAGAGCTGCTAAATCTCCTAAGAAATAGCCATTAGCTGTAACTATCATCTCATAAGCACCCCACCAGCACATCAAAGGCACATAAGGCTACGTCCAGCAGCTGTGATTCATTTTGCTAGAACAATAGGTCTTGTTACACCCATCAATATCCAAAGCATATATCAGCTATGGCATATTTGGATAACTGTGTAATATTTGATTTCCAAAATGTTCATGTCTATGTATCTAACTACATATGTATAAATTATATACCATATGTATCTCATATCACAAGATTACAAATTCATTTGTTTTTGTGCTTTGTTGAACACCATGACCAAAGCAACGGTATGATTTAGCAGTCAGTAGTAGTCAGATCTACATGTAGCTATGATGTTAATATTTTTGGATCCAAAGTGTTACTGTAAAAGCACTTTAAAATTGAAGAAGCACTTGTATAGGACTGATTCATAATTGACTAGGACCTTGCCACTCTGTCCTTTATTACAAATGTATAATGAAATAATTTACAAATGTTGCGCAGATTTTTTTATCAATATATTGCCCTATGTCATATTTTGTACAACTGCTCACAAGACTATTGAGCAAGATTATACATGCCAACAAAAGCTCATACCAATGATTCACATGCTGTAATATTGACAAATGCGCTGAGAACGGCAAAGATGCATATGTACTAGTGTTGATCAAGCATTCTCGGCCGAACACCAGTTCGGCTCGAGCATCGCAATGCTCGGCATATCGCGATGTTTGGCCGAATGTGCACAAGCTCGATGCTCGAGTCTCCTCCCCGCAGCCAATAAAAGTGCAGGTAAGTACTGCCACTCACTGTAAGGCCTCATGCACACGACCGTTGTGTGCATCCACGTCCGTGGTTCCGTTTTCCATTTTTTTTTCGCGGCTCCATTGACTTTCAATGGGTCCGTGGAAAAATCGGAAAATGCACCGTTTGGCAGCCGCATCCGTGATCCGTGTTTCCTGGCCGTGAAAAAAATATGACCTGTCATTCAAGTCAATGGGTCCGTGAAAAATCACGGATGCACACAAGATTGTCATCCGCGTCCGTGATCCGTGTCTGTTTTTTCCTATCATTTCAATGGCAAACTTGACTTAGATTTTTTTTTCATTTTTCATGTCCGTGGATCCTCCAAAAATCAAGGAAGACCCACGGACGAAAAAACGATCACGGATCACGGACCTACGGACCCCGTTTTTGCGGACCTTAAAAAAAAACGGTCGTGTGCATGAGGCCTAATGCCGTAGCCATGTTGGTTTGGCCAGTCTTAGTCAGGGAGAGCTGTGCTGTAGAAGGAACAGATAGTGTAGGGAATTGAATTTTATTTTTTTGTTAGGCAGTGTTGGTGTTTGAGACCCAAAAGTCCTTTTAAGTACTATTGTTGTGTCTGTCAGCAATATATATTTTTACCGCAACCTGCACTAAATTGCGTGCGATTAGAGACCCAAAAGTCCTTTTAAGGACTATTGTATCTGGCAGCAATGTATATTATTAGCACAACCAGTGCTAAATTGCGTGCAATTGTTAGACACCCAAAAGTCCTTTTAAGGACTATTGTTGTATCTGGCAGCAATATATATTTTTAGCGCAACCTGCGCTAAATAGTTTGCAATTGTTTGGCTGCTGCAGACAGCGACATTATCTGCGCTGCATCTCCTGTGTAACATGTGTGCAGCCAAAAAATATCTGTGACATCCAGTGTACTTTTTCCATAGACAGTGTCCACTGTGAACAGTGACATTACCTGCGCTACATCTCCTGTATAACGTTTGCGCATCCTAAAAATATCTGCGATATCCAGTGTACTTTTTCTGTAGACGCTGCAGACAGTGACATTACCTGCGCTACATCTCCTGTATAACGTTTGCGCACCCTAAAAATATCCTTGACATCCAGTGTACTTTTTCCGTAGACACTGCGGACAGCGACATTATCTGCGCTACATCTCCTGTTTAACGTGTGCGCATACAAAAAATATCTGTGATATCAAGAGTACTTTTTCTGTAGACGCTGCGGACAGTGACATTAACTGCGCTACATCTCCTGTTTAACATGTGCGCATACTAAAAATATCTGCGACATGCAGTGTACTTCATCCGTAGACGGTGTCTGCTGCGGACAGTTACATTACCTGCGCTACATCTCCTGTATAACATTTGCGCATCCCAAATATCAGTTACATTCCCTGTAATTTTTTATTAGCCGCTGGTGACAGCGACATTACCTGCGCTACATCTCCTGTATAACGTATGCGCATCATAAATATCAGTGACATTCAGTTAATTTTTTTCGCCGCTGGTGACAGCGACATTACCTGCGCTACATCTCCTTTATAACGTTTGCATATCCTAAATATCAGTGACCTTCAGTTTAATTTATTTGTGCATACAATTACAAAACCTGCGTGAGTGTATGTGTGACATACTTGCAAGCATATATACCATTTAATATGCAGAAGGCGAGCAGTAAAGGATGGGAGGTGGCTGTGCTGCTGATGGTGCACGCAGAGGCCGTGGCCCTGGGTGCGGTGAAACTGTGCCTGCTGTCAGAGCACAAGAAACACACTAATCCACGATACCTAGCTTCATGTTCCAGTTTGCAGGGCGGCGCAGGACACCACTCTCGAAGTCAGACCAGTGCGACCAGGTGGTCAGTTGGATTGTAGCAGATAATGACTTCAGTCGGTTAAGCACCACCCTGTCTTCCACAAAGTCCAGTCTCAGTAGACAAGAGTCTGGTCAACAGAATCCTCAACCTGATCCTCCTTCCTCCCACCATGGAGAGTCTTGCCAAACAAGTGATCCCACACTAGGAAATTGGATATTCCGAGGAGCTCTTTTCATCTCCATTTCTTGATTTGGGCCTCTTGCCAAGCCTGCTTGAAGATGGACATGAGATTGTGTGCACCAATGCTCAAACTCTAGTGCATCCACAGTCACAAGAAGATGACGGTGGGGAATGGCAATTAGTGTTTCACGAGGTGGATGATGATGATGAGACAGTTGCCAATAAGTCAACGGAAATTAGTGTCTCAAGAGGTTGATGAGGATGAGACACAGTTGTCAAAAAGTGAGGTTGTTAGGTCAACAAGTCATGAGGATGACCAGAGTGAGGAAGTGGAAGAGAAGGTGGTGGACGATGAAATCACTGACCCAACCTGGGAAGGTGGCAAGCCGAGCGAGGACAGCAGTACAGAGGAGGAGAGATCTGCAGCACCGAAACAGGCTGGAAGAGGCAGTGGGGTGGCAAAAGGGAGAAGGCGGGCCACACCAAACAGGCCCGCAACTGTTCCCCGGAGCACCCCCTAGGGGAAATCTCCCTTGCCAAGGGGTAGGCGTTCCGCAGTTTGGCGCTTTTTTGAGGAAAGTGAGGATGATAAAAGAATTGTCATTTGCAACCTGTGCCGTACCAAAATGAGCAGGGGTGTGAACACTAGCAACCTCACCACCACCAGCATGATCAGCCACATGGCATCAAAGCACCCTAATAGGTGGGCCGAACGCCTGGGTCCACAATCAGTGTCTGCGGGTCACACCACTGCCTCCTCTTTCCGTATGTTACGTGCTGGCCAATCCCCTGTCCAAGACGCAGGCCCAGATGCCTCCTGCCCTGCACCTGGACCTTTGCAAGCACCATCAGCTAGCACATCCACTTCTGTGTCCCAGCGCAGAGTACAGATGTCCATATCCCAGGTCTTAGAACGAAAGCGCAAATACCCAGCCACCTACAGGCCAGAGCACTAAATGCGCACCTTTCCAAATTGCTGGCCCTGGAAATGTTGCCATTTAGGCTTGTGGACACTGAGGCTTTCCGCAGCTTATGGTGGCGGCGGTCCCTCATTACTCAGTTCCCAGCCGCTACTATTTTTCCCAGTGTGCTGTCCCCGCCTTACACCAGCATGTGTCCCGTAACATCACCCTTGCCTTGACCAACGTAGTTATTGGGAAGGTCCACTTAATGACTAACACATCGACAAGTGCTTGTGGCAAGGGACGCTACAGTTCCCTGAGGGCACACTGGGTGAACGTTGTGGAGGCCGGGAGCGAGTTGTACCCTGGGATGGCACAGGTGCTACCGACGCCAAGGATTGCGGGACCTACTTCCATCAGGATTTTCACCACCAGCTACATTAGTGGCTGCAACCCCCCCTTCTCCTCCTTCACCTCCTCCTCCACTTCCACCTCTGAATTATCATCTTGCAGCACCAGTCAGCCATCAGTCAGTAGCTGGAAGCAGTGTAGCACTGCAGTGGGGTAGCGGCAACAGGCCGTGCTGAAACTTATATGTTTATGTGACAAACAGCACACCACCGCAGAGTTTTGGCAGGGTATTAGGGACCAGACTAAGCTGTGACTCTCGCCACCCCACCTAGAACCAGGCATGGTTGTGTCTGATAATGGCTGTAACTTGGTGGTGCTTTGGAGCTCGGCAAGCTCACACACATACCATGCCTAGCTCACGTGTTCAACTTAGTGGTTCAGTGGTTTCTCAAAACCTACCCCAATTTGCCTGAGCTACTGGTAAAGATGCGCCACATCGCTGCAGCAGTGCTTGCAATTGAAAGCTCACCGACTGTTGTGCGATGTGAGCACGTGCTGGAACTCCACGTGTCACGGTGGACAGGATACAAGATACACAGAATACCATCAAACAAGTGTCTAGGCAAGAAGCTGGGGATAAAGGTCACCTCCTGACAAATCCCTACCAGCTCTCCCTAGACTTTTATGCCCGACGTTCAGACCCTGAAGGTGGGAATAAACGTGTCCCCGTGTCTAGGCTGAAGATTCCCTAAAAACCCTAAGATGGTGAAAGGGGGAAAGAGGCAACCTGCTCCCTCAGGACCTAGAGGGTGCAAGCGTCTCTCAAACAGCCTAGACAGACAACCACAAGAAAGCAAAACCAAGTTATCTTGTTACTGAGCAGGAACAGCAAATCCTTCCTTCCTCTGAGCAAGACAGAAGCTATAACCCGCACAGGACACTGGGAGTGGGTGTAATTTAAACTCAAACCAACGACCCCACCCAGTGCACCTGAAGGGAGGCGGATATAGCTCAACTCCAAAACAAAAGGCTACACACGTGCCGCTAACCTGGCAGACCTCTGCATATAGCCTGAGCAGGGCATGACAGTGCCCCCCCTTCTACGTGTGACCTCCGGACACCCCGGCCCAACTTTATCCGGGTGGGATCTGTGAAAAGCCCTTACCAGTCGGCTGGCACTAACATCCACAGCTGGAACCCACATCCTCTCCTCAGGGCCGTATCCCCTCCAGTGTACCAGGTACTGAAGGGAACCCCGAAGAACTCTTGAGTCAAGAACCCTGGAATCTCGAACTCTAAATTTCCATCAACCAGAACAGGGGGAGGAGGCAATGGCGATGGTTCCACCGGTTTCACATATTTCTTCAGTAAAGACTTGTGGAACACATCATGGATCCTCCAAGTCTGCGGAAGATCCAGACGAAACGCTGCTGGATTGACCACCGCAGATATTTTGTAAGGTCCAATAAATCTTGGACCCAGTTTCCAAGATGGTACTCTCAGTTTAATATTTTTAGTAGATAACCACACCAGATCACCCACACACAGGTCCGGACCAGTCATACGTCTCTTGTCAGCCATTCACTTATACCTCTCACCCATCTTCTCCAAATTCACTTGGATCCTCCGCCAGATAGAAGACAAGGCAGAAGAAAATCTCTCCTCCTCTGGCATCCCAGAGGAACTAGTCCCAGAAAATGTACCAAACTGAGGATGAAAACCGTATGCGCCAAAAAATGGCGACTTACCCGTGGACTCCTGCCTACGGTTATTTAAAGCGAACTCGGCTGAGGACAAGAATGAGGACCAGTCCTCCTGATTCTCAGCCACAAAGCACCCCAAGTAAGTCTCCAGGTTTTGATTAGTACGCTCTGTCTGCCCATTCGACTGCGGATGAAAAGCCGAAGAGAACGAAAGTTGAATGCCAAGCCGAGAGCAGAACACCCTCCAAAACCTGGAGACAAACTGCGTGCCCCTATCAGAAACCACATCCGAGGGAATGCCATGCAATTTCACGATATTATCAACAAAAATCTGAGCAAAAGTCTTGGTATTGGGCAGACTGGCTAACGATACAAAGTGAGCCATTTTACTAAAACGGTCAACAACCACCAAAATTACTGTTTTCCCAGAGGAACTCTACAGATCCATAAAAAAGTCCATAGACAAGTGCGTCCAAGAACGAGACGGAATAGACAAAGGAATAAGTGAACCAGCAGGTCGAGTGTGAGCAACCTTTGACCGTGCACAGGTTTCACAAGCTGCTACGTAATCCTCAACACTCTTACGTAACCCGGGCCACCAGAACCTCCGGGACACAAGATCAAAGGTGGACTTACCACCAGGATGTCCAGCAAGGACAGTATCGTGATGTTCCTTGAATACCTTGTATCGCAGTCCATCAGGAACAAACAACCTCCCTGGGGGACAAGAACCAGGAGCCCCCTCCTGGGCTCCCAACACCTCCATCTCCAATTCGGGGTACAGAGCGGAGACCACCACCCCATCAGCCAAAATCGGAACAGGATCCTCTGAATCACATCCCCCCAGGAAAACTGCGAGACAACGCATCTGCCTTGACGTTTTTAACCCCCGGGCGAAAAGTAACCACAAAATTGAACCTGGTAAAGAACAGTGACCATCTGGCCTGTCTAGGATTCAGACGCTTGGCAGATTGCAGGTAAGCCAAATTCTTATGATCCGTATATACTGTAACGGGATGAGACGCCCCCTCCAACCAGTGACACCATTCCTCAAAGGCCAATTTGATGGCCAGCAATTCCCTATCTCCTACATCATAATTCCTCTCGGCGACCGAGAGCTTCTTGGAACCCATTTGCCAGGAGATGAACCCTGCGACAGCACTGCTCCAACCCCCACTTCTGATGCATCAACCTCCACCACGAATGGCTGAGAAACATCGGGCTGCACCAGAATGGGAGCAGACGCAAAACATTCCTTAATAGCCGAAAAGGGCTGCAATGCCTCATCCGACCAGACAGAGACGTCAGCGCCCTTCTTAGTCATATCGGTAAGAGGTTTTACAATGGTAGAATAGTTCAAAATACATTTTCTATAATAATTAGTAAACCCCAAAAACCGCATCAAAGCTTTCTGATTCTCCGGTCGGTCCCATTCCAGAACCGCCAGGACCTTTTCGGGGTCCATACGAAAACCAGAGTCAGAAAGCAGATATCCCAGAAACGGAAGCTCCTGCACAGAAAACACACATTTCTCCAATTTGGCATATAATTTATTCTCCCGAAGGATCGACAAAACCTGTCTCACGTGATCCTGATGGGTCTTCAGATCAGGAGAGTAAATTAGAATGTCATCCAAGTAAACTACCACGAACCTCCCCACAAAATGATGGAAAATGTCATTGACGAATCGCTGAAATACCGCTGGCGTGTTAGTTAACCTAAAAGGCATAACTAGATTCTCGAAATGACCCTCGTGCGTGTTGAAGGCCGTTTTCCACTCATCCCCTTCCTTGATTCTGATCAGATTGTAGGCCCCTCTTAAATCCAACTTGGAGAACACCATGGCTCCAACAATCTGATCATAAAGATCGGAGATAAAAGGAAGGGGATACGGATCACAGACTGTAATACGGTTCCATTCCCGGAAATCCAAACAAGGTCTCAGCGATCCATCCTTTTTCTTTGCAAAGAATAAACCCACTGCAACTGGAGACTTAGATGGCTTAATATGACCTTTTGCCAAACTCTCGGCAATATACTTCCGCATGACCTCTCTTTCAGGTTGAGAAAGATTGTAAAGCCGAGACTTTGGCAACTTAGCCCCTAGGATGAGATTGACTGGACCATCATAGTCACGATGAGGGGGCAATTCCTGAGCCCCACCCTCCAAAAAGACATCCGCAAAATCTGAGAGATACTGAGGTAAAGCCGTAGTAGACACACCAGAGATAGATGTGCCAAGACAATTGTCCGAACAAAATTCACTCCAACCAATGATCTGTCTTGCTTGCCAATCTATAATTGGGTTATGTTTTGTCAACCAGGGTAACCCTAAGACTATAGGAGCGGGCAAGTCCTTCATGACAAAACAAGATATGATATCAACATGTGAATCACCCACCCTTAACAGAATACCATGAGCAATATGAGTGAGACTCCTTTGAGAAAGAGGGGAAGACTCAATTGCGAAAACCGGAATCTCTCTTTCTAAAGTGCAAGTACTTAGACCCAGATTTTGAAGAAAAAGAAAATCAATAAGGTTTACCCCAGCACCACAGTCAATGAATACTTCGACTAAAAAATTTCTTTAGTCTAGCGCCACCATCGCTGGAAGGAGAAAACGAGTATTACAGGGAGCTTGCATACCTGCTTGCTCCACCACCTCATTCACACTACCAAGAGTCAGGGATGTTTTTTTTTTTCTTTAAGTAAATCTCTTTGTGATTCTTTCTCATCAACATGCGGTTTAACAAAGGGACAAGCAAAAATAAAATGACCACTTTTTCCACAGTAATAACATAGTTTATGCAACCTCCTAAAGTTCCTACTACCAGAACGGATAGATACCTGACCCAACTGCATGGGTTCCTCCCCTACCCCAGAGTTACATGTCATATCACCCTGGGGAGCAGGTGAGACGAAACCACTCACAGAAGGGATCCCTTGCGCGGAGGGAACCTTACACCTCTCTCTAATACGTCTATCTAACCGTACTGCCAAAGACATAGCATTCTCCAATGTATCCGGGTACTCATGAAAAGCAAGGACATCTTTCAATCTCTCAGATAAAACCTGACAAAACTGACTACGTAACGTTCACCTTGTAATAAATTACGCAATTTAGATTCCGCCATCGAGACCCGATCTGGATCATCATAAATTAATCCCAAGGCTTTAAAAAATTCTTCCACCGACCAGAGGGCCAGAGAACCGGACGGCAGAGAAAAGGCCCAGGATTGCGCGTCCCCTTTAAGCAGGGATATGATTATCCTTACCCTCTGACTCTCATTACCAGACGAAGTTGGACGCAGCCGAAAATACAACTTGCATGACTCTTTAAAGCGGATAAAGTCATCCACACCCCCTGCAAATCTATCAGTGAGAGCGACTTTAGGCTCCCCATAAATTTGACTTCCTCCTATTGCACCTGATGCCAGAGTATTCTGACACCGTGTGACCAAATTACGCAGATCGGCAACCTCTAGGGATAATCCCTGCATGCAATCAACTAGCGCATCAATTGACTCCATCTCAAAACAGCTGAGAAATGGCAGTCAAAGTATTGGCGGGTTATAATGTCACGGTGGACAGGATACAAGATGTACAGAATACCATCAAACAAGTGTCTAGGCAAGAAGCTGGGGATAAAGGTCACCTCCTGACAAATCCCTACCAGCTCTCCCTAGACTTCTGTCACGGCTGAGGATGGGGAAAACCCTCAGCCGTGCGATGCCAGAAGATGGAAGGTCGCTACTTGGCCAGTACCACAGAATTAGGGAGCAGGTCACCTCCTAGAGCTTCCCTAATCTGACCCTGACTCCTAGCTGCATGAGCCGCCCTTGAAGGTAGGAGGGCTCATGCTCAGGAACCTCGGATCCCTTCTGACCCTCCGCCGATCCCTGAGCTAGGAGCTGGGTAGACAGCCCGTTCCTCCTGGATGCGGAGAAACAGGACTCTAAAGTGGCCAAGCTACAAGGGGAACAGAAACAACTTATGGCAATGGCAGGTAAAAGCAACAAACACAACACTCACCTGCCACAGACAACAAAGCCTGGAACCCATGTGCAAGTGCTGCTGTCCAGAACACAAACGAACACAGCACACACCACACATCACACAGGAACCCAGGACCATAATCTGCAATAACAATGAGACCACACACACACACCTTCATGACACCATGTAACGTAATTTATGACCACAAGGGTGGCCCTCACTGACAGATGGTATTAGCCAGGAGGATGACTTCAGCTAACCATGGCTGAAGTACCCCTCAGAGTCTGGCATCCAGCAGGAGGTAAATAGCCCCAAGTGGCCACACCCACACACACACCCAGTGTTCACAAACTAAGAAGGGAGTTAACCCTTCCTACACCAAGCAAGGGAAAAAGCCACTTAAAGGGGAAGTGTCCAAATAAACATCACACTGCAGCTGTTACCGCAGGCAACGACATGCGTGGCAACCCTGTCCTAGGAGTCAGACAGAAGGCCGAGACACTGCCACCACATGTACACAATACCAAACGTTGCCACGGGCAGCCACAGTGAAGGGTAGTGTCACAGTGCACACCTACATAAACCTCGTGCACACCAGACATACAAAGTGCATACATACACAGACACCCAACCAGGTGTAACCGCATGCACTTGACAACAAGCTGCCTAGCAACAGCTCAGGCTGCTATACTGCCAAGTACCAAATCATGTTGCCAGCGGCAACCACACGTGAGGCAACATACAAGCAGCCCTCACCATGTGGTTGACAATAAAACCAAACCGCAGGCAACTGCATGCGGATCCAGAAGTCACGATCATAACCATGGTCGTGACAACTTCTATGCCCACGTTCAGACCCTGAAGGTGGGAATAAACGTGTCCCCGTGCCTAGGCTGAAGATTCCCTAAAAACCCTAAGATGGTGAAAGGGGGAAAGAGGCAACCTGCTCCCTAAGGACCTGGAGGGTGCAAGCGTCTCTCAAACAGCCTAGACAGACAACCACAAGAAAGCAAAACCAAGTTATCTTGTTACTGAGCAGGAACAGCAAATCCTTCCTTCCTTCTTCTGAGCAAGACAGAAGCTATAACCCGCACAGGACACTGGGAGTGGGCGTAATTTAAACTCAAACCATAGACCCCACCCAGTGCACCTGAAGGGAGGCGGATATAGCTCAACTCCAAAACAAAAACAAAAGGCTACACACGTGCTGCTAACCTGGCAGACCTCCGCACATAGCCTGAGCAGGGCATGACACCACGTTCCACATGTTGGCCAGGCTTTGTGAGCAGCAGAGGGCAGTAGTGGAATACCAGCTGCAACATGGTTGTTGCCTTTCCAGTCAGCTTCTGCTCTTCACAAGCGACGAGTGGGCATGGATGTTTGACCTCTGTGAGATTTTACGCAACTTTGAGGAATCAACACATATGGTGAGCGGCGATGCCGCTATTATCAGCGTAACCATCTAACTTCTGTGTCTACTGAAACGCTCGCTGTTCACAATGAAGGAGGATGCTTTGCATGTGGAAGAGGTGGAAATGGGGGAAGACAGTAGGCAGGGTAATTGCCAGACCACCCTCCGTTCATCTTTTCAGCGCAAATTGGATAATGAGAAGAAGCAGGAGCAGGAGACGGTTGCCTCGGCTACAGAAGGCAGTACCCACAGCAGGTTTAATCCATCTGTTAAGCGTGGATGAGCCAAAGAGGAGGAAGAGGAGATTGAGAGTCATTCTTATCTTCTAAATCGGTCGGCACTGTGTGGAGCGGATGCTCGGTCAGAGGGTTGGTTACCCTAATATCAAATAGAAGCAAAAGACCGACACTCCAAAGTTGCTGATGCAGTGAGTTTATTGGTCACATATTACATTTGTGACCAGCGTTTCGGCACTCGTAGTGCCTTTCTCAAACTGTGTTACTGTGGCTATAACAAACAAAGTAACAAATCAATTTAAATAGCCCGCCCAATGTCACATAATGCTTACGTCATGTTGCCAAGGCAACCGTGCACAACAGAATAAATCGTAGCCGGCGGAATGCACATTAGGCAGACCAGCTGTAAACGTCACAGGAAGGATCACATTACTCTAGTTGTACTGAAAAAACTAAGTAAAATGTCAGTAAAATTACAGGAAACTATTAAGAGTGTATTCCCTGTATTCCCTATTAAGTCCTTTAGGTTCTAGTGTCCCAAGCCGATGTATCTGTAGTGTCCAACTATGTAAGGGTGGGCACTACACAAGTGTCAATTGGGTCACGTTTGTTCTCCACCTCCTGTGGAACATGGTCATTGTATTTTATATGGCATTTTAATCTATATTGTCATGTTATTTATGTTATCTCCTGTGTACCAGGCCTGTTAGGGGTGTAGTTCCTCCTCCTAGGCAGTAGAGGGAGCTAGGGAACCCCCTAGTATATATAGTCAGGTCCAGACCAGAGAGTGGGGTGTGTGGAGTGTTCAGAAGCCAAGTGTGCACCTTCAGCCAGGCAGGAGCTGAGGAGCAGCTTCTGACATGCAGCTAGATAGCCCAGGCTCCTAGCTTGCCACCAGGGGAAGAAGTTACCTCCTGAGGATAATTAGCACCTTTAAAAGTACAGTGCAGAGCCACTTTCATCCAGCCAAATAGAAAGCTGAAGGGCAGAAGGATATTTAAAGCAAGAAGATATATACCAGAGGAAGGTTTCTCTACCCAAGGATAAAGCCAGCAATAGGGCATATGGGCCTTGGAGGAAGACAGACAGGATTCTGAGGAAAAGTGCAGCCTGATCTGTAAGTGTTATTCCCTCTGAGTATCTTGCAAAGACTTTGCCTGCCATTTATATGAAGCCTGCCTGTTACCCACATTTTACATTTGGAGCTAACTGAAACCTGTACATAGTTGGACTGTTCAGTAAAAGAAGGTCTGGTTTACTGCAACTTTGTGTACCTCAGTTATTCCTACAACAAATCGGTGTACCTCCGTTACCGGCACTGGCGTCACGAACTTTAAGGGATCTTGCCACAGGCACACTAAACCTACAACACCAAGGGCACCTCACCTACCACCTGGCCTGGTCCCTATACACAGAGAGTGCCCCAGAGGATCCATGTGCCAACCTCTCCATCACTGCTGTACGCCTGCCCAGGGTATATAAAAACTGTGAGTACCAAGAGCAACCCTCGTTCTGCCTATTAACCGTGACCTCACATTCGCTCACCCTGCAGGACTGGAGTACTGCATATTTTGGCGTCACGAACAGGATGTGATTATTCCTACGCCATAGTGGAATCTGAACTGTGTGCCAATATTGCCTATAAAGTGATAAATGCCCTATCTGTTTATTTGAAAATTGTTGGGCCAAAGAACTGTGAAAAATCGCGGTGTGAAAACTGTATATTGTGGACTGTTTGCCCCTTCCTAAGTCACCGCTTGCTTTCAGTGAATTGACAGCCTTATGCTTAAAGATGGCCGCCTAAGCTGACTGAATTATTGCTGCGCCATCTCTGTGTTGTATTGGCGGGAATATTTTGGCGCCTTCTGCTGAAGAGAGCGGGAAGGACTGTATTTTCGCGCCACCGCCTTTAATTTGCATGTCTGCCAAGATGGACTCTTCCTCCCCCATGTTGGAGTACCCAGGGGGCGGCCTCCCGGAGCAGTGGGAGGTCATGTGCGAAGTACTACGTGCCGCCCAGTCGTGTGCAGAAAAGGGATCGAGCATGTTGCAGAGAGGAGAGTCCCCAGCCGGAATGGCCTTACCTGCAAGCCAGACCCCAGATACTGCTATGATGGAAGAGAGAGAAGCACCGCCTGCCTACACTCCGGGACCAGAGAGGCCACCCTGCTTCCCACCGCAGTTGCAGCCCGAGCCGTGCCTTGGCTCGCGGCATGGATTTATAAAGCCCTTTGTGCAATGGCCCTTGTTGATGGCCGAGATACGCGCTGCGGCAATACAAAAAACGACCAGAAAGAAAATCTACTTCGAGGAACTGGCGAAAACTGTCTACGAGCGCCACGCGAACACTCAGCCCCTTCTGGAGAGAAGGATGGGGGTAGTGGTGGCGTTCGATAAAAAACGGGGGTTCGGATTCATTAAAGACTACTCCACAGGCCGAGACCTTTTTGTTAACCGGAGGTCTGTAAAGCGCAGCTACCTACCTGAACATTTGCACAACCTCCGCGAATGAGAAGGAAGTGGAGTTCACCCCCGCTGAGGGCCTGAGAGGTCCGTATGCCATAGCAGTAGCCTGTCCCAAGCCGGGACCAGAGGATTGGAAAGAGCCCGAGGAGCCCACCAGTCTGGAATGTGAGCAAGAGCGCCCGATGGAGGGGTTCCTTCACCTACCCCAATGTCTTCTGGCAGCCTACAGTGTTGGAGAAACGGTTGAGCCCTTATCCCTCACCTGAGTTGCCCCACAGGGAAAAGACACAAGCAGAGATGGAGAACATGCAGAGATTCCACGAGACCCTTGATGCCCGGCGACGAGGAAAAAGTTGCGACCCCGCACCTGAGCCTGCTGTGACAGTGCCGGTTCCCTGCAGCGGAGCACCACCAGAGAGAATGTAGGATCAGATTGCCAGGTTAGAGATCCATCTTCATGGCCTGCGCCAACTTGTCGCGTCCAGAGTGGCACCGATACCACCAGACTATAGTGATCCCCCAAAGAACTCTGATGTCCCCGAGCCTGCAGTAAAAGTTCCCGTCGCCACCAGCCCGGCGACCTCCATCGCTGTGCCCACCGTTGCTGTACCTGAGAAACTTTGCTATGCCAGGAGTCGTGTCCGTCGCCTGAAGCCGGCACCACCCAGACCTATGGAGCCACCTGCAGCATCAACCCCCAGGCTTGCGAAACCCGTGCAATTGACAGGCCCATTTATTATACAGTTGCCTGCTAATACTATTGTGTGGGCCCAGCCAAGTATTGATCCACACAGGCCATGACTCAGAGCGGAGCCAGGATGCACCAAATCTGATGACCAGTATGAACTGTAAGTAGGCGTGCTAGGCCATAACCTCTGAAGGACCCATATATGTTTGAATTTAACTGTTTCAGGACAGGAGTCCTATGTTTTGGCCCAAAGAGCTGCTGCCAGTTACCCACGGCCCAGTGGTAGTTGAAAAACCACTGAGAATACCAAGTGCTCAATAGAGATGTCGCGAACATAAAATTTTCCGTTCGGGAACGGCGAACGCAAATTTCTGCAAATGTTTGCGAACGGGCGAACCGGGCGAACCGCCATAGACTTCAATAGGCAGGCGAATTTTAAAACCCACAGGGACTCTTTCTAGCCACAGTAGTGATGGAAAAGTTGTTTCAAGGGGACTAACACCTGGACTGTGGAATGCCGGAGGGGGATCCATGGCAAAACGCCCATGGAAAATTACATAGAGTTTGATTTCAATCCATAAAGGGCATAAATCACCTAACAATCCAAATTTTTTTTGAACAACGTGGTTTAAAACATCCAGGTATGATGTTGTATCGATCAGGTAGTGTAAGGGTTACGCCCACTTCACAGACATTGACAGACCAAACTCCCCTTTTAATGCACCGCAAACAACCGCAAACAGTCTATTTGCCCAACCGCAAACATCCCATTTGCACAAGGTTGGATACCAAGCTAGCCATGTCCCGTCGATGTCATTGAAGGTTTCTTCCTCCACCCAGCCACGTACAACACCAAAGGTCCCCAAAAGGTGAATTGAATAGATTTTTCGAACGGGGAGATGGTTAAAAAAACGCTGGCTCCCTCCCCTTTGTTTGAATCCACGCCACGGTCACTGCGTCTGCACCGTGCAATTTACTCTCACACCCGATATGAGTGGTATTTTCTGTAGTTCTCTCTTCTCATCAGTTTAATCCCTGTATGGTCTGCAATCTGGGGTCCATTTATTAGATAGATTTTTCGAACGGGGAGATGGTTAAAAAAACGCTGGCTCCCTCCCCTTTGTTTGAATCCACACCACGGTCACTGCGTCTGCGCCGTGCAATTTACTCTCACACCCGATATGAGTGGTATTTTCTGTAGTTCTCTCTTCTCATCAGTTTAATCCCTGTATGGTCCCCAATCTGGGGTCCATTTATTAGATAGATTTTTCGAACGGGGAGATGGTTAAAAAAACGCTGGCTCCCTCCCCTTTGTTTGAATCCACGCCGTGGTCACTGCGTCTGTGCCGTGCAATTTACTCTCACACCCGATATGAGTGTTATTTTCTGTAGTTCTCTCTTCTCATCAGTTTAATCCCTGTATGGTCCCTAATCTGGGATCCATTTATTAAATAGATTTTTCGAACGGGGAGATGGTTAAAAAAACGCTGGCTCCCTCCCCTTTGTTTGAATCCACGCCACGGTCACTGCGTCTGCTGCGTGCAATTTACTGTCAAACCCGATATGAGTGGTATTTTCTGTAGTTCTCTCTTCTCATCAGTTTAATCCCTGTTACGTCCCCAATCTGGGGTCCATTTATTAAATAGATTTTTTGAACAGGGAGATGGTTGAAAAAACGCTGGCTCCCTCCCCTTTGTTTGAATCCACGCCGTGGTCACTGCGTCTGTGCCGTGCAATTTACTCTCACACCCGATATGAGTGTTATTTTCTGTAGTTCTCTCTTCTCATCAGTTTAATCCCTGTATGGTCCCTAATCTGGGATCCATTTATTAAATAGATTTTTCGAACGGGGAGATGGTTAAAAAAACGCTGGCTCCCTCCCCTTTGTTTGAATCCACGCCACGGTCACTGCGTCTGCTGCGTGCAATTTACTGTCAAACCCGATATGAGTGGTATTTTCTGTAGTTCTCTCTTCTCATCAGTTTAATCCCTGTTACGTCCCCAATCTGGGGTCCATTTATTAAATAGATTTTTTGAACAGGGAGATGGTTGAAAAAACGCTGGCTCCCTCCCCTTTGTTTGAATCCACGCCACGGTCACTACGTCTGCATCGTGCAATTTACTGTCACACCTGATATGAGTGTTATTTTCTGTAGTTCTCTCTTCTCATCAGTTTAATCCCTGTTACGTCCCCAATCTGGGGTCCATTTATCAAATAGATTTTTCGAACGGGGAGATGGTTAAAAAAACGCTGGCTCCCTCCCCTTTGTTTGAATCCACGCCACGGTCACTGCGTCTGCGCCGTGCAATTTACTCTCACATCCGTAAGTGGTATTTTCTGTAGTACTATTCTCATCAGTTTAATCCCTGTATGGTCCCCAATCTGGGAACCATTTATTAAATTGATTTTTCTAACAGGGAGATGGTTAAAAAAACACTGGCTCTCTCCCCTTTGTTTGAATCCACGCCACGGTCACTGCGTCTGCGCCGTGCAATTTACTCTCACACCCGATATGAGTGGTATTTTCTGTAGTTCTCTCTTCTCATCAGTTTAATCCCTGTATGGTCTGCAATCTGGGGTCCATTTATTAAATAGATTTTTCGAACGGGGAGATGGTTAAAAAAACGCTGGCTCCCTCCCCTTTGTTTGAATCCACGCCGTGGTCACTGCATCTGTGCCGTGCAATTTACTCTCACACCCGATATGAGTGTTATTTTCTGTTGTTCTCTCTTCTCATCAGTTTAATCCCTGTATGGTCCCTAATCTGGGATCCATTTATTAAATAGATTTTTCGAACGGGGAGATGGTTAAAAAAACGCTGGCTCCCTCCTCTTTGTTTGAATCCACGCCACGGTCACTGCGTCTGCTGCGTGCAATTTACTGTCAAACCCGATATGAGTGGTATTTTCTGTAGTTCTCTCTTCTCATCAGTTTAATCCCTGTTACGTCCCCAATCTGGGGTCCATTTATTAAATAGATTTTTCGAACGGGGAGATGGTTGAAAAAACGCTGGCTCCCTCCCCTTTGTTTGAATCCACGCCACGGTCACTGCGTCTGCATCGTGCAATTTACTGTCACACCCGATATGAGTGGTATTTTCTGTAGTTCTCTCTTCTCATCAGTTTAATCCCTGTTACGTCCCCAATCTGGGGTCCATTTATTAAATTGATTTTCCGAACGGGGAGATGGTTAAAAAAACGCTGGCTCCCTCCCCTTTGTTTGAATCCACGCCACGGTCACTGCGTCTGCGCCGTGCAATTTACTGTCACACCCGATATGAGTGGTATTTTCTGTAGTACTATTCTCATCAGTTTAATCCCTGTATGGTCCCCAATCTGGGGTCCATTTATCAAATAGATTTTTCGAACGGGGAGATGGTTAAAAAAAACAATGACTCCCTCCCCTTTGTTTGAATCCACGCCACGGTCACTGCGTCTGCACCGTGCAATTTACTCTCACACCCGATATGAGTGGTATTTTCTGTAGTTCTCTCCTCTCATCAGTTTAATCCCTGTTACGTCCCCAATATGGGGTCCATTTATTAAATAGATTTTTCGAACGGGGAGATGGTTAAAAAAACGCTGGCTCCCTCCCCTTTGTTTGAATCCACGCCACGGTCACTTTGTCTGCGCCGTGCAATTTACTGTCACACCCGATATGAGTGGTATTTTCTGTAGTTCTCTCTTCTCATCAGTTTACCCGCCTCCGGACCGCCTAACGCAGGATCGCTTTCCGGAGGCGGCAGCCCTGCGCAGAGTCACGCATATACGAGTCATCTCGCGAGACGCGAGATTTCGCTCAAAGCCGGCCCGCGCATGCGCATCGCGGGCCGTCAAAAGTTAGAGGGGGGTCGCGTCATCAGCTTGCCAGCCAATGATCGTGGCTGGCAAGCTTATGATTTTTAAAAAATCAAATCAAAAGCCAGATAACACATTATATTTGTAAATATGATGTGTTAAATGGCTTGTCTGCTCCTCTGCTGGTCCTTTTCGTCGGTTGGTTCCAGCAGAGGAGCAGACATCACAGTGAGTAGCACCAAACACTTCACTTAGCCCCAGATCACCCCCCATCACCCGAATTAACCCCTTGATCACCCCTTGATCGCCCCTGTCAATCACCTAGTAAAAGGAAAAAAGTGATCAGTGTAAACTGTCACTTTTTTTTTTCACTGGTATTGACTGTTATGTTTTAGGATAGTTTAGGCCCCTTGGTTAGGTAGTTTAGCGTCAGTTAGCGTCCAGCCCACCGCACTGCAGTCACTGATTCGCTGATTAGCGTATCGCTAATCAGCATTTGTACTTTTATAGTATCTGTAAGTGATCAAAACTGATCACAGTCAGATCTATAATTGTATTAGTGTCACCTTAGCTCGCCCTCCACCCAAAACGCAGTGTTTGCCCGATCAGGCCTGATCGTTCGCCCACACGTGCGTTCACCCACGCCCGCCCCACCGCAGTGACAAAAAAATTATTATTTTTTGATCACTGCACAATCACTTTACAAGCGCTGCGGCGATAAAAAAAATCTGTTTTGATATTTTTTATCAATCGCAGCGGCCTCCGGTACTTCGCTAGCCTCCCCTTTGTAAGACAGGCTTGCTTTTTTTCTTGGGTAGTCTCAGGGAATACCCCTAAATTTAGTAGTCCAAATGTCAAACAGGGGGTATTCTTCTGAAGAGGCCTACAGGATTCTGACCCAGTCGGATGAGGAATGGGAACCCTCATCTGACGAATCTAGCGGGTCAGAATATGAACCTGTAGAAAGCAGTGGCAGTCTGAACCAAAGTTCGGACGAGGAGGTTGAGGTCCCTGATAGCACCAGGCGTACCCGGCCCCGTGTCGCTAGACCACAGGTTGTGCAGGATCCGTTTCAAGAGCAGCAGAGTGGGGCTGGCGCTGTCGGATTACGTGGTGAGGCATACACCAGCAGCGCAGCCCTCCCTGGACCTAGTACCAGCACTGCCGTACAACATGGGGAAGTGGCGAGCACCAGAAGGGCAGTTGAAGCTGGTACGGTGGCACGTTCAGTAGTTACCCCGTCACAGCCACCGCAAAGACAGGCCCATAGAGCCCCTAGAGTCCCTGAGGTGCTGGCAAACCCTGATTGGCAGTCACCAACTTCAGCCGCACCTGTAGTTCCCCCTTTCACCGCCCAGTATGGAGTTCGGGTTGAGACAGCTCAGATCGGTTTGGCCCTGGGATTTTTTGAGCTGTTCTTGACTGCGGAGCTCTTGGACTTAGTCGTGGCAGAAACAAATCGGTATGCCACTCAATGTATAGCCGCCAACCCGGGAAGCTATTATGCCCAGCCTTTCCGGTGGAAACCAGTCCAAGTTTCCGAAATTAAAATTTTTCTGTGCCTTCTCCTGAACATGGGTCTAACCAAAAGCATGAATTGCGGTCATATTGGTCCACGAACCCGATTCATCACATGCCCATGTTCTCTGCTGCTATGTCCAGGGCACGTTTTGAGACCACCCTGCGTTTCCTGCACTTTAGCGACAACAGCACCTCCCGTCCCAGATGCCACACAGCTTTTGACCGGCTCCACAAAATTCGGCCCCTCATAGACCACTTCAACAAGAAATTTGCAGATTTGTATACCCCTGAGCAAAACATCTGCGTAGACGAGTCCCTAATACATTTTACCGGGCGCCTTGGCTTCAAACAATACATCCCAAGCAAGCGCTCCCGGTATGGGGTCAAATTGTATAAGCTCTGTGAAAGGGCCACAGGCTATACCCACAAATTTCGGATCTATGAGGGAAAAGATCAGACCCTGGAGCCGGTCGGTTGCCCTGACTACCTGGGGAGCAGTGGGAAGACAGTCTGGGACTTGGTGTCACCCTTATTTGGCAAGGGGTACCATCTTTATGTGGACAATTTATACACAAGTGTGCCCCTCCTCAGGCATTTGTTCCTAGAACAGATTGGCTGCTGTGGCACCGTGCGACCTAGTCGCCGGGGCTTTCCCCAATGGCTCGTTACCACCCGTCTTGCAAGGGGGGAGAGGGCTGCCTTGTGTAACCAAGAACTGCTCGCGGTGAAATGGAGAGACAAGCGTGACGTTTACATGCTCTCCTCCATTCACGCAGACACAACAATACAAATTGAAAGGGCAACCCGTGTCATTGAAAAGCTCCTCTCAATCCACGACTATAATGCGCTCATGGGAGGGGTGGACTTCAATGACCAGATGTTGGCTCCCTATTTAGTTTCCCGACGCACCAGACGCTGGTATAAGTAGGTGTCTGTATATTTGATTCAATTGGCGATGTACAATAGTTTTGTTCTCTACAGAAAGGCTGGGAGAACGGGATCCTTCCTCAAATTTCAGGAAGAGATCATCGCGAACCTCCTGTATCCAGGAGGTTCTGTGGCCCCAACCACCAGTGTAGTTAGTCGTCTACACGAGCGACATTTCCCCAGTGTCGTTCCTGGTACCTCAACCCAACCGTCACCCCGAAAAAGATGTTGTGTCTGTAGCAGGAGTGGAATAAGGCGTGACACCCGCTATTTCTGTCCTGACTGCCCTGACCACCCTGCCCTATGCTTTGGAGAGTGTTTCCGGAAGTACCGCACACAGGTACACTTAGCATAGGGATTGCATCTCACAGGACAGGCACACAGGGCTATTAGGGCCCTTACACTCACAGCTACTGCAAACCTCTCCTTTCACCTGGGATAAAGTGCATAATGTACTTCGCCACATCTTTGGGCGATTTGCGCTTTGCACATTGTCCCATGGGGAAGGAGAGGTTTGTCCTATAAAGGTAAAAAAATAAAAAATAATCACCGGTAAGCCAAAAAGTTAACGTTCAGTTCAAAAGTTTATATGTTCTGTTCAAAAGTTATTCTAAAGTTAATAAATTTATTGCGTTGCGGCCTGGTTTTTTCTTTTCTTTTTTGTTTTGTTTTTTTTACCTTCCAGGTGGACCAACTGATCGACTAGCTGCAGCACTGATGTGCATTCTGACAGAAGCATTGCGCTGCTGTCAGATTACACAAAAGTCAGTGTATGCGGCGCTGCAAGACGAGATTTCTCCTCTGCAGTAAAAGATACGTTTATAGAAATTAAGTTAGATGCACAGGGAGGTTGATGCACCAAATAGGGTGCTCTCAGTTTTAGCAGCGTCACCCCGCTGCTAGAATGGGAAAAATGTAGAGAAGGGATAACTGGGCACACCTAGGATATTGGTAATTAGTATTTGATAGTTAGTTATATAAGTTATTAAAAGTTTATTAAAGGTACTTGCGATAGTTAAAATGTAAAATCACTGACACACTGTTAAGTAACATACAAAATATCAATTCTGCGTCCCAGTGGCCGGAGTGGAGCCGCAACAGTCACTGCCGGCAATTGAGCAGCCTCACTCCAATCCCTGCGAAAGCAGAACGAATATGGAACATATAGGTTACATGCGCCAAAATGACATTAAGTTGGCGGATTGCTGTAGTAATGACATATAGAGGTGATAAAAAGTGATAAGATAAATGCAATCTGAAAGGAAAAATGTCCCGGTACCGTTATAAATAGAAATTCGTTTTCTCCTGAAGATTAGCAGAAATGTCCAAATATGCCGGAGGTACCAGCGGGTAGTAGTGTGTAGTCTATTCACAATGGTGCGGTAATTAGGTTCATTCAATCATTAGGCCAGCGGCGTCCCGCTTACGGTCTAAAGTTAATCCGACAGTTGGACAAAAGGACATAAAGGAACAGTCTTACCGGTGATGGAGGGTTCTCACAATAGGGAGAAACCTCTGCCGTCTAACGAAACTCAATCCTGGTTTTTATGCAGTCGGGTAGGGCTCGCGGTAAATGCTGTAAATCACCTGTTCGCAGTCGAATCACTGCACGAGGTCCCGCTTGTTTGAGTCCTAGTGGAGTATCCCAACCTTTCAGATGGATGTTTCAGATCGGCTGTGCGTGACGAGTCGGCTCGAAATTGTTCCTTTCTTCAGTCGATGCGGTGCACTCGCATATGTTTGAATTTGGGGGGTCAGACCAGACGCGTTTCGGGGTTAAGGTGTCCCCTTCATCAGTGGCTATCCGACCACCCCAAGAGACCTTTCTTTTATGCTCTGGCAAAGAGCTTTACAAAACCCGGTTCCGAATTCAGTTCCGGAAGTCCTGAAAAAAACTTTATATCTCATCGGCGGATACTTTCCTTGTGAGTGTAACAATTCCGCTTTACTTATTCTGTTTATTTAGGAAACCATTGTTATGTTTACACATTTATAAAGTAGTAATCATTTATAGACTGCATCGTTTGTTGCGATGTGAAAAAATTAGATGACAAAGCTGTGGTTCACTAGCGTCTTTGCTGTCACCTACCGCCGTCCAGATGATACAATATAGAGTGGTACGTTTGTAGAAATATATATATATGTGATATACAACACATATATAGAACATTTCAGAATATTTTTCGACAAAGGTCTCACCATTCCACCATTATATACACAAAACATCTGTTAGAGTGTCTATAAGAGCAGGAATGTGGAGACGTATAGAAGGTATTTTGTTATATAAAATGAGGGAGATGAATATTAAAAAAGCACCATGGTGCTATATTCACAATACAATATATAGATTCTAACTCCAAAGGGTCATATATTAATGCCTCTATGGAGTCGGATATCCATATGGCTAAAGGGAGGAAATCAATATGGGTATTAGTATACACCCATATAGTAAAAAAATTTTGATTTTTTAATCTTTTTTTAAGTTTTTTGATTCTTTCTTATATGTTATTAGTTTTTTCTGAGATGAGGGACCAAATCTCAATAGTTAGTTGTATTCTTGCCCAGAAATTGGACAAATTACAGGAGTCCCATGGGCATAATGTTCATAATGTTAAACATAATATAAAGTCTTAAACAGCCTAAAATATATATATATATATGTGTATACACACTAATACCCATAAAATGTTTCCATGGGAATATTAAAATATATAATAGAATATGTAATACAAAAATATATATAATAAAAAAATTTCATATAGTAAGAAATTATAATAGAATTTTTTTAACAAAAGTCCCTTCATAGAAATTTTTTCATAAAAAATTTTTTTTCATAAAAAATTCTTCACAAAAATCTTTTCACAAAGAGTCCTTTTCCATAAAGAATCTCTTTCCCTTCAATAGAAGTCCCATATAAGTCCAAAAGGTTGTATTGGTATAAATACATATCTCAAAATGTATATGTGTATATATGTTAAATTTGGAGAATGGAAATGGAGAATAAAACATGAAGAATAAAATGATAAAAGTCAATAAAAATTAATAAAAGTTAAAAATTAGTGATCGATAGAAATAATGATTGTTTGTTTGCACAAAGGTTAACCCACACAAGGGAAGCTTTATAGGTAAACGGAACAAGCACATGAACGGTCGGTCAGTTGCACATTTGGGGAACCATCGTCAAGGGGGAACCAGCCGGGGTAAAAAGCTACTCGGCAAAGCTCACCCTTAAAGGTAGGTCCCCAACTAGATCTATAAGAAGCCGAATATTTCATATTCGGCATTAAGGCCATCGGGAATCATAGTTTCCATCTCATAGATTCTCTGGGTTTCTAGTCTTGACATTTTACTAATGTGGTTCCCTTTTCTCCAACTCTTTGGTACTCTATCTATGGCCGCAAATTTCAATTTGGATGGGTCACTGTTGTGTGCAATTTTAAAATGTTTAGAGAGTGAGTGAGTTTCTACGCCCTTTTTGATGTTGGATATGTGTTCCGAAAGGCGTTTCTTGAGAGTTCTTTTAGTCCTGCCTATGTATTGGCGTTTACAAGGACATTCTATCATATAGATGACATTTTCTGTACTGCACGTTAAAAGTTCTTTAATAGTATGTTTATGTCCATTTGTGGTTGCGATTATTTCTTTTGTTTGTTTTGCAAATGATGTTAGTTTGCAGTTGCCGCATTGACCACATCTGAAAAAGCCTTTCAGATCCATCCATTTTTGAATTGATGATACATTTTTAGATTGATCATCCTCCTTAATTGTAGGGGCTATCTTATTTCCCAAGGTGGGTGCTTTAGTGAAAACAATCAAGGGTTTTAATGGAATTAATGTGCCTATAGTTTTTTCTTTTTTGATGATGTCCCAATGTTTGTGTATAATATTTTTTATCTTACCGTATTCACTACTATACGGTAATATTATTTTGATTTGGTTGTCTATTTTTTCTTTGTGATTATTAATTTTCTCATTGAAAAATTTCTCTCTATCCATTTTGGTAACGGTATCTAATGCCACATTTAGAAGGGCTTCTGGATATTCTTTTTTTAAAAATTCGGATTTCATTTTTTCGGCCTCTATTTCAAATTGATCTATCATTGTGCAGTTTCTCCTTAAGCGTTGGAACTGGCCTTGCGGAATGTTAATGAGCCAGCTTGGTAGGTGGCAGCTGTTAAATAAGATATAACTATTCCGCGTTGAGGGCTTGGTAAAGGTACATGTTTTGAGTACATACTCGTCCACGTATATTTTTAAGTCCAAAAATTCCAATGCTTCTTGACTGTTGGCTCCCGAAAATTTTAAGTTAAAATCATTACGGTTAATATCGTCTAAAAATTGTTTAAGTGATTCTGGGCTCGATTGCCATATAAAAAACACGTCATCAATGTATCTTTGCCAGAGCACCAGGTCCGTCCCCAGTCTTGGAGTAACGAATCTCTGGCAAAGATACATTGATGACGTGTTTTTTATATGGCAATCGAGCCCAGAATCACTTAAACAATTTTTAGACGATATTAACCGTAATGATTTTAACTTAAAATTTTCGGGAGCCAACAGTCAAGAAGCATTGGAATTTTTGGACTTAAAAATATACGTGGACGAGTATGTACTCAAAACATGTACCTTTACCAAGCCCTCAACGCGGAATAGTTATATCTTATTTAACAGCTGCCACCTACCAAGCTGGCTCATTAACATTCCGCAAGGCCAGTTCCAACGCTTAAGGAGAAACTGCACAATGATAGATCAATTTGAAATAGAGGCCGAAAAAATGAAATCCGAATTTTTAAAAAAAGAATATCCAGAAGCCCTTCTAAATGTGGCATTAGATACCGTTACCAAAATGGATAGAGAGAAATTTTTCAATGAGAAAATTAATAATCACAAAGAAAAAATAGACAACCAAATCAAAATAATATTACCGTATAGTAGTGAATACGGTAAGATAAAAAATATTATACACAAACATTGGGACATCATCAAAAAAGAAAAAACTATAGGCACATTAATTCCATTAAAACCCTTGATTGTTTTCACTAAAGCACCCACCTTGGGAAATAAGATAGCCCCTACAATTAAGGAGGATGATCAATCTAAAAATGTATCATCAATTCAAAAATGGATGGATCTGAAAGGCTTTTTCAGATGTGGTCAATGCGGCAACTGCAAACTAACATCATTTGCAAAACAAACAAAAGAAATAATCGCAACCACAAATGGACATAAACATACTATTAAAGAACTTTTAACGTGCAGTACAGAAAATGTCATCTATATGATAGAATGTCCTTGTAAACGCCAATACATAGGCAGGACTAAAAGAACTCTCAAGAAACGCCTTTCGGAACACATATCCAACATCAAAAAGGGCGTAGAAACTCACTCACTCTCTAAACATTTTAAAATTGCACACAACAGTGACCCATCCAAATTGAAATTTGCGGCCATAGATAGAGTACCAAAGAGTTGGAGAAAAGGGAACCACATTAGTAAAATGTCAAGACTAGAAACCCAGAGAATCTATGAGATGGAAACTATGATTCCCGATGGCCTTAATGCCGAATATGAAATATTCGGCTTCTTATAGATCTAGTTGGGGACCTACCTTTAAGGGTGAGCTTTGCCGAGTAGCTTTTTGCCCCGGCTGGTTCCCCCTTGACGATGGTTCCCCAAATGTGCAACTGACCGACCGTTCATGTGCTTGTTCCGTTTACCTATAAAGCTTCCCTTGTGTGGGTTAACCTTTGTGCAAACAAACAATCATTATTTCTATCGATCACTAATTTTTAACTTTTATTAATTTTTATTGACTTTTATCATTTTATTCTTCATGTTTTATTCTCCATTTCCATTCTCCAAATTTAACATATATACACATATACATTTTGAGATATGTATTTATACCAATACAACCTTTTGGACTTATATGGGACTTCTATTGAAGGGAAAGAGATTCTTTATGGAAAAGGACTCTTTGTGAAAAGATTTTTGTGAAGAATTTTTTATGAAAAAAATTTTTTTATGAAAAAATTTCTATGAAGGGACTTTTGTTAAAAAAATTCTATTATAATTTCTTAATATATGAAATTTTTTTATTATATATATTTTTGTATTACATATTCTATTATATATTTTAATATTCCCATGGAAACATTTTATGGGTATTAGTGTGTATACACATATATATATATATATTTTAGGCTGTTTAAGACTTTATATTATGTTTAACATTATGAACATTATGCCCATGGGACTCATGTAATTTGTCCAATTTCTGGGCAAGAATACAACTAACTATTGAGATTTGGTCCCTCATCTCAGAAAAAACTAATAACATATAAGAAAGAATCAAAAAACTTAAAAAAAGATTAAAAAATCAAAATTTTTTTACTATATGGGTGTATACTAATACCCATATTGATTTCCTCCCTTTAGCCATATGGATATCCGACTCCATAGAGGCATTAATATATGACCCTTTGGAGTTAGAATCTATATATTGTATTGTGAATATAGCACCATGGTGCTTTTTTAATATTCATCTCCCTCATTTTATATAACAAAATACCTTCTATACGTCTCCACATTCCTGCTCTTATAGACACTCTAACAGATGTTTTGTGTATATAATGGTGGAATGGTGAGACCTTTGTCGAAAAATATTCTGAAATGTTCTATATATGTGTTGTATATCACATATATATATATTTCTACAAACGTACCACTCTATATTGTATCATCTGGACGGCGGTAGGTGACAGCAAAGACGCTAGTGAACCACAGCTTTGTCATCTAATTTTTTCACATCGCAACAAACGATGCAGTCTATAAATGATTACTACTTTATAAATGTGTAAACATAACAATGGTTTCCTAAATAAACAGAATAAGTAAAGCGGAATTGTTACACTCACAAGGAAAGTATCCGCCGATGAGATATAAAGTTTTTTTCAGGACTTCCGGAACTGAATTCGGAACCGGGTTTTGTAAAGCTCTTTGCCAGAGCATAAAAGAAAGGTCTCTTGGGGTGGTCGGATAGCCACTGATGAAGGGGACACCTTAACCCCGAAACGCGTCTGGTCTGACCCCCCAAATTCAAACATATGCGAGTGCACCGCATCGACTGAAGAAAGGAACAATTTCGAGCCGACTCGTCACGCACAGCCGATCTGAAACATCCATCTGAAAGGTTGGGATACTCCACTAGGACTCAAACAAGCGGGACCTCGTGCAGTGATTCGACTGCGAACAGGTGATTTACAGCATTTACCGCGAGCCCTACCCGACTGCATAAAAACCAGGATTGAGTTTCGTTAGACGGCAGAGGTTTCTCCCTATTGTGAGAACCCTCCATCACCGGTAAGACTGTTCCTTTATGTCCTTTTGTCCAACTGTCGGATTAACTTTAGACCGTAAGCGGGACGCCGCTGGCCTAATGATTGAATGAACCTAATTACCGCACCATTGTGAATAGACTACACACTACTACCCGCTGGTACCTCCGGCATATTTGGACATTTCTGCTAATCTTCAGGAGAAAACGAATTTCTATTTATAACGGTACCGGGACATTTTTCCTTTCAGATTGCATTTATCTTATCACTTTTTATCACCTCTATATGTCATTACTACAGCAATCCGCCAACTTAATGTCATTTTGGCGCATGTAACCTATATGTTCCATATTCGTTCTGCTTTCGCAGGGATTGGAGTGAGGCTGCTCAATTGCCGGCAGTGACTGTTGCGGCTCCACTCCGGCCACTGGGACGCAGAATTGATATTTTGTATGTTACTTAACAGTGTGTCAGTGATTTTACATTTTAACTATCGCAAGTACCTTTAATAAACTTTTAATAACTTATATAACTAACTATCAAATACTAATTACCAATATCCTAGGTGTGCCCAGTTATCCCTTCTCTACAGTAAAAGATACGTTTGCCGAGGCATATGAGCTGAGGAGGCGGCGGTGTTCATATGCTTTGGCAAACACTTTGTATATAAAAAAATAAAATAATCCCGGCAATGATTTATTCATCCACATCGATTGATGTGAATGGAGAAATCGGGTTTGCCAGGGCATACGAGCTAAGTGGGTATGGATGTTGGGCGTCCTGGCAGACGCCTTTTCCCTCCTTTTTTTTTTTTGGCAGAGATTTTTTCATCCACATTGATCGATGCGAATGAAGAAATCTGTGCCGTTCATTTTTTCTTTCAGCCCAGAGGCTGAACGAAAAAAAAAAAATCTCATTACCCGTATGCTCAATATAAGGAGAATAGCAGAAACTCCTAATGCTGGCCATACATGTAATGATTGCGGAGACCCTCAAATGCCAGGGCAGTACAAACACCCATCAAATGACCCCATTTTGGAAAGAAGACACCCCAAGGTATTCCGTGAGGGGCATATTGAGTCCATGAAAGATTGAAATTTTTGTCCCAAATTAGCGGAAAGGGAGACTTTGTGAGAAAAAAACCAAAAACAAATCTATTTCCGCTAACTTGTGGCAAAAAAAAAAAATTCTATGAACTCGCCATGCCCCTCATTGAATACCTTGGGGTGTCTTCTTTCCAAAATGGGGTCACATGTGGGGTATTTATACTGCTCTGGCATTTTAGGGGCCCTAAAGAGTGAGAAGAAGTCTGGGATCCAAATGTCTAAAAATGCCCCCCTAAAAGGAATGTGGGCCCCTTTGCGCATCTAGGCTGCAAAAAAGTGTCACACATGTGGTATCGCCGTACTTAGGAGAAGTTGGGGAATGTGTTTTGGGGTTTCATTTTACATATACCCATGCTGGATGAGAGAAATATCTCGGTCAAATGCCAACTTTGTATAAAAAAATGGGAAAAGTTGTCTTTTGCCGAGATATTTCTCTCACCCAGCATGGGTATATGTAAAATGACACCCCAAAACACATTGCCCAACTTCTCCTGAGTACAGAGATACCACATGTGTGACACTTTTTTGCAGCCTAGGTGGGCAAAGGGGCCCACATTCCAAAGAGCACCTTTCGGATTTCACCGGCCATTTTTTACAGAATTTGATTTCAAACTACTTACCACACATTAGGGCCCCTAAAATGCCAGGGCAGTATAACTACCCCACAAGTGACCCCATTTTGTAAAGAAGACACCCCAAGGTATTCCGTGAGGGGCATGGCGAGTTCCTAGAATTTTTTATTTTTTGTCACAAGTTAGCGGAATATGATGATTTTTTTATTTTATTTTTTTATTGCAAAGTCTCATATTCCACTAACTTGTGACAAAAAATAAAAACTTCCATGAACTCACTATGCCCATCAGCGAATACCTTGGGATGTCTTCTTTCCAAAATGGGGTCACTTGTGGGGTAGTTATACTGCCCTGGCATTCTAGGTGAAAAATGTCATTTTTTTGCAAAAAAATCGTTAAATTTCGATTAATAACAAAAAAAGTAAAAATGTCAGCAGCAATGAAATACCACCAAATGAAAGCTCTATTAGTGAGAAGAAAAGGAGGTAAAATTCATTTGGGTGGTAAGTTGCATGACCGAGCAATAAACGGTCAAAGTAGTGTAGGTCAGAAGTGTAAAAAGTGGCCTGGTCATTAAGGGTGTTTAAGGTAGGGGGGCTGAAGTGGTTAATCCCTGTTACGTCCCCAACCTGGGGTCCATTTTTAAATAGATTTTTCGAACGGGGAGATGGTTAAAAATATGCTGGCTCCCTCCCCTTTGTTTGAATACACGCCACGGTCACTGCGTCTACGCCGTGCAATTTAATGTCACACCCGTGAGTGGCATTTTCTGTAGTACTATTCTCATCAGTTTAATCCCTGTATTGTCCCCAATCTGGGGTCCATTTATTAAATAAATTTTTCGAACGGGGAGATGGTTAAAAAAACGCTGGCTCCCTCCCCTTTGTTTGAATCCACGCCACGGTCACTGCGTTTGCGCCATGCAATTTACTGTCACACCCGTGAGTGGTATTTTCTGTAGTACAATTCTCATCAGTTTAATCCCTGTATGGTCCCCAATCTGGGGTCCATTTATTAAATAGATTTTTTGAACGGGGAGATGGTTAAAAAAACGCTGGCTCCCTCCCCTTTGTTTGAATCCACGCCACGGTCACTGTGTCTGCGCCGTGCAATTTACTGTCACACCCGTGAGTGGTATTTTCTGTAGTACTATTCTCATCAGTTTAATCCCTGTATGGTCCCCAATCTGGGGTCCATTTATTAAATTGATTTTTCGAACGGGGAGATGGTTAAAAAAACGCTGGCTCCCTCCCCTTTGTTTGAATCAACGTCACGGTCACTGCGTCTGCGCCGTGCAATTTACTGTCACACCCGTGAGTGGTATTTTCTGTAGTACTATTTTCATCAGTTTAATCCCTGTATGGTCCTCAATCTGGGAACCATTTATTAAATAGATTTTTCGAACGGGGAGATGGTTAAAAAAACGCTGGCTCCCTCCCCTTTGTTTGAATCCACGCCACGGTCACTGCGTCTGCGCCGTGCAATTTACTGTCACACCCGATATGAGTGGTATTTTCTGTAGTACTATTCTCATCAGTTTAATCCCTGTTACGTCCCATATCAGGGTGGGATTGACTTTTGTGAAAAAAAATTTAGGCCGGGTACCTTCGACTGCCTTTAAAGTGACAGACCAAACTCTGATACACCAAACTGAATTGATTTTAGGATTCGGGAGATGGAAAAAGCAGCTTGGTCGGTCCTCTTACTGCCAAGTTGGGGCACTGCGCGTGCACGGAGCAATGTGCTGTGACACCCTATATGAGTGGTGTTTTAACTAGTACTATTCCTATCAGTTTAATCCCTGTTACGTCCCCTATCCGGGGACGTGTGTCGAATTGATTAACCATTGTCGAATTAACAAACCATTACGACATCCTGGAATAATTTAGTTCTGAGCTTTGTACTTGCTTTGTATTGGAGTTGATGGGGATTTTTTTAAATTGTCTGCATTATTTCTAATAAACTATTAAGAGACTTTATTATGATTTTTTTTATTTTATGTATTAAAAACCCACCCATACAACTTAAAAAAATTAATAAAAAAATGTAAGTTTTTTCTATGAAAAATTATCCAGCCGATCGCTTTTGGTCTGATCATAATGAAGCAACGGCCTTATCATCTGGGGTGGGGCAACATTGCCAACACACTCATAGAGGTGATGATCGCTTCATTGTTATACGCAAGCCCCTTCACCACAACAAGGTAACGATCACGAAGGGGAATTGACACTTGTATGTGCCTTTTGTTTTGTTTTGTTTTTGAAGCCACAGTGCAGCACCAGAGGCCAGAAAAATTAGGCATGTACACATGCCTGAAAAATAATGTTATTGTTGCAGCCGCTGTTGTAGCAGCGGCCGGAAAAATTTATGTTTTCAAGGCAGAAAGGTGACTAAAACATTGCGGCTTGAACCCTAGTTGGTGGCGGAGAATTCACGAAAGTCATCCGGTAGGCAGACATTAAATACAGCAGCGTGGGGACCATTTTGAGGCCAAGGCATGTCATCAGGCCTTTGTTAGTCAAACGTATCCCCCACTGTCAGTCCCTTCGGGATCCATGCCTCATTCATCTTAATGAAGGTGAGGTAATCAACACTTTTTTGACCGAGGCGACTTCTTTTGTCAGTGACAATGCCTCCTGCTGCACTGAAGTTCCTTTCTGACAGGACACTTGAAGCGGGGCAGGCCAGAAGTTCTATCGCAAACTGGGATAGCTCAGGCCACAGGTCAAGCCTGCACACACAGTAGTCAAGGGGTTCATCGCTCCTCAGAGTGTCGATATCTGCAGTTAAGGCGAGGTAGTCTGCTACCTGTCGGTCGAGTCGTTCTCTGAGGCTGGATCCCGAAGGGCTGTGGCGATGTGTAGGACTGAAAAAGCTCTGCATGTCCTCCATCAACAACACATCTGTAAAGCGTCCTGTCCTTGCCGCCGTGGTCGTGGTAGGAGGAGGATTACTTTCACCTCTTCCCCTGTTAGATTCCCGTTGTGCTGTGACATCCCCCTTATAAGCTGTGTAAAGCATATTTTTTAGTTTTGTTTTGAACTGCTGCATCCTTTCTGACTTTCGGTAATATGGTAACATTTCCGCCACTTTCTGCTTATACCGGGGGTCTAGTAGCGTGGCCACTCAGTACAGGCTTGGGTGGTCTTCCTCCTCCTCAAAGCCACATTCCTCCTTTGACTCCTCTTCCTCATACTCCTCTTGCAGTGTTGCCGCAGGTCCGGCAAGCGATGATGACAAGGCTGTTTCTGGGGGTGATGGTGACCACAACTCTTCCTCTTCACGCTCATCTACAGCCTGATCCAGCACTCTTCGCAGGGCACGCTCCAGGAAGAAAACAAATGGGATGAGGTCACTGATGGTGCCTTTGGTGCGACTGACTAGGTTTGTCACCTCCTCAAAAGGACGCATGAGCCTACAGGCATTGCGCATGAGCGTCCAGTAACGTGGCAAAAAAATTCCCAGCTCCGCAGAGGCTGTCCTAGCACCCCGGTCATACAAATACTCGTTGACAGCTTTTTCTTGTTGGAGCAGGAGGTCGATCATTAGGAGTGTTGAATTCCAACGTGTCGGGCTGTCGCAAATCAAGTGCCTCACTGGCATGTTGTTTCGGCGCTGAATGTCTGAAAAGTGCGCCATGGCCGTGTAGGAACGCCTGAAATGGCCACACACCTTCCTGGCCTGCTTGAGGACGTCCTGTAAGCCTGGGTACTTAGACACAAAGCGTTGTACGATGAGATTCAACACATGTGCCATGCACAACACATGTGACAACTTGCCCAAATTCAATGCCGCCAACAAATTGCTTCCATTGTCACACACCACTTTGCCGATCTCCAGTTGGTGCGGGGTCAGCCACTGATCCACCTGTGCGTTCAGGGCGGACAGGAGTGCTGGTCCGGTGTGGCTCTCTGCTTTCAGGCAAGTCAACCCCAAGACAGCGTGAAACTGTCGTATCCGAGATGTGGAATAGCCCCTGGGAGCTGGGGGGATTCAGTTGATGTGCAGCCAGACGCCGCAGCAGAAGAGGACTCAGCCGAGGAGGTTATAGAAGAGGATGGAGTAGGAGGAGTAGAGGAGGTGGCAGTAGGCCTGCCTGCAAGTCGTGGCGGTGTCACCAACTCCGCTGCAGAGCCACGCATTCCATGCTTGGCAGCCTTCAGCAGGTTGAGCCAATGCGCAGTGTAGGTGATATACCTATATACAGTGGTCAGATGGACCCTTGCCCCAACACTGTATGCCAGAGATGCCATGACTTCCTTTTCAATCACTGAGTAGAGGTTTGGGATTGCCGTTTTTGAAAAAAAAATTAGTCCGGATACCTTCCACTGTGGTGTCCCAATAGCGACAAATTTTTTGAAGGCCTCAGACTCCACCAGCTAGTATGGTAAAAGCTGGCGGGCTAAGAGTTCCGTCAAGCCAGCTGTCAGACGCCGGGCAAGGGGGTGACTCTGTGACAATGGCTTCCTACGCTCAAACATTTCATTTACAGACACCTGACTGTGGGCAGATGATATGGAACTGCTGAAGGTGAGAGGTGGAGTGGCGGGTGGTTGAGAGGGGGCAAGGAGGACAGCAGTGGTTGATGTGGCTGAAGATGCTGGACCAGGAGGAGGATGGTGGCTTTGAGCTTGTGTGCTGATTAAACTCGTCATCATGTGTTGATCCCATAGGCGTTTGTGATGTGCGATCATGTGCCTTCGCAAAGCAGTTGTACCTGGGTGGGTGTTGGATTTCCCACGACTCAGTTTCTTTTGGCACAGGTTGCAAATGGCATCGCTGTTGTCAGAGGCAGACACACAAAAAAAATGCCACACTGCTGAGCTTTGCAATGACGGCATTCTGGTGGTGGCAACAGCATGTGTTGATTGGCGTGCTGTCTGGCTGACCCCGGGTGCCGATACATGCTGTCTGACTGTGCCACTAGCTCCTTGCGACGACCTCCCCCTGCTTCCAACTCGTCTCCTCCTTCTCTCTGTCTCCCCTTCTGAACTTTCCCCCTCTTCTTCTTCTCTTCGAGCAGGCACCCACGTGGCATCCACGGACACATCGTCATCATCAACCACTTCACTTGTATCTGACACCTCAGCAAAGGAAGCAGCAGCGGGTACAACATCATCATCACACTGTACGTCCATGTGTGTAATACTGCCTGACTGAGACATATCCCTGTTATCTCCATCCTCTGGCAATAATGGTTGCGCATCACTAATTTCATCCAACTGATGTGTAAATAACTCCTCTGAGGGATCAAGTGAAGTGGCTGTGGTGGCTGTGGTGGTAGTGGTGGTGGTGGCGGCGGGCGGGAGAGTGGTAACTTGAGAGCAGGTGACCAAAGCTGAGCTGGAGGAGGATGGCGCGTCAAGGTTCTTAGCGGAAGCTGTTGAAGATTGGGTGTCCTGTGTAAGCCAGTCAACTATTTTCTCCGAATTGTTTGGGTTCAGGGTACGTGGCCTCTGAACACTGGGCATTATTCCAGGGCCAGTGGAAATCACAGCACCACGACCACGATGGCCCCTGCGGCGTGGCCTGCCTCTGCCTGTCATTTTTTATTAGATAAGTGTTACTATGCGTGCAGGGTACTGTGCCACCCTATATAAGTGGTGGGCAGTGGGCACAGTACAGTCTATGTGGGCCTGACACACACAGGCTTGCAACTGTGATTATATCACAGAAAAATATTAAATAGAATTTTTTTTTATCTGCGAGGTATCTGTGAGTGAGTGACACCCTGTATCGGTATGAGTGGAGACCTAGCCACTAGCCAGTGGCCACAATACAGTCTGTGTGGGCCTGACACACACGGGCTTGCAAATGTGATTATATCACAGAAAAATATGAAATAGAATTTTTTTTATCTGTGAGGTATTTGTGAGTGAGTGACACCCTGTAACGGTATGAGTGGAGTCCTAGCCAGTGGCCACAATACAGTCTGTGTGGGCCTGACACACATGGGCTTGCAAATGTTATTATATCACAGAAAAATATTAAATATAATTTTTTTTTAACTGCAAGGTATTTGTGAGTGAGTGACACCCTGTATCGGTATAAGTGGAGGCCTAGCCACTAGCCAGTGGCCACAATACAGTCTGTGTGGGACTGACACACACCGGCTTGCAAATGTGATTATATCACAGAAAAATATTAAATAGAATTTTTTTTTATCTGCAAGGTATTTGTGAGTGAGTGACACCCTGTATCGGTATAAGTGGAGGCCTAGCCACTAGCCAATGGCCACAATACAGTCTGTGTGGGCCTGACACACACGGACCTGCAAATGTGATTATATCACAGAAAAAGATTAAATAGAATTTTTTTTTTATCTGCAAGTTATTTGTGAGTGAGTGACACCCTGTAACGGTATAAGTGGAGGCCTATCCACTAGCCAGTGGCCACAATACAGTCTGTGTGGGCCTGACACACACGGGCTTGCAAATGTGATTATATCACAGAAAAATATGAAATAGAATTTTTTTTATCTGAAAGGTATTTGAGTGAGTGACACCCTGTAACGGTATGAGTGGAGGCCTAGCCAGTGGCCACAATACAGTCTGTGTGGGCCTGACACACACGGGCTTGCAAATGTGATTATATCACAGAAAAAGATTAAATAGAATTTTTTTTTTATCTGCAAGGTATTTGTGAGTGAGCGACACCCTGTAACGATATAAGTGGAGGCCTAGCCACTAGCCAGTGGCCACAATACAGTCTGTGTGGGCCTGACACACACGGGCTTGCAAATGTGATTATATCACAGAAAAAGATTAAATAGATTTTTTTTTTATCTGCAAGGTATTTTCTGTCACACCCTGTATGAATGGTGTGCACACAGTACTGTCTGTTACTGAGCCAGCAGCCTCTCACACACGGGCAGGCAACTGCAATATATACAGTACAGACCAAAAGTTTGGACACACCTTCTTATTCAAAGAGTTTTCTTTATTTTCATGACTATGAAAATTGTAGATTCACACTGAAGGCATCAAAACTATGGCATCCACACATGTGGAATTATATACATAACAAACAAGTGTGAAACAACTGAAAATATGTCATATTCTAGGTTCTTCAAAGTAGCCACCTTTTGCTTTGATTACTGCTTTGCACACTCTTGGCATTCTCTTGATGAGTTTCAAGAGGTAGTCCCCTGAAATGGTTTTCACTTCACAGGTGTGCCCTGTCAGGTTTAATAAGTGGGATTTCTTGCCTTATAAATGGGGTTGGGACCATCAGTTATGTTGAGGAGAAGTCAGGTGGATACACAGCTGATAGTCCTACTGAATAGACTGTTAGAATTTGTATTATGGCAAGAAAAAAGCAGCTAAGTAAAGAAAACTGAGTGGCCATCATTACTTTAAGAAATGAAGGTCAGTCAGTCAGCCAAAAAATTGGGAAAACGTTGAAAGTAAGGGCTATTTGACCATGAAGGAGAGTGATGGGGTTCTGCGCCAGATTACCTGGCCTCCACAGTCACCGGACCTGAACCCAATCGAGATGGTTTGGGGTGAGCTGGACTGCAGAGTGAAGGCAAAAGGGCCAGCAAGTGCTAAGCATCTCTGGGAACTCCTTCAAGACTGTTGGAAGACCATTTCAGGGGACTACCTCTTGAAGCTCATCGAGAGAATGCCAAGAGTGTGCAAAGCAGTAATCAAAGCAAAAGGTGGCTACTTTGAAGAACCTAGAATATGACATATTTTCAGTTGTTCCACACTTGTTTGCTATGTATATAATTCCACATGTGTTAATCCATAGTATTGATGCCTTCATAGTCATGAAAATAAAGAAAACTCTTTGAATGAGAAGGTGTGTCCAAACTTTTGGTCTGTACTGTATATACACTCACCTAAAGAATTGTTAGGAACACCTGTTCTATTTCTCATTAATGCAATTATCTAGTCAACCAATGACATGGCAGTTGCTTCAATGCATTTAGGGGGGTGGTCCTGGTCAAGACAATCTCCTGAACTCCAAACTGAATGTCAGAATGGGAAAGAAAGGTGATTTAAGCAATTTTGAGCGTGGCATGGTTGTTGGTGCCAGACGGGCCGGTCTGAGTATTTCACAATCTGCTCAGTTACTGGGATTTTCACGCACAACCATTTCTAGGGTTTACAAAGAATGGTGTGAAAAGGGAAAAACATCCAGTATGCGGCAGTCCTGTGGGCGAAAATGCCTTGTGGATGCTAGAGGTCAGAGGAGAATGGGCCGACTGATTCAAGCTGATAGAAGAGTAACGTTGACTGAAATAACCACTCGTTACAACCGAGGTATGCAGCAAAGCATTTATGAAGCCACAACACGCACAACCTTGAGGCGGATGGGCTACAACAGCAGAAGACCCCACCGGGTACCACTCATCTCCACTACAAATAGGAAAAAGAGGCTACAATTTGCACGTGCTCACCAAAATTGGACTGTTGAAGACTGGAAAAATGTTGCCTGGTCTGATGAGTCTCGATTTCTGTTGAGACATTCATATGGTAGAGTCCGAATTTTGCGTAAACAGAATGAGAACATGTATTCATCATGCCTTGTTACCACTGTGCAAGCTGGTGGTGGTGTAATGGTGTGGGGGATGTTTTCTGGGCACACTTTAGGCCCCTTAGTGCCAATTGGGCATAGTTTAAATGCCACGGGCTACCTGAGCATTGTTTCTGACCATGTCCATCCCTTCATGACCACCATGTACCCATCCTCTGAATGCTACTTCCAGCAGGATAATGCACCATGTCACAAAGCTCGAATAATTTCAAATTGGTTTCTTGAACATGACAATGAGTTCATTGTACTAAAATGGCCCCCACAGTCACCAGATCTCAACCCAATAGAGCATCTTTGGGATGTGGTGGAACGGGAGCTTCGTGCCCTGGATGTGCATCCCTCAAATTTCCATCAACTACAAGATGCGATCCTATCAATATGGGCCAACATTTCTAAAGAATGCTATCAACACCTTGTTGAATCAATGCCACGTAGAATTAAGGCAGTTCTGAAGGCAAAAGGGGGTCCAACACTGTATTAGTATGGTGTTCCTAATAATTATTTAGGTGAGTGTATATAAAAAAGAAAAAAAGCAGACTGATGTACCAGCCCTAAAAAGGGCTTTTTGGGGTGCTGTCAGGACGCTGTCCTTACAGCAGATGATTCTGTGGACACAGAACACTGCCCTAGCTAACGCTTTCCTTATTGAATCAGCAGCAGCAGCACTGTCCCTCCTCTCACTGAGAATGCAGATTCCGAATGAATCTAAAATGGATGCTGTCCAGTAGGTGGGAGGGTCTGGGAGGGAGGGTCTGCTGCTGATTGGCTGGAATGTGTCTGCTGACTGTGAGGTACAGGGTCAAAGTTTACTCAATGATGATGTATAGGGGGCGGACCGAACATCGCATATGTTCGCCCGCTGCGGCAAACGCGAACAAGCTATGTTCGCCGGGAACTATTCGCCGGCAAACTATTCGGGCCATCTCTAGTGCTCAACTTCCATACTGTTTACCAGGACATCCTGCCTGCTTTTAAAGTGCCAAATCCAAGTTGTGCCTGCTGTTTTTCTTTTGCACCTTACCCTTTTAACCCCCTTTTCAGGTTGAATAGGGATATTACAGCACTACTTTTATCTACCAGGACTTGCCAGTGGAAAAGTATCCCTAAAATGTAGAGTTCTGTGTTGTGACTTTTATGTGCAATCTTAATTCAAGAACTGTGCCCAGAGATGACCCCAACACATGTGGGCCTCTGAGATGCTATTTTATGGGACTACCGTATTTTATTATTATGGACTATCCTGGTTATTCCTGATACGCTGTACCAGGTCAGCGTCCCTGTTCCCTATACTATCCTGAGTGAAGAGAACGACGCCCCTTTTCACCGCACTTGTTCTTTTGCCAGCGGAGCTGCCTGATATTTTCATTGCAAATGTAGATGTATGTGCCTGCTTTGCATTTTTTGTCTTTCAGGTTGCAGTTTCCAGCTGGGCGGGCCCCCTTTGTTGCGCCGAGGTCGGGCAACCTTAACGTAGCGGGGTATGTAGTGTCCCACTACATAAGGGTGGGCACTACACAAGGGTCAATTGGGTCACATTTGTTCTCCACCTCCTGTGGAACATGGTCATTGTATTTTATATGGCATTTTAATGTATATTGTCATGTTATTTATGTTATCTTTTGTGTACCAGGCCTGTTAGGGGTGTAGTTCCTCCTCCTAGGCAGTAGAGGGAGCTAAGGAACCCCCTAGTATATATAGTCAGGTCCAGACCAGAGAGTGGGGGTGTGTGAAGTGTTCAGAAGCCAAGTGTGCACCTTCAGCCAGGCAGGAGCTGAGGAGCAGCTTCTGACATGCAGCTAGATAGCCCAGGCTCCTAGCTTGCCACCAGGGGAAGAAGTTACCTCCTGAGGATAATTAGCACCTTTAAAAGTACAGTGCAGAGCCACTTTCATCCAGCCAAATAGAAAGCTGAAGGGCAGAAGGATATTTAAAGCAAGAAGATATATACCAGAGGAAGGTTTCTCTACCCAAGGACAAAGCCAGCAATAGGGCATATGGGCCTTGGAGGAAGACAGACAGGATTCTGAGGAAAAGTGCAGCCTGATCTGTAAGTGTTATTCCCTCTGAGTATCTTGCAAAGAATTTGCCTGCCATTTATATGAAGCCTGCCTGTTACCCACATTTTACATTTAGAGCTAACTGAAACCTGTACATAGTTGGACTGTTCAGTAAAAGAAGTTCTGGTTTACTGCAACTTTGTGTACCTCAGTTATTTCTACAACAAATCTGTGTGCCACCATTACCGGCACTGGCGTCACGAACTTTAAGGGATCTTGCCACAGGCACACTAAACCTACAACACCCAGGGCACCTCACCTACCACCTGGCCTGTTCCCTATACACAGAGAGTGCCCCAGAGGATCCATGTGCCAACCTCTCCATCACTGCTGTACGCCTGCCCAGGGTATATAAAAACTGTGAGTACCAAGAGCAACCCTCGTTCTGCCTATTAACCGTGACCTCACATTCGCTCACCCTGCAGGACTGGCCTACTGCATATCCAGTATGCCTCTCTTCTCATGAGGAGTTCAACCCTGTTGCCTCCACATCGGGGTAGTGGTACCTCTTCTAATATCTGAAATCTGAGTTGCGCAATATTGTGTTTGAATGTATGGAAATGATGAGGGATTGGTAGAAGTGTGTTGCCCTTTCGTATAGTCGATTTATGCTTACTGAAGCCGTCCTTCATGCGCATTGAAGTCTCCCCTACGTAGGCTAGCCCGCATGGACATTTAAGAACATAAATGATGAATTTACTGTCACATGTAAAGTGTCCCCGTATTCCGATCTGTTCCCCTGTGAGTGGATGAGATATATTGTCCTTTTATAACGCTGGAGCAGTGTATACAGTTGAGGCAAGGAAAAGTGCCGTATTTGGCTGTAGAGAGAAGTGTTTGTTGCAATGTCACTTTATTACTCCCTAAATCTGCCCTAACAATCTTGTCTCGTACATTGCCCGCTCGTTTATAGCACATCTTCGGAGGATTTTTCAATTCTTCAACCATGGGGTAAGATTTCTTAATTATATCCCAATGCTTATTGATCACAGATCATACTCTGTTCATCCAAGGATGATACTTGACGATCAGGGGAAGACGCTTAGGTTCTGTTTACGATTTATCTGCTATGGGGAGGATGAATCCAACCTCGCTCGCTGTTCTTGTAATAGTTGTGCGGTATACCCCCTCTCTTTGAACCTAGTGGTTATTTCATTAAGTCGGACTTCACGAGTTATGGGGTCACTAACTATCCTATTTACCCTTTTAAATTTGGAAAAGGGGAGGGATCTTTTTATTGCTGGTGGGTGATTACTGTTGTAGAGTAATAGACTGTTGGTGAATAAATCAGTGATACACTGACCTCCATCCCCTTTAATAACCCAAGTGTCGAGGAATGATATTTTCTGTGGGTCTGAGTGTAGGGTGAACTGAAGCTCAGTCCGTACATTGTTGATGAAAGTTGTAAATTCCTCCAGGGTTCGAGTGCCTTCTCGCCAAACGCAAAATATGTCATCAATAAAACGTTTCCAAAAAATACAGTGTTTCTGATATAAAGGATTGGAATAGACATGTTCTTTCTCAAAAAATGCCATATAGCAATTTGCGTAAGGCGGTACAGCATTCAAACCCATCGCGGTCCCGCACTGCTGTTGGTAAAAATGTTTCTTGGAACATAAAATAGTTCTGTTTAAGGACTATGGAGAAGAGGGCAAGTAATTTTTTTTTGTTATAGCCATAGTAACACAGTTTGAGAAAGGCACTACGTGTGCAGAAACGCGCATCACAAATGTAATATGTGACCAATAAACTCACCGCATCAGCAACTTTGGAGTGCCAGTCTTTTGCTTCTATTTTATATTAGGGTAACCGACCCTCTGACCGAGCACCCGCTCCACACAGTGCCGACCGATTTAGAAGATACGGCTTTTGGTTTTCTGGTACGTGCACGTGTTGAATACAAGGCTGCTAAAGTGTTCCAATGAGTACCTTCAGTTACAACGAAGATCAAGAGCATGATATTGTGGAACAGATCACTTAGTCTACAGACTTCATGAAAATTCCCTCTAGCGAGTTCAGGAGTAGAGATTTGTAGAAAGAAAGGAAACATCTCGTATACCTTGAACTACACGCTGTAACTCTGGCCGAGTATCACCGCACGCAACGTATTCCAAGAGGTCTACTGATTACTCTCAGACCGACATTATTTGGAGACAACCTGGAATTTTGTACCAGATTCGCAAGTATATTAAATAAATGCTCTCTGGATTTAATCACTTTGACAATAGCGCATCTGACTAAGGCTCTCTCTGAGTGCAGAGATAATATTACCACGATTGAACGCCAGCTACGGGACTGTCTGAAGCTGGACGACTTGAAAACACTGAAAGAGGGGATTGACAAACAATGTATCGAATTGAGGGAGCATATCCAGTCCACCAAAAGATCCAAATACATCAGGGATACCGAGGACTATCTGACCAACAAAATATACAGATGGCATGACAAATCTGGAACCGCTCTCCCACAGCCAAGACGCACTGGCCGCAGTATAGGGACCGTATCTTCTGGATCTGGGAGCAACTCTGCAACTGGTCATCCACCATCTTTCTTAGGAAGATGTCATCACCCAAAAAAAAAAACATCAGGAGAGCAGGTCGCCACCATCTTCGGGGACGCCGACACACCACTGAGGACACGCTCCCAGGTACATCTGAGACATTAGTGTTAAATTTATCGTCTAAGAGCCTTAGTCCAATACAAATTCAGGTTTTACAAAAAGGCTTGTCCTTCAGCCCCACTGCCATCTTTGATACATTTGAATTGGACTTGGAATGGTTTTTTTTTGCAGCATCCGATTAAAAGCTCATTGTTCTACCACTACAGACACAATACCACTTGATAGTAGTGGTCAGGTTCAGACTGAACAGATATTAACCTTTCAGCAGTTTGGTCTCAGAACCAAAAGTAGCTATATGTCCACCAGAACACAACATCCAGTTGAGGCATATGTCAGTTTAGTACAGAGGGACATGAACACATTGTTACAACAATTCAAGCAGGGCTTGCTACATATACATCCCAATCTGACCACTCAGGAGAGACAGGCACTTAACCAGCTATTAGAAGATGATACACTAATATTCAAACCCACTGACAAGGGGGGATCACTTGTAGTTTTGGACAAGAAGTACTATGTACGTGAAATTATGGGTCAATTGTCAGATACTACCGAGGGACCCGGTATGGGATATTAAACACGAATTACAGTCCTTGGTAGACACTCATCGAGAGGATGGAATCGTTGATGCCAAATTGGCTGAGTTTTTGATTAGACAACATCCAATCACTCCTGTATTCTACACCTTACCTAAGGTGCACAAGTCGATGGATCAACCGCCGGGATGCCCGATAGTGGCAGCAATAGCTTCCATCCACTCTCCTCCCACTATATTCTTGGAGAAAGTCTTAACTCCCCTAACACGACAGGCCCCCTCCTATCTCAGGGACACACAACATTTCCTAGAAGGAGATACATGAGATACATCTTGATACAGAATGCTTATTGGTGACACTAGATGTGTGTAGTTTATACACATCAATCACACATGAAAAGGGTTTAGATGCCGTCACACATCTCCTGGATGAGAGCTCTTACTGACTGAAAGAAAAACATTTTTTTCTTGCCCTCTTCTCCATAGTCCTTAAACAGAACTATTTTATGTTCCAAGATACATTTTACCAACAGCAGTGCGGGACCACGATGGGTTCGAATGCTGCATCGCCTTACGCAAATTGCTATATGGCATTTTTCGAGAAAGAACATGTCTATTCCAATCCCTTATATCAGAAACACTGTATTTTTTGGAAACGTTTTATTGATGACATATTTTGCGTTTGGCAAGAAGGCTCTCGAACCCTGGAGGAATTTACAACTTCCATCAACAATGTACGGCCTGAGCTTCAGTTCACCCTACACTCAGACCCACAGAAAATATCATTCCTCGACACTTGGGTTATTAAAGGGGATGGAGGTCAGTGTATCACTGATTTATTCACCAAAAGTACTGATCGTAACAGTCTATTACTCTACAACAGTAATCACCCACCAGCAATAAAAAGATCCCTCCCCTTTTCCCAATTTAAAAGAGTAAATAGGATAGTTAGTGACCCCATAACCCGTGAAGTCCGACTCAATGAAATAACCACTAGGTTCAAAGAGAGGTGGTATACCGCACAACTATTACATGAACAGCGAGCGAGGTTGGATTCATCCTCCCCCATAGCAGATAAATCGCAAACACAACCTAAACGTCTTCCCCTGATCGTCAAGAATCATCCTTGGATGAACAGAGTACGATCTGTGATTAATAAGCATTGGGATATAATTAAGAAATCTTACCCATGGTTGAAGAACTGAAAAATCCTCCGAAGATGTGCTATAAACGAGCGGGCAATGTACGAGACAAGATTGTTAGAGCAGATATAGGTAGTAATAACATTGCAACAAACACTTCTCTCTACAGCCAAATACGGCACTTTTCCTTGCCTCAACTGTATACACTGCTCCAGCGTTATAAAAGGACAATATATCTCTCATCCACTCACAGGGGAACAGATCGGAATACGGGGACACTTTACATGTGACAGTAAATTCATCATTTATGTTCTTAAATGTCCATGCGGGCTAGCCTACGTAGGAGAGACTTCAATGCGCATGAAGGACCGCTTCAGTAAGCATAAATCGACTATACGAAAGGGCAACACACTTCTACCAATCCCTCATCATTTCCATACATTCAAACACAATATTGCGCAACTCAGATTTCAGATTTTAGAAGAGGTACAACTTCCCTGACGTGGAGGCAACACGGTTGATCTCCTCATGAGAAGAGAGGCGTACTGTATACATCGGCTTGGGACACTAGAACCTAAAGGACTTAATAGGGAATACGCTCTTAATAGTTTCCTGTAATTTTACTTCGTTTTTTCAGTACAACTAGAGGAATGCAATCCTTCCTGTGACATTTACCCTCTGCCACAGATGGTCTTCTTAATGTGCATTCCGCCGGCTACGATTCATTCTGTTGTGCACGGTTGTCTTGGCAACGTGACGTAAGCATCATGTGACATTGGGCGGTCTATTTAAATTGATTTGTTACTTTGTTTGTTATAGCCACAGTAACACAGTTTGAGAAAGGCACTACGTGTGCCTAAACGCTCGTCACAAATGTAATATGTGACCAATAAACTCACCGCATCAGCAACTTTGGAGTGCCGGTCTTTTGCTTCTATGAGAGTCATTCTTGTCTGTTGGGACTCTAGCACACATGGCTGACTTTATGTTATGCTGCCTTTCCCGTGACCTTCGGGTTATACGCATTTTGAGCAACACCGATTACTTTTACCCTTCTCGACCCCTGCTACAAAGATAACTTCTCATCTCTCATTCCTGTGGTGGAGAGGACGAGCAAAATGGTGCAATTCCAGAAGGTCCTTGTGGAAAAATTTCTCCAAAAATTTCTAGCTGACAATGCTGGAAGCAGAGTATGTAGTTCCTTGGGCAACCGAGGAGGGGAGACAAGGAGAATACACAGCAGTTCCAACAGAGGCAAGGCAACACTCTCCAAGGCCTGGGACAGTTTTATGACACCCCACCAGCAACCTCACCCTGATGCACGGCCTAGTGTCACAAGGAGAGAAAAGTTTTGGAAGATGGTGAAGGAGTACGTAGGAGACCTTGCCAGCGTCCTCAATAATCCTACTGTGCCTTACAACTGTTGGGTGTCCAAGCTGGACACGTGGCACGAACTGGCACTCTACGCCTTGGAGGTGCTGCCCTGCCCTGCTGCCAGCATTTTGTCAGAGCGGGTATTTAGTGCTGCTGGGGGCATAATAACTGATAAGCGCATCCGACTGTCAACTGAAAATGATGACAGGTTGACTCTTATCAAGATTAACAAGGTCTGAATTGCCCCTGACTTCTCTACTCCACCAGAGGAAAACTGATGAACATAAAGGCACTTTAAATGTGGCCCTTATGGTGTATTGAATACACTGTATTCCTATGCACCCCTTCCACCACAAAAAAGGGTATATGGTTCAATGTTCCTTTTCTTGTCCTCCTCCTTCTCCTTCATCATATCAACATGCCTATTAGTCTGCCCTCACTCCTAATGTTTTAGAGGGTCAGCTCAACTGCAGGTCCTCAACCATAATTTTTTCGATGGTCAGCTCAGCAGCAGGCCCTCAACCATAATTTGTTCTATGGTCAGCTCAGCAGCAGGCCCTCAACCATAATTTTTTCGATGGTCAGCTCAGCAGCAGGCCCTCAACCATAATTTGTTCTATGGTCAGCTCAGCAGCAGGCCCTCAACCATAATTTTTTCGATGGTCAGCTCAGCAGCAAGCTTTCGCCCCTAATGTTTTAGAAAGTCAGCTCAGCAGCAGACCCTCACCCCTATTGATTTAGATGGTCAGCTAAGCAGCAGGCCCTCGTCCATATTTTTTTCCATGGTCAGATCAGCAGCAAGCCCTCGCCCCTAATGTTTTAGATAGTCATCTCAGCAGCAGGCCCACGCCTATAATGTTTTAGATGGTCAGATCAGCAGCAGGCACTAGCCTCTAATGTTTTAGCGAGTCAGCTCAGCAGCAGACACTCACCCCTAATGTTTTAGATGGTCAGCTAAGTTGCAGACCCTCACCCCTAATGTTTTCCATGGTCAGCTCAGCAGTAGGCCCTCGCTCCTAATGTTTTAGAGGGTCAGCTCAGCAGCAGGCCCTCAACCATAATTTTTTCGATGGTCAGCTCAGCAGCAGGCCCTCAACCATAATTTTTTCGATGGTCAGCTCAGCAGCAGGTCCTTGCCCATAATGTTTTAGATGGTCAGCTCAGCAGCAGGCCCTCGCCCATAATGTTTTAGATGGTCAGCTCAGCAGCAGGCCCTCGTCCATAATGTTTTAGATGGTTAGATCAGCAGCGAGCACTAGCCGCTAATGTTTTAGAGTCAGCTCAGCAGCAGACCCTCACCCCTAATGTTTTGGATGGTCAGATCAGCAGCAGACCCTCACCCCTAATGTTTTAGATGGTCAGCCCAGCAGCAGGCCCTCACCCATAATGTTTTAGATGCTCAGCTCGGAAGCAGGCCCTCGCCCCTTATGTTTAGAGGGTCAGCTCAACAGCAGGCCCTCAACCATAATTTTTTAGATGGTCAGCTCAGGAGCAGGCCCTCAACCATCATTTGTTCGATGGTCAGCTCAACAGCAGGCCCTCAACTATAATTTTTTCAATGGTCAGCAGCAGCAGGCCCTCAACCAAAAATTTTTCGATGGTCAGCTCAGCAGCAGTCCCTCGCCCATAATTTTTTCCATGGTCAGATCAGCAGCAGGCCCTTGCCCCTAATGTTTTAGATGGTCAGCTCAGCAGCAGACCCTCACAGCTAATATTTTAGATGGTCAGCTCAGCAGCAGGCCCTCGCCCCTAATGTTTTAGAGGGTCACCAGCAGGCCCTTGCTCCTAATGTTTTTGAGGGTCACCAGCAGGCCAGCAATCATAATTTGTCAAGGGTGAGTATAATGCCCTCCTTTATGTGTAAAAAAGGGTGTATTGCAGTGTCGGTTCCTTGTAATTTTTGGCAGCCCTTTCACTTAGTGCATAGGCTTTATAAGTGTAGGAGTCCCACTACCTGAACAATTGTACCACAATGTGAATGAGGCCCTCTTTTATGTGATATACAGGTTGTATCGGAGTGCCTCTTCCTTGTAATTTTTGACAGCACTTGCACTTTATATACAAGTAAGTATACAGGAAAAAATGTTTCCTAACACTTTTTCCTCTAAAATCGATTTGATCTTCGGTCTGTAAAATTGGCATACTACTCGGACAACATCATTCCCAGCAGCGACCTGGGAGTCCAAGATGCATCCAGACATCTTCCCCATGCTGTTCCCAAACCATTTCAGTGGTGTTTCCATCAATTTATTAACTTTTTGTTGTGAACCAGACACCCTCCTCTCTTCAGAGCAAGGGGTGCCTGGTTTAATGCCCGTGTTCTCCCATTGACTTCCATTGTGCTCGGGTGCTCAGTAGAGCACCCGAGCATCCAGAGGTGTTCTACTCGAGCACCCGAGCACTTTGGTGCTCGATCAACACTAATATGTACTGTTGCACTCTTGTAGCTATATTTTTTTATTACAGTATGTGTCGATTGTAGAATAGTTGCATAACATTTCATAATGACCTGGAGAAAGTGTACCCGGTCGGTCGGTCTACACGGCCCTACAAGTATGACTCTATTTGTAACCTGTTACTACATTCTTAGTGTCCAGCCACACTTGTTCATTTCTGAAGAAGAAAATAAAAGTGATCTAGATTTTGGTGTTTGTTATTGTTTGCTAATACTATCTGATGTACAGTACAGACCAAAAGTTTGGACACACCTTCTCATTCAAAGAGTTTTCTTTATTTTCATGACTATGAAGGCATCAAAACTATGAATTAACACATGTGTAATTATATACATAACAAACAAGTGTGAAACAACTGAAAATATGTCATATTCTAGGTTCTTCAAAGTAGCCACCTTTTGCTTTGATTACTGCTTTGCACACTCTTGGCATTCTCTCGATGAGCTTCAAGAGGTAGTCCCCTGAAATGGTCTTCCAACAGTCTTGAAGGAGTTCCCAGAGATGCTTAGTACTTGTTGGACCTTTTGCCTTCACTCTGCGGTCCAGCTCACCCCAAACCATCTCGATTGGGTTCAGGTCTGGTGACTGTGGAGGCCAGGTCATCTGGCGCAGCACCCCATCACTCTCCTTCATGGTCAAATAGCCCTTACTTTCAAAGTTTTCCCAATTTTTCAGCTGAATGACTGACCTTCATTTCTTAAAGTAATGATGGCCACTCGTTTTTCTTTACTTAGCTGCTTTTTTCTTGCCATAATACAAATTCTAACAGTCTATTCAGTAAGACTATCAGCTGTGTATCCACCTGACTTCTCCTCAACGCAACTGATGGTCCCAACCGCATTTATAAGGCAAGAAATCCCACTTATTAAACCTGACAGGGCACACCTGTGAAGTGAAAACCATTTCAGGGGACTACCTCTTGAAGCTCATCAAGAGAATGCCAAGAGTGTGCAAAGCAGTAATCAAAGCAAAAGGTGGCTACTTTGAAGAACCTAGAATATGACATATTTTCAGTTGTTTCACACTTGTTTGTTATGTATATAATTCCACATGTGTTAATTCATAGTTTTGATGCCTTCAGTGTGAATCTACAATTTTCATAGTCATGAAAATAAAGAAAACTCTTTGAATGAGAAGGTGTGTCCAAACTTTTGGTCTGTACTGTACATTTATTGTGAAATGATTAACGCATAAGTCATGCTGTGAATTCACTGCTGGGAATATCACTGGGATATGGAAATCATTGAGCCCATGTCTGAATGTGTTGTCTGTTCAGATTATCTAAAAGTGCAGTAATATGATCAGCTTCCAGGACAAAACATTGTGCATATTTTCACTCTGATGTTTTTTTTCATTAGAATGTCAAGAGAAAATTGAAAAATGTTGTCTTTCTCTCATAATTGCTAATCTAGGTAACACCACAGCCTTGACTTATAGCTGGACAAGAAGCTCTAATTAAAGGAAAAATTCAAGGTTGACAATGTATGGTAAAATAAATTGTCAGCCCTCCAGCTTTTTGCTGTCTGTCTGTCTATTTATCTGTTTGTCTGTCCTTTTGTCTGACTAGACTGTAGAATTCAAGCAGAACTTTGAACAAAAATAATGGGATGGCGTGCCAGCAGCTGAGACCCCAATCAAGAATTCACATAATATATCAGGGGAATTCCATAGCACTCCTAAATGTGTTCAAAACAGTCGTCCTTTATTCACCAATGCAATGTTTCAGTCTAGTTGCTGAAAGTGGACTGAAACATTGCATTGGTGAATAGAGGACAACCATTTTGAACTCTTTTGGGCATGCTGCGGAAGTGCCACAATATAGCTATCTACCTGTTTATGGGTCCTACTACATATGCAGCTGTCAGGCCACTCTATTAGCAGTCCTTTAAAGGACCTTTCTCACATGGCATGTTTGCCCATGCTGTTGTTAACCTGTTTGTCGAGGGCCCTATCTGTTGGATGTGAAATTCCCACACTGATTTTATATAAATAAGGCTCTATTATCTTTGAGAACCTCTATCAGCTTTTCATCACTTTTGATGGCAAGATTCATGCAGCAGACAATGCTATTCTTCTTATCAAATTAATGATGATCAAATCCAAACATGAATTATAAGTAGTGGTCTTTGTTGGTCTGTCCTATGATGGATTTATCACAAAGTCATAGCTTCCTTAAAGGGAATCTGTCACCACAATTGTGTACTAATATCTGCAGTAAAATTTGAGTAGTACTGCCTATAAGGACTCCAGGTTGCTAATTTTATTTTTTAACTGTCCCTCATTCCCTCACTCTCAGCACTCAAACTGGACTGAAAGACACAGTACAGACTGCTGTGCAGTGCTAACATAATGGAAAGGACTTAGGAGTCCTGACAATGTTTTGAGCACAGCTTTAAATGCTGACAACAGGTGAATGGGGGGCAGTAGGAAAATAATGTTATCTGGACTCTTTATCTGCAGTATTACACATGTATTACTGCAGATAATAGTCCACAATCTCAGTGAGAGAGTCCCTATAAAAGTAGAAGCCATGAAGCCAGTGTTAAAACAGATAACAATTTCTGATATATCTACTGATTGGTGTACTGGAAGGTCTACTCTAGTAAATACATATTTCAGGATGAAACAAAAATATATATTTAAAATGACTCAAAATATCTGAAATAGCCCTGCAGTAGGAGAGCCATAGATTGGCCAGGTAATTATGCCATGCAGGTGACAGATCATAGTGCTACAAACAAAAGAAGAGTTCAAGAAGGGTTCAGAAATAACAATGTTATTTGCTGTTTTGAATACATGTCCAAAAGAAAAGGATAGACAGATTGCAACATAATTGTCAATAATATACAGTCACTGCCTGGCTGAGGAGTAAATTTAGAGAAAGAAGTTTAGAGCAGGAGGACGTGTGAGGTGATGAGTGAGGTAATGCTATCTTCTGGCTCTACCAGTAGTTCATCTATGTGAATCAAGGATTGGAACATTTCTGTTTTCTATGTTCAAATTTATAAATGTTTCAGTTTTACCTTACCTTAAAATTTGCTGAAATAAGTATAGAGCAAAGTAATCCTCCTATAAAATACATGTATATCACCCTTTTCAATTGTAGAAAGTAGATCTTTTAATAGTATACAGTCGTGGCCAAAAGTTTTGAGAATGACAAAAATATTAGTTTTCACAAAGTTTGCTGCTAAACTGCTTTTAGATCTTTGTTTCAGTTGTTTCTGTGATGTAGTGAAATATAATTACACGCTCTTCATACGTTTCAAAGGCTTTTATCGACAATTACATGACATTTATGCAAAGAGTCAGTATTTGCAGTGTTGGCCCTTCTTTTTCAGGACCTCTGCAATTCGACTGGGCATGCTCTCAATCAACTTCTGGGCCAATTCCTGACTGATAGCAACCCATTCTTTCATAATCACTTCTTGGAGTTTGTCAGAATTAGTGGGTTTTTGTTTGTCCACCCGCCTCTTGAGGATTGACCACAAGTTCTCAATGGGATTAAGATCTGGGGAGTTTCCAGACCATGGACCCAAAATGTCAACATTTTGGTCCCCGAGCCACTTAGTTATCACTTTTGCCTTATGGCACGGTGCTCCATCGTGCTGGAAAATACATTGTTCTTCACCAAACTGTTGTTGGATTGTTGGAAGAAGTTGCTGTTGGAGGGTGTTTTGGTACCATTCTTTATTCATGGCTGTGTTTTTGGGCAAAATTGTGAGTGAGCCCACTCCCTTGGATGAGAAGCAACCCCACACATGAATGGTCTCAGGATGCTTTACTGTTGGCATGACACAGGACTGATGGTAGCGCTCACCTTTTCTTCTCCGGACAAGCCTTTTTCCAGATGCCCCAAACAATAGGAAAGAGGCTTCATCAGAGAATATGACTTTGCCCCAGTCCTCAGCAGTCCATTCACCATACTTTCTGCAGAAGATCAATCTGTCCCTGATGTTTTTTTTGGAGAAAAGTGGCTTCTTTGCTGCCCTTCTTGACACCAGGCCATCTTCCAAAAGTCTTTGCCTCACTGTGCGTGCAGATGCGCTCACACCTGCCGGCTGCCATTCCTGAGCAAGCTCTGCACTGGTGACAATCCGATCACGCAGCTGAATCCTCTTTAGGAGACTATCCTGACGCTTGCTGGACTTTCTTGGACACCCTGAAGCCTTCTTAACAAGAATTGAACCTCTTTCCTTGAAGTTCTTGATGATCCTATAAATTGTTGATTGAGGTGCAATCTTAGTAGCCACAATATCCTTGCCTGTGAAGCCATTTTTATGCAACGCAATTTTGGCTGCATGCGTTTCTTTGCAGGTCACCATGGTTAACAATGGAAGAACAATGATTTCAAGCATCACCCTCCTTTGAACATGTCAAGTCTGCCATTTTAACCCAATCAGCCTGACATAATGATCTCCAGCCTTGTGCTCGTCAACATTCTCACCTGAATTAACAAGACGATTACTGAAATGATCTCAGCAGGTCCTTTAATGACAGCAATGAAATGCAGTGGAAAGTTTTTTTTGGGATTAAGTTAATTTTCATGGCAAAGAAGGACTATGCAATTCATCTGATCACTCTTCATAACATTCTGGAGTATATGCAAATTGCTATTATAAAAACTTAAGCAGCAACTTTTCCAATTTCCAATATTTATGTAATTCTCAAAACTTTTGGTCACGACTGTACAGAATCAGTAATACCAAAATAGATTAACAGAGATGAAAGCGTTTAGACCTTTCTAGAATTAGTTATCTGGAAGCTCTAACTAAAGAAAAATTTCACTGTGGACAATGTATGATAAAACTCCAAGATGCTACCAGTGGCAGGATTTCTATCTATCTGTAGTCTATCCTATCTACCTGTCTATCTATCATTGTAATACAGTAGGCATAATTTCCTATTTATTTGTTCTACTTTTCTACACTCTCTCATAAATAAAACTTATATAAAACTAAGCTCTCAAACATTTCTGTTCTTAATTTTGCTATCTGTCAATAGTAATTACAATGTCTGTATCTCAGGTTATTAATATCAGATTTTCATTACATATTTGAATGTAGAAAAAACTTTGGAATAACCTGGTTCACCTCTAGACTTCACTATTTACTGCTTTCTTTTTTAATTTCCGCATAGATAAATGAATAAAATCTCTCTTGAGCCACCACGTGGAATGCTATAGATCTTGACAAGGCTATTTGTCACATTAAAGTAGTGCATATTCCCCTTCTAAGACATAACCACAGAGCAAGTCATTGCTGGTAAATAATATTACATCCATCAATGTTTATTTTTTTAAATTATTCAGTAGTCTAAGAAATGTCACCCCAATGTGAAATGCTGAAAGAAGCTGCTGTAATGCAGCAAACAAGCATCATGTGAAATTATTGTATCAGGCACCACCATGTGGCAGAAGTAGATCATTCAACGTAAACCAATACACAGTCTAGAAATATGTTCATTCTAATATCATATATTGCATATACATAGAAAAAAAAAGGTTTTTTATTAAAAACTTTTTTCACTTAAAGTTCACCTATAGTTTTATAAGTCAATACTTTTGTAATAATACAAAACAAGAAGACAAAAACCTAGTAGTGAAACTACAAAAAATAGGATGTAGTGAAACTACAAAAAAAATAGAGCACAAAATGTGAATTAACACATAGAATAAGGCTACATGCACACGACCGTTGAGTGTTTTGCGTTCCGCAAATCGCGGATCTGCAAAACACGGATGGTGTCCGTGCGCGTTCCGCAATTTGCGGAACGGCACGGACAGCCTTTAATATAACTGCCTATTCTTGTCCGCAAAGCATAGGGCATGTTATATTTTTTTTTGCGGGGCCACAGAATGGTGCAACGGATGCGGACAGCACACGGTAAATGGGTCCGCACCCGAGCCGCAAAAAATGCGGTTCGGATGCAGACCACAACAACGGTCGTGTGCATGAGGCCTAAGACACAGGTCAATTCACAACATGGCTAAAACACAACCTGCTAACATGAACAAACATATGGGGTCAGTCTGCTGACTATATATTGAGAAATGCAGCTGGCTATTGCTGGAAAGAGCAGTTTGTGCAGCTGGTGATAGCTCTGGCTGTAATCAGGTGCAAAGTGAGTCCATATTCTTATCAGTGATGCTGCCACATGGGAGAATGGAAAATAGTAAAATATTGATTTGTTCTACCAGAATTATTCTCTAATACAGTGGAGGGATGGGAAAAGCAGAGGGACAAAACTCTGGATGGCATATTCATGTATGCACACAGAATGACCAAAGAACATTTATGATGCTGAAGGTACTGTGAGGCACTGACAGGCCTCATAGCTGCTAGGGGAGATTCATGGCAGGAGTTTCTGTGTCTTCCCCGTCAGTCATCAGGTCTGAGGCAGCACCAGGTGCCACAATCAGTCTGGGATTAGAGCCCAGCCCAGACTGGGGTTGATAAATGTTGAGAAATTACAGCTGGGTGAACCCAAGGGGGTGAACGGACAGGAAAGTGTGATAGTCCTAGAGGTGGATATGCAGTCTCCACAGTGTTCTATGGTCAATAAGGTAATATTCCAGGTAGGGATTAACTCGTCAGTGCCCCTAGAGGTCAGCGTTAATAATGACATGAGCGGCATAGGTGACGTATCTGCTGTGACCATTAGCAACTCCGAGAGGGAAGCTACCAGATCGAAGTCTTGCGAAGTTGAGGTGGTTACTAGTAGCGACCAGATGACAGTTGTATCTGACATAACAAGAGTTAAGTGGGGAGACTTCAGCCTAGTGTCTGAGACCCATACCCAGGCCGTGGTAAAGGACCTGACATGTCGGAACAGCTGCAATCAGGAAGACGACTTCTCCCTCTCTACATGGTCCATAGATTTAATAAAGAAAAGACTAGCTGTCTTCACAGAGTCACCGAAGAAGGCTGTAGAGGGGTCAAGGGAGGAGACTCTGAAAGAAATGAGTGAGCTGAAGGGTCAGCGGCCTGATATCCAGGTTAAGAGCAAAGGCTCCAAAGAAATACAGAAAACTACGGTAGACACCGTTAAAGTGCTTAAAGGGACTCTGGGTGGAACTGGGTCTCCAAAAGAGAATGGTGATAATCCTATATCTGCTGCAGCAGAACCCAGCGAGGAGCAGCTGGACCAGGAGGCCCAAGCTGCGGGGCGCTTCCAACAAATTGATGCGAAAAACAAGACAAGAATAAGAATAAACAGAAGGTTGACCGGCCCCGGGCTGAAGAGAAATACATCTTGGCCCGATATGCCGAAGAATATGACCGAGCGAAGGCGGATGCTCGGGAAAAAGAGAGCAAGGCCCTCTCCTTGGCTAGAGTCCTTGAAGAAGTGCAAGAGGAGCGATATGAGTTTGAGAGGCTGAACAAGCAACTCAGAGCAGAGATGGAGGATCTCATGAGCTCAAAGGGTGACATTGGGAAGAACGTCTATAAGTTGGAGAAGTAAAAGCCAGAGCCTCTTAAGAAGGGGTCTGGAGATGGTGATGCTGCGGTGCCGACCGAGGCAGAGAAGATGGAAGATCTTTCTGCTAAACCTGTTGAGGAGGCTGATGTGGATGCAGGGGCCAAGAGACTCATGACAGTGGGTAGCCTGGACCTGGTCCCGAAAGATGCCCCCTCCGCCTGCAAGGCCATCCAAGTACCCAGCAGTCTGCTGGGGAAGGAATATGAGGAGATGGACGACCAGTATGCAGATACTTTCTACTACTGTGGGCTGGCTCTCCTGAATTCTTCCCGAAAGAAGAACAGTGTCCTAAGTGAGCCTCTGGAGAAAATGACAGAAGTTGACGAGTCTGGTGAAGACCCCGGTGTCCACGTTACCTCCTACCTCAATCAGAAAGAGGAAAAGGACTTAAGAGGGCAAGTATATGATGCCGGGCCCAAGAAAAACAAGGCTGAATAAGTTAAGGCCAAGGTGTTGGAGGACGTAAAGTCCTCAGGTGCTGCAGTGACCGAAGGAGCGGCTACCGAGGTGGAAAAAGCACTAAAGAAGCGGAGGTCTCTGAAACTGCCACCAAAGCGGTGGAAACCACTGCTGGAAAGAAGGAAAAAGTGAATCGGAGGCACGTAAAGGAAGCGAGCGGTGATAAGCCTGCTCTGCTGAAGGAGCCCTGCAAGGCAAAGGAGAAAAGGTCGGGACACGACCATGACTGGGAACAGTTCGGTCAAGACTTGCAGCAGTCCAAGAAAGGACATGAGGAGCATGTGCAGAAGCCAGAAAATCTAAAAAGAGAGCCTGCTGGTCATATAAAAACATCTTCTGAGAGAAGTTCCAGAGACCGAATGCCAAATGTGGGGAGGAACAGAAAAAAAGAAAGGAGAGAGACCACGGGTGTGAAAGCGCATTATCCTCGCTCGTGAAAGAGAGTACCTGCTCATGAGATGGGCAAGACAATCCCGTAGGTCATATCTGCTCCGGAATAAATTCATGTTTGTGACAAAACAAGCGCTGTCATCCTGGGTCTAGCAGAATAAGGGGAAGATTATAGGCCAGGTCGATGCCCGTTCACGAGCATCTGAATTTGATGCTAGTGTTCACCCCTACGGGCTTGAACAAGGGGGGGGGGTATGTGAGGCAGTAAAAGGCCTCATAGCTGCTAGGGGAGATTCATGGCAGGAGTTTGTGTCTTCCCCGTCAGTCATTAGGTCTGAGGCAGCACCAGGTGCCACAATCAGTCTGGGATAAGAGCCCAGCCCAGACTGTCAGTCAGGGGAGAGAGTCTTTGTGCAACAGAGTCCTACTGGAGGCTCTGGAAGAGTGGTCTCAGCCGGGCTGGCTGAGGGGCCACGGGGCTAGGTGTTAGCCTGAACTTTGGGGGACTCCGCGAGGTCTGGGAAACGACGGTCGCAAGGTCAGAGTCGGCAGGAATGCTAGACCCATACCCCCAAAGGTACTGGACTTGCTACTACCTGAGAGGCTGTAAAAGCAGCATGTTGTTGCTGTGTGTGAATGGCGCTTTAAGTGAGGTAGGCATATTTCCTGTTTAGTTAGAGCCCATACAGGCAAGGTGTTATTTTATGTTTTGCTGCTATGAAAATAAACCTCACGTTTGGACCTGCAATCCGGCTGTTGTGGAGATAATTGCGAGAATGACTCCCGAAAAAGAGCTAATCCCTCACAGTACATTTGAATGAATACCACCAATTCACTCATCAGAGGGTATAAGTACGATTAGTTCAGTCTTAGGAACAACATGGGTTCACTTGATATTATATAGATCTTTGGTATCAAACTCTCTTGAAGGAGCATTGAATATTGCTGTTTGAGTGAGTAGAGTGGCAAGAGATAGTAGGAGAATCTCTTCATTATCATTTGGGACTGGGGTCAATGGTCTTGCATTTGTCATAGCTTCAATTTCAGCCATAAAGATTATTATAAGGAAACTTCCATGAAAATGAAATGTAAGCTACAAGCCGCATGTCATAGAGCAGGAGGAGCTAAGCAGATTGATGTATAATTTTATGGAAAAAGACTCAGTAAAACTTGATTTATTATGGGTTTTGAGTAGAGATGAGCGAATTTCCACTTATGCGATTCGTTTACTGGTAAAAGCAGAATTAAGTTATGAATTCCGTTACCACGGACCATAAAGCAATTCGATGATGGAATGCATAATGGAATGCCTTTAAAGGCATTCCGTTATTCATTCCTTCATAATAGAGATGTCGCAAACATAAAATTTTCCGTTCGCGAACGCGAATTCACGCAAATGTTCGCGAACGGGCGAATCGGGCGAACCGCCATAGACTTCAATAGACAAGCGAATTTTAAAGCCCACAGGGACTCTTTCTGGCCACAATACTGTTGGAAAAGTTGTTTCAAGGGGACTAACACCTGGACTGTGGCATGCCGGAAGGGGATCCATGGCAAAACTCCCATGGAAAATTACGTAATTGACGCAGAGTGTGGTAAGTTGAATTCGCAATGCGATTAATATAACCTGCATTAATCGCATTGCGAATTCAACTTAGAGCTAAGTTCCTAATGGTTGTATTGCTAGAATTGACGAATATAACGAATATAGCACTACATTCTCAATCTTCGTTATATTCTAGCAATACAACCATTAGGAACCTAGCTCTAAGTTGAATTCGCAATGTGATTAACATAACCTGTATTAATCGCTTTGCGATTACAACTTAGATCTGAGTTCCTAATGGTTGTATTGCTAGAATTGACAAATATAACGAATATAGCACTATATTCTCAATCTTCGTTATATTCTAGCAATACAACCATTAGGAACCCAGCTCTAAGTTGAATTCACAATGCGATTAATATAACCTGTATTAATCGCATTGCGATTACAACTTAGATCTGAGTTCCTAATGGTTGTATTGCTAGAATTGACGAATATAACGAAAATAGCACTATATTCTCAATCTTCGTTATATTCTAACAATACAATCATTAGGAACCCAGCTCTAAGTTGAATTCGCAATGCGATTAATATAACCTGTATTAATCTCATTGCGATTACAACTTAGATCTGAGTTCCTAATGGTTGTATTGCTAGAATTGACGAATATAAGGAATATAGCACTATATTCTCAATCTTCGTTATATTCTAGCAATACAACCATTAGGAACCCAGCTCTAAGTTGAGTTCGCAATGCGATTAATATAACCTGTATTAATCGCTTTGCGATTACAACTTAGATCTGAGTTCCTAATGGTTGTATTGCTAGAATTGACGAATATAATGAATATAGCACTATATTCTCAATCTTCATTATATTCTAGCAATACAACCATTAGGAACCCAGCTCTAAGTTGAATTCGCAATGCGATTAATATAACCTGTATTAATCGCATTGCGATTACAACTTAGTCAAATTTGTGAAACTGCAGCTTCAGAATGAATCTAAGATGGATGCTGTCCTTGCTTTTTGATAGGAGGTGGGAGGGTCTGGGAGGGAGGGTATGCTGATTGGCTGGAATGTGTCTGCTGACTGTGAGGTACAGGGTCAAAGTTTGCTCAATAATGATGTATAGGGAGTAGAGTTGAGCGAACACCTGGATGTTCGGGTTCGAGAAGTTCGGCCGAACTTACCGGAAATGTTCGGGTTCGGGATCCGAACCCGATCCGAACTTCGTCCCGAACCCGAACCCCATTGAAGTCAATGGGGACCCGAACTTTTCGGCACTAAAAAGGCTGTAAAACAGCCCAGGAAAGAGCTAGAGGGCTGCAAAAGGCAGCAACATGTAGGTAAATCCCCTGCAAACAAATGTGGATAGGGAAATGAATTAAAATAAAAAAAATAAATTAAAAAAAATGACCCAATATCAATTGGACAGAGGTCCCATAGCAGAGAATCTGGTTTCACGTCAGCAGAGAATCAATCTCTTCATGCCATAGCAAAGAATCTGGCTTCATGTCAGCACAGAATCAGTCTCTTCATGCCATAGCAGAGAATCTGGCTTCATGTCAGCACAGAATCTGTCTTCATGTCATAGCAGAGAATCAGGCTTCACGTCATCCACCACTGGAACAGGCCACTGTCACACATTTAGGCCCCGGCACCCAGACAGAGGAGAGCGGTCCCGTAACAGAGAATCTGGCCTTATGTCAGCGCAGAATCTGTCTTCATGTCATAGCAGAGAATCAAGCTTCACGTCACCCACCACTGGAACAGGCCACTGTCACACATTTAGGCCCAGGCACCCAGTCAGAGGAGAGAGGTCCCGTAACAGAGAATCTGGCTTGATGTCAGCACAGAATCTGTCTTCATGTCATAGCAGAGAATCAGGCTTCATGTCACCCACCACTGGAACAGGCCACTGTCACACATTTAGGCCCAGGCACCCAGGCAGAGGAGAGAGGTCCCGTAACAGAGAATCTGGCCTTATGTCAGCGCAGAATCAGTCTTCATGTCATAGCAGAGAATCAGGCTTCACGTCACCCACCACTGGAACAGGCCACTGTCACACATTTAGGCCACGCACCCAGACAGAGGAGAGCGGTCCCGTAACAGAGAATCTGGCCTTATGTCAGCGCAGAATCTGTATTCATGTCATAGCAGAGAATCAGGCTTCATGTCACCCACCACTGGAACAGGCCACTGTCACACATTTAGGCCCAGGCACCCAGGCAGAGGAGAGAGGTCCCGTAACAGAGAATCTGGCCTGATGTCAGCACAGAATCTGTCTTCATGTCATAGCAGAGAATCAGGCTTCACGTCACCCACCACTTGAACAGGCCACTGTCACACATTTAGGCCCAGGCACCCAGGCAGAGGAGAGAGGTCCCGTAACAGAGAATCTGGCCTGATGTCAGCACAGAATCTGTCTTCATGTCATAGCAGAGAATCAGGCTTCACGTCACCCACCACTGGAACAGGCCACTGTCACACATTTAGGCCCAGGCACCCAGTCAGAAGAGAGAGGTCCCGTAACAGAGAATCTGGCCTTATGTCAACACAGAATCTGTCTTCATGTCATAGCAGAGAATCAGGCTTCACGTCACCCACCACTGGAACAGGCCACTGTCACACATTTAGGCCCAGGCACCCAGGCAGAGGAGAGAGGTCCCGTAACAGAGAATCTGGCCTGATGTCAGCACAGAATCTGTCTTCATGTCATAGCAGAGAATCAGGCTTCACGTCACCCACCACTTGAACAGGCCACTGTCACACATTTAGGCCCAGGCACCCAGGCAGAGGAGAGAGGTCCCGTAACAGAGAATCTGGCCTGATGTCAGCACAGAATCTGTCTTCATGTCATAGCAGAGAATCAGGCTTCACGTCACCCACCACTGGAACAGGCCACTGTCACACATTTAGGCCCAGGCACCCAGTCAGAAGAGAGAGGTCCCGTAACAGAGAATCTGGCCTTATGTCAACACAGAATCTGTCTTCATGTCATAGCAGAGAATCAGGCTTCACGTCACCCACCACTGGAACAGGCCACTGTCACACATTTAGGCCCAGGCACCCAGGCAGAGGAGAGAGGTCCCGTAACAGAGAATCTGGCCTTATATCAGCACAGAATCTGTCTTCATGTCATAGCAGAGAATCAGGCTTCACGTCACCCACCACTGGAACAAGCCACTGTCACATATTTAGTCCCCGGCACCCAGACAGAGGAGAGAGGTCCCGTAACAGAGAATCTGGCCTTATGTCAGCACAGAATCTGTATTCATGTCATAGCAGAGAATCAGGCTTCACGTCACCCACCACTGGAACAGGCCACTGTCACACATTTAGGCCCCGGCACCCAGACAGAGGAGAGCGGTCCCGTAACAGAGAATCTGGCCTTATGTCAGCGCAGAATCTGTCTTCATGTCATAGCAGAGAATCAAGCTTCACGTCACCCACCACTGGAACAGGCCACTGTCACACATTTAGGCCCAGGCACCCAGTCAGAGGAGAGAGGTCCCGTAACAGAGAATCTGGCTTGATGTCAGCACAGAATCTGTCTTCATGTCATAGCAGAGAATCAGGCTTCATGTCACCCACCACTGGAACAGGCCACTGTCACACATTTAGGCCCCGGCACCCAGGCAGAGGAGAGAGGTCCCGTAACAGAGAATCTGGCCTTATGTCAGCGCAGAATCAGTCTTCATGTCATAGCAGAGAATCAGGCTTCACGTCACCCACCACTGGAACAGGCCACTGTCACACATTTAGGCCCAGGCACCCAGGCAGAGGAGAGAGGTCCCGTAACAGAGAATCTGGCCTTATGTCAGCACAGAATCTGTCTTCATGTCATAGCAGAGAATCAGGCTTCACGTCACCCACCACTGGAACAGGCCACTGTCACACATTTAGGCCCATGCACCCAGTCAGAGGAGAGAGGTCCCGTAACAGAGAATCTGGCCTTATGTCAACACAGAATCTGTCTTCATGTCATAGCAGAGAATCAGGCTTCACGTCACCCACCACTGGAACAGGCCACTGTCACACATTTAGGCCCAGGCACCCAGGCAGAGGAGAGAGGTCCCGTAACAGAGAATCTGGCCTTATGTCAGCACAGAATCTGTCTTCATGTCATAGCAGAGAATCAGGCTTCACGTCACCCACCACTGGAACAAGCCACTGTCACATATTTAGGCCCCGGCACCCAGACAGAGGAGAGAGGTCCCGTAACAGAGAATCTGGCCTTATGTCAGCGCAGAATCTGTATTCATGTCATAGCAGAGAATCAGGCTTCACGTCACCCACCACTGGAACAGGCCACTGTCACATATTTAGGCCCAGGCACCCAGACAGAGGAGAGAGGTCCCGTAACAGAGAATCTGGCCTTATGTCAGCGCAGAATCTGTATTCATGTCATAGCAGAGAATCAGGCTTCACGTCACCCACCACTGGAACAGGCCACTGTCACACATTTAGGCCCAGGTACCCAGGCAGAGGAGAGAGGTCCCGTAACAGAGAATCTGGCCTGATGTCAGCGCAGAATCTGTCTTCATGTCATAGTAGAGAATCAGGCTTCATGTCACCCACCACTGGAACAGGCCACTGTCACACATTTAGGCCCCGGCACCCAGACAGAGGAGAGAGGTCCCGTAACAGAGAATCTGGCCTTATGTCAGCGCAGAATCTGTATTCATGTCATAGCAGAGAATCAGGCTTCACGTCACCCACCACTGGAACAGGCCACTGTCACACATTTAGGCCCAGGTACCCAGGCAGAGGAGAGAGGTCCCGTAACAGAGAATCTGGCCTGATGTCAGCGCAGAATCTGTCTTCATGTCATAGCAGAGAATCAGGCTTCACGTCACCCACCACTGGAACAGGCCACTGTCACACATTTAGGCCCAGGCACCCAGGCAGAGGAGAGAGGTCCCGTAACAGAGAATCTGGCCTGATGTCAGCACAGAATCTGTCTTCATGTCATAGCAGAGAATCAGGCTTCACGTCACCCACCACTGGAACAAGCCACTGTCACATATTTAGGCCCAGGCACCCAGGCAGAGGAGAGAGGTCGCGTAACAGAGAATCTGGCTTCATGTCAGCACAGAATAAGTCTTCATGTCATAGCAGAGAATCAAGCTTCACGTCACCCACCACTGGAACAGGCCACTGTCACACATTTAGGCCCCGTCACCCAGACAGAGGAGAGGTTCATTCAACTTTGGGTTGCCCCGCAATATAATGGTAAAATGAAATTAAAAATAGTATTGAATGAGGAAGTGCCCTGGAGTAGAATAATATATTGTTAAGGGGAGGTAGTTAATATCTAATCTGCACAAGGGATGGACAGGTCCTGTGGGATCCATGCCTGGTTCATTTTTATGAACGTCAGCTTGTCCACATTGGCTGTAGACAGGCGGCTGCGTTTGTCTGTAATGAAGCCCCCTGCCGTGCTGAATACACGTTCAGACAAAACGCTGGCCGCCGGGCAGGCCAGCACCTCCAAGGCATAAAAGGCTAGCTCTGGCCACGTGGACAATTTGGAGACCCAGAAGTTGAATGGGGCCGAACCATCAGTCAGTATGTGGAGGGGTGTGCACAGGTACTGTTCCACCATGTTAGTGAAATGTTGCCTCCTGCTAACACGTTCCGTATCAGGTGGTGGTGCACTTAGCTGTGGCGTGGTGACAAAACTTTTCCACATCTCTGCCATGCTAACCCTGCCCTCAGAGGAGCTGGCGTGACACAGCTGCGTTGGCGACCTCTTGCTCCTCCTCTGCCTTCGCCTTGGGCTTCCACTTGTTCCCCTGTGACATTTGGGAATGCTCTCTGTAGCGCGTCTACCAACGTGCGTTTGTACTCGCGCATCTTCCTATCACGCTCCAGTGTAGGAAGTAAGGTGGGCACATTGTCTTAGTACCGGGGATCCAGCAAGGTGGCAACCCAGTAGTCCGCACACGTTAAAATGTGGGCAACTCTGCTGTCGTTGCGCAGTCACTGCAGCATGTAGTCGCTCATGTGTGCCAGGCTGCCCAGAGGTAAGGATAAGCTGTCCTCTGTGGGAGGCGTATCGTCATCGTCCTGTGTTTCCCCCCAGCCACGCACCAGTGATGGGCCCGAGCTGCTTTGGGTGCCACCCCGCTGTGAACATGCTTCATCCTCATCCTCCTCCACCTCCTCCTCATCCTCGTCCTCCTCGTCTTCCAGTAGTGGGCCCTGTCTGGCCACATTTGTACCTGGCCTCTGGTGTTGCAAAAAACCTCCCTCTGAGTCACTTTGAAGAGACTGGCCTGAAAGTGCTAAAAATGACCCCTCTTCCTCCTCTTCCTCCTGGGCCACCTCCTCTTCCATCATCGCCCTAAGTGTTTTCTCAAGGAGACATAGAAGTGGTATTGTAACGCTGATAACGGCGTCATCGCCACTGGCCATGTTGGTGGAGTACTCGAAACAGCGCAACAGGGCACACAGGTCTCGCATGGAGGCCCAGTCATTGGTAGTGAAGTGTGTCTGATCCGCAGTGCGACTGACCCGTGCGTGCTGCAGCTGAAACTCCACTATGGCCTGCTGCTGCTCGCACAGTCTGTCCAGCATATGCAAGGTGGAGTTCCACCTGGTGGGTACGTCGCATATGAGGCGGTGAGCGGGAAGGCCGAAGTTACGCTGTAGCGCAGACAGGCGAGCAGCGGCAGGGTGTGAACGCCGGAAGCGCGAACAGACGGCCCGCACTTTATGCAGCAGCTCTGACATGTCGGGGTAGTTGCGAATGAACTTCTGCACCACCAAATTCAGCACATGCGCCAGGCAAGGGATGTGCGTCAAACCGGCTAGTCCCAGAGCTGCAACGAGATTTCGCCCATTATCGCACACCACCAGGCCGGGCTTGAGGCTCTCCGGCAGCACCCACTCATCGGTCTGTTGTTCTATACCCCGCCACAACTCCTGTGCGGTGTGGGGCCTGTCCCCCAAACATATGAGTTTCAGAATGGCCTGCTGACGTTTACCCCGGGCTGTGCTGAAGTTGGTGGTGAAGGTGTGTGGCTGACTGGATGAGCAGGTGGAAGAAGAGGAGGAGGAAGCTGAGTATGAGGAGGAGGAGACAGGAGGCAAAGAATGTTGCCCTGCGATCCTTGGCGGCGGAAGGACGTGCGCCAAACAGCTCTCCGCCTGGGGCCCAGCCGCCACTACATTTACCCAGTGTGCAGTTAGGGAGATATAGCGTCCCTGGCCGTGCTTACTGGTCCACGTATCTGTGGTTAGGTGGACCTTGCCACAGATGGCGTTGCGCAGTGCACACTTGATTTTATCGGACACTTGTTTGTGCAGGGAAGGCACGGCTCTCTTAGAGAAGTAGTGGCGGCTGGGAACAACATACTGTGGGACAGCAAGTGACATGAGCTGTTTGAAGCTGTGTGTGTCCACCAGCCTAAATGACAGCATTTCATAGGCCAGTAGTTTAGAAATGCTGGCATTCAGGGCCAGGGATCGAGGATGGCTAGGTGGGAATTTACGCTTTCTCTCAAATGTTTGTGAGATGGAGAGCTGAACGCTGCCGTGTGACATGGTTGAGATGCTTGGTGACGCAGGTGGTGGTGTTGGTGGTACATCCCATGTTTGCTGGGCGGCAGGTGCCAACGTTCCTCCAGAGGCGGAGGAAGAGGCCGAGGCGGCGGCAGCAGCAGCAGAAGAGGCCGAGGCGGCAGCAGCAGAAGAGGCAGCAGGGGGAGCCTGAGTGAATTCCTTGTTTTTAAGGTGTTTACTCCACTGCAGTTCATGCTTTGCATGCAGGTGCCTGGTCATGCAGGTTGTGCTAAGGTTCAGAACGTTAATGCCTCGCTTCAGGCTCTGATGGCACAGAGTGCAAACCACTCGGGTCTTGTCGTCAGCACATTGTTTGAAGAAGTGCCATGCCAGGGAACTCCTTGAAGCTGCCTTTGGGGTGCTCGGTCCCAGATGGCGGCGGTCAGTAGCAGGCGGAGTCTCTTGGCGGCGGGTGTTCTGATTTTGCCCACTGCTCCCTCTTTTGCTACGCTGTTGGCTCGGTCTCACCACTGCCTCTTCCTCCGAACTGTGAAAGTCAGTGGCACGACCTTCATTCCATGTGGGGTCTAGGACCTCATCGTCCCCTGCATCGTCTTCCACCCAGTCTTGACCCCTGACCTCCTGTTCAGTCTGCACACTGCAGAAAGACGCAGCAGTTGGCACCTGTGTTTCGTCATCATCAGAGACGTGCTGAGGTGGTATTCCCATGTCCTCATCATCAGGAAAAATAAGTGGTTGTGCGTTAGTGCATTCTATCTCTTCCACCCCTGGGGAAGGGCTAGGTGGATGCCCTTGGGAAACCCTGGCAGCAGAGTCTTCAAACAGCATAATAGACTGCTGCATAACTTGAGGCTCAGACAGTTTCCCTGATATGCATGGGGGTGATGTGACAGACCGATGGGCTTGGTTTTCATGCGCCATCTGTGCGCTTTCTGCAGAAGACTGGGTGGGAGATAATGTGAACGTGCTGGATCCACTGTCGGCCACCCAATTGACTAATGCCTGTACCTGCTCAGGCCTTACCATCCTTAGAACGGCATTGGGCCCCACCAAATATCGCTGTAAATTCTGCTGGCTACTGGGACCTGAGGTAGTTGGTTCACTAGGACGTGTGGCTGTGGCAGAACGGCCACGTTTTCCTCATTGTTCCCGTTCACAACAATTTTGAGAATGGCAAATTTTGGAATGCTTTTTCAACCCAGAACAAAAAGTCTGCTTTTACGGTCACTACAAATAACTTGACCAGCTAAAACTGTGCAGATTTGGTTGAATAGAGATGTGAGACCTGTTTTTTTTTTGCGCTGTGTGACAGTTATAGGTTTAATCACAGAATGACACTTCTATCAGCACGCTAGCGTGTGTCTTAGGTTTTTCTGAATCACACTATCAATACCTTCAATGTAAGATTTTCTTTTTGGGATAGATTTCAAGTAGGCCTCAAATACCACAAACTAGTTATTTTCAGAATGGCAAATTTGGGAATGCTTTTTCAACCCAGAACAAAAAGTCTGCTTTTACGGTCACTACAAATAACTTGACCAGCTAAAACTGTGCAGATTTGGTTGAATAGAGATGTGAGACCTGTTTTTTTTTTGCGCTGTGTGACAGTTATAGGTTTAATCACAGAATGACACTTCTATCAGCACGCTAGCGTGTGTCTTAGGTTTTTCTGAATCACACTATCAATACCTTCAATGTAAGATTTTCTTTTTGGGATAGATTTCAAGTAGGCCTCAAATACCACAAACTAGTTATTTTCAGAATGGCAAATTTGGGAATGCTTTTTCAACCCAGAACAAAAAGTCTGCTTTTACGGTCACTTCAAATAACTTGACCAGCTAAAACTGTGCAGATTTGGTTGAATAGAGATGTGAGACCTGTTTTTTTTTTTGCGCTGTGTGACAGTTATAGGTTTAATCACAGAATGACACTTCTATCAGCACGCTAGCGTGTGTCTTAGGTTTTTCTGAATCACACTATCAATACCTTCAATGTAAGATTTTCTTTTTGGGATAGATTTCAAGTAGGCGTCAAATACCACAAACTAGTAATTTTGAGAATGGCAAATTTGGGAATGCTTTTTCAACCCAGAACAAAAAGTCTGCTTTTACGGTCACTACAAATAACTTGACCAGCTAAAACTGTGCAGATTTGGTTGAATAGAGATGTGAGACCTGTTTTTTTTTTGCGCTGTGTGACAGTTATAGGTTTAATCACAGAATGACACTTCTATCAGCACGCTAGCGTGTGTCTTAGGTTTTTCTGAATCACACTATCAATACCTTCAATGTAAGATTTTCTTTTTGGGATAGATTTCAAGTAGGCCTCAAATACCACAAACTAGTGATTTTGAGAATGGCAAATTTGGGAATGCTTTTTCAACCCAGAACAAAAAGTCTGCTTTTACGGTCACTACAAATAACTTGACCAGCTAAAACTGTGCAGATTTGGTTGAATAGAGATGTGAGACCTGTTTTTTTTTTGCGCTGTGTGACAGTTATAGGTTTAATCACAGAATGACACTTCTATCAGCACGCTAGCGTGTGTCTTAGGTTTTTCTGAATCACACTATCAATACCTTCAATGTAAGATTTTCTTTTTGGGATAGATTTCAAGTAGGCCTCAAATACCACAAACTAGTAATTTTGAGAATGGCAAATTTGGGAATGCTTTTTCAACCCAGAACAAAAAGTCTGCTTTTACGGTCACTACAAATAACTTGACCAGCTAAAACTGTGCAGATTTGGTTGAATAGAGATGTGAGACCTGTTTTTTTTTTGCGCTGTGTGACAGTTATAGGTTTAATCACAGAATGACACTTCTATCAGCACGCTAGCGTGTGTCTTAGGTTTTTCTGAATCACACTATCAATACCTTCAATGTAAGATTTTCTTTTTGGGATAGATTTCAAGTAGGCCTCAAATACCACAAACTAGTTATTTTCAGAATGGCAAATTTGGGAATGCTTTTTCAACCCAGAACAAAAAGTCTGCTTTTACGGTCACTACAAATAACTTGACCAGCTAAAACTGTGCAGATTTGGTTGAATAGAGATGTGAGACCTGTTTTTTTTTTGCGCTGTGTGACAGTTATAGGTTTAATCACAGAATGACACTTCTATCAGCACGCTAGCGTGTGTCTTAGGTTTTTCTGAATCACACTATCAATACCTTCAATGTAAGATTTTCTTTTTGGGATAGATTTCAAGTAGGCCTCAAATACCACAAACTAGTAATTTTGAGAATGGCAAATTTGGGAATGCTTTTTCAACCCAGAACAAAAAGTCTGCTTTTACGGTCACTACAAATAACTTGACCAGCTAAAACTGTGCAGATTTGGTTGAATAGAGATGTGAGACCTGTTTTTTTTTTGCGCTGTGTGACAGTTATAGGTTTAATCACAGAATGACACTTCTATCAGCACGCTAGCGTGTGTCTTAGGTTTTTCTGAATCACACTATCAATACCTTCAATGTAAGATTTTCTTTTTGGGATAGATTTCAAGTAGGCCTCAAATACCACAAACTAGTTATTTTCAGAATGGCAAATTTGGGAATGCTTTTTCAACCCAGAACAAAAAGTCTGCTTTTACGGTCACTACAAATAACTTGACCAGCTAAAACTGTGCAGATTTGGTTGAATAGAGATGTGAGACCTGTTTTTTTTTTGCGCTGTGTGACAGTTATAGGTTTAATCACAGAATGACACTTCTATCAGCACGCTAGCGTGTGTCTTAGGTTTTTCTGAATCACACTATCAATACCTTCAATGTAAGATTTTCTTTTTGGGATAGATTTCAAGTAGGCCTCAAATACCACAAACTAGTGATTTTGAGAATGGCAAATTTGGGAATGCTTTTTCAACCCAGAACAAAAAGTCTGCTTTTACGGTCACTACAAATAACTTGACCAGCTAAAACTGTGCAGATTTGGTTGAATAGAAATGTCAGGTCTATTTTTTAGGCGCTGGGTGACAGGCTCAACTTGCCCCTGATGTAATATATGGCCAAAAAATAACCACACTGTTGATGGTTAAATGCACTTGGGTGACACAGGCTCAGCCTGCACCAGATGTAGTATACGGCCAAAAAATAACCAGACTGTTGATGGTTAAATGCACTTCTTTGACACAGGCTTAGCCTGCAGCTAATGTAGTATATGGCCAAAAAATAACCAGACTGTTGATGGTTAAATGCACTTCGGTGACACAGGCTCAGCCTGCAGCTGATGTAGGATATAGCACAAAATAACCACACTATCGATGGTTAAATACACTTGGTGATAGCTCGTGCTGGCGCACCACAAGTCACAAAATGGCCGCCGATCACCCCAGAAAAAAAGTGATCTAAAAACGCTCTGGGCAGCCTCAAAAAAGTGAGCAAGTCAATAATAGCACTTCAATGATCCAAAAGCTGCAGATCGATCACAGAATGAAGTCTTTTGGAGGAGTTAATCTGCCTAATCTCGCCCTAACGTCGCAGCTGCAACCTCTCCCTATACTGATCATAGCAGAGTGACGTGCGGCGCTACGTGACTCCAGCTTAAATAGAGGCTGGGTCACATGGTGCACTGGCCAATCACAGCCATGCCAATAGTAGGCATGGCTGTGATGGCCTCTTGGGCCAAGTAGTATGACGCTTGTTGATTGGCTGCTTTGCAGCCTTTCAAAAAGCGCCAAGAAAGCGCCGAACACCGAACCCGAACCCGGACTTTTACGAAAATGTTCGGGTTCGGGTCCGTGTCACGGACACCCCAAAATTCGGTACGAACCCGAACTATACAGTTCGGGTTCGCTCATCCCTAATAGAGAGCGGACTGAACATCGCCGTGGCGAACACAAACAAGCTATGTTCGCCGGGAACTGTTCGCCGGCCAATAGTTCGGGACGTCTCTACTTCATAATAGAAGTTTATGGGCTGCATAACGGAACCGTCCCGTTTCCGTTATGCAGGAGAGGACTCCCCTGCATAACGGAAACGGGATGGATCCGTTATGCAGCCCATAGACTTCTATTATAACGGAATGAATAACGGTAAGCCTCTAAAGGCATTCCATTATGCATTCCATCATAGAATTGCGTTATGGTCCATGGTAACGTAATCCGTAATCCGCAATTCTGCTTTTACCAGTAAACGAATCGCAAACGAATATCAAAATATAATATAAAGGAGGTAGTTCTATCAGTGATTGACAGCTAACTCTTTATGCACAGTCATAGAGGGAAGGCTGTCAATCACTGACAGGACTGTGTCTTTCAGCTCCTCCTTCTCTATAACATACTGCCTGCAGCTAAAACATCATGTTCCCTTTAAGCTCTCATGAGTTAGTCTTACTAAATCTACTTGTAAAAAAATGTAGTCAAGAATTATCCTAACTAAGGGATCATTCTCTCCAAAAGTCTTCCAAAATGAGAAGAGTGAGGTGTCATGGTCCCTCCCATGACAGAGGTGAGAAGATCTGAGAGACTGGTGGCATGTGAGGGTATCTGAGAGTCTCTCTGTTTTCTCCTTGCAGTGTTGTTTGGTAATGACCACACCTCTTGTCAGGTGCAGCTTGTGATCATTACTGAGGCTCTATTTAGTTCTGACTCATACTGCTTACCATGCGGTTGATATTTTTTGCTGGAGTTGGTTAAGCTGGTGTGTTGGTCCTTTGGATCTCCTGCTCCCCCATTCTTCTTTAAGCTAAGTGCATTTTTTTTTGCATTTTGTTGTTCGCTTGTGTTTGTTGTTTTCTAGGCATTCATCTGGGAAGGAACCAGTAGTCTCATTCCCTGCCACCACTCCTAGGGATTTCCAGGTTCTCCAGGGCTAAGGTTCCGGTGTATGAGTATTTCCACCTTCAGGGTCTACTCATATTGGCAGGAGTCAGGTAGAAGTCTAGGGATTCCTAGGAGGTCACCATCCCTCTCCCTTAGCTTTGAGGCCTAGACTCTGGTTTATTTACTTCTGTGTGTTATCTGGTGTTTTCCCCTCCCCATTACCTGTGATATGAGGAGGGTTTAATGCTCATTTACAACTTTTATCACTCAAAAATCTCTCAGTGCCTTTGAACGAACTTCTTGAAATTGATGGATTGGTCAAATTTCTCTGAAAAGTCAATTCATGTTCGAACCAATTCTTCATGAATTAAAGAGGACCTGTCACCACAAAATTCAATGCAATCTGAAATCCCTGTGTTATAGATCAGGACATGCTGAGCAGATTGATATATAATTTTGTGGGAAAAGATTCAGTAAAACCTGTATTATTTAAAATTATATCTCTGCTACTTCCACCTCCTGTGAAGATCTATTGGTACAGAAGGGAGGGCTTATCAGTGACTGACAGCTATATCTGTATACACATAATGCTATCAATCACTGATAACACACCTTCCACCTCTACCAATAGCTGTTTATAGAAGGTGGAAGAAACAGAGATATAAATTAATAAATGACAAGTTTTACAGAATATTTTCCCATAAAACTATATATCAATCTGCTCAGCATTTCCTGCTCTATAACATGGCAATATCAGATTGCACTGCATTCTGTGGTGGCAGGTCCTATTTAAGTATGCTCCAATTGGTCTGAAAATTGGTATATGATACTCTAGGATCTCCTTTTATTTGTGCTTTTTTTTTTGGTTTTTACGATATCACTTTTTAACTTAATGTGACCTTCTGTAAACTTTTGAATGCACATGTCCAACTGTTCAATGTTTCAGTACTTTTTGCACAACTTGCTGTTCTCTAACATGCAGCTTAACGACAAAATTCACAACGTGTTTGATCCATGAATCGTCCAATAAATTTCCTAGTTCAATTAGAATTAGTAATTAAACATTCCTCCTCATCATGCTGTTCACATTTTGACATCATGAGACAAAGAAGACACCTAACAATTAATCAACAGTACCTCGCCATTGCAAGGCTTCGAGCAGGATGTTCTCAGACAGAAGTGGCCACTGAGCTTAGAGTGTCACATAGTGTCATCAGCAGGTTGCAACACAGATACAAAAAGACTAGAAGACTCACATAAAGGCATAGAAGTGGACGTCCTTTGGCCACCTCCCACACTGATGACCGATTCAATGTGAACAATGTCCTGTGGAACCGAGTGATGAATGCCACACAAATCCAGACACAAGGGAGGTGAGAGTCAGCCAAGTGTCACGTCAGACCATTTGAAATCATTTACATCAGCATGGTCTGCGTGCTGGACGACCTGCAAGGGTATATGACCACACGACCAGGCACAGGCATCATTGTCTTGCATGGGCCAGGGAGCATCTATGCTGGATGAGGGACTAGTGGGACTCAGTGCTGTTCACTGATGAAAGTCAATTCACACTGAGCAGAAATGATGGCCGCCAACGATGTTGGAGACGTCAAAGAGAGTGCTATGCATCAGCCACTGTTGTCACCAGATGAGCCTTTGGTGGTGGTGTTATAGTGTGGACAGCTGTGCCTACTCAATACAGAACTGCCCTACAATTTTTGAATGGTACAGTGTCAAGATCATACTACTTGAATAACATAATTAATCCAGTCACTGTGCCTCTGCATGAACAACAAGGGCCTAATTTAATCTTCATGGATGACAATGCGCTAGCTCATTGAGGTTGCATACTTAGGAAACGGTTGCTGGAGACTAGGGTAGGTACCTCAACTGAAGTGGCCTGCACTTTCTCCAGACCTAAATACCATTGAAAACCTATGGGATCAGCCAAGTAGCAATGTAGAGGCTCATACCCCAGACTCTGTTCTCCAGAACCTCAATGACTTCAGGAGTGCCCTTCAAGAAGAGTGGGATGTCATGCCTCAGCAGACAATAGGTTGATGCTCAAGGCCACATGATAAGTTTTGAAATTTTTTGTGGGGGTATACCCACCACTTTTGTTGGCTTTTGTTTCAATAAATTGTTTGTAATGAGGAAATCATCATTGCATGCTTCTACTTAAATGCCCTACCTTCATGATATAATATCACTCTAGCGTGAACTTTACATTTTTGTGAGTAGTATATATGCTATTTTCCCAGGCTTAAATAAAAATATAAAAAATTTTCACACTATAAGACACTTTTCCCCCCCCAAAAATGGGGAAAAAGTGACAGCTCATCTTATAGTTTGAATGCTAATGACCTTATGCTGTGCACTGTCAGGTCACAGTAAATGGAAGGACCCGGAAGAGACAATGGAGTGGTGTGTCCTGTATCTGCAGTGCTGTGCGGAGCAAGGTAAGTTTATTTATTTATTTATTTATTTTTGTAACATCTGATCAGAGGCTGAGTGGGGCTGGGGGGAGTGATCTGAGGCTAATAGGCTCTGATAGGGGGTCTGTTCTGAGTCTAATGAAGCTGATGGGGGCTGACAAAATAAAGTAATTAAAGAGCACAATAGTAATATGCCCAAATCTGGAGTATTACACTTTTCTTTTTCAATATCGTCCCTGGCTCATAATGCTATTTGCATAGTGCACCATTCTAACACATTTAAAATTTGTGTATAATGGTGCGCTCTCTGTATAGACTATAAAAGTTAAGCCTGTCAAATCAACCTTTGTCATAGGTTCTGTGAGATGCTGTAGTTATTTCCCATTTTAACAAATATTTCAAGGACTTTGTTCATACATATCACTTTTTAAAATGTCCTTTTGTAGTGTATTCATACAGGGATGCTTAAGCTAATAGCCTCCTTGTAGAATGCTGGTGTCATGGCTAGATGCCTCACGTTCCAGATTTTGTTGAAAAAACAGTGCAGCAGACTTTACTGCTTTTGCAATCAGAGAACATGATATTTTATTTACTTTATTCTGGAGATATTTTAGACTTGCAAGCTGTGCATAATGAGAAGTGGAGACAGAGTTCCAAACTCTCTGCATAAAATATGCTGACCTGAATAGTATGTTGACCCCTTCAGTACTGAGTACATGTTTTTTTAGAATGTGTAGGGGCAGTAACATCGTTTATAAGGCTACAAAAAGATATCTGTCCATCCTGTTGAGCCTGTTATCCTGCAAGTTGATACAGAGGAAGGCAAAAAAAAACAAAAAACTGTGAGGTAGAAGCCAATTTTCCCAATTTAGCGAGAAAAAATCCTTCCTGACTCTAATCAGGCAATTGGAATAACTCCCTGGATCAACGACCCATCTCTAGTAGCTATAGCCTGGAATATTATTACACTCCAGAAATACATCCAGGCCCCTTTTGAAATCTTTTCGTGAACTCACCATCACCACCTCCTCAGGCAGAGAGTTCCATAGTCTCACTCCTTTTACCGTAAAGAATCCGCTTCTATGTTTGTGTACAAACCTTCTTTTCTCCAGATGCAGAGGATGTCCCCTCGTCATAGTCACAGCCCTGGGGATAAATAGATGATGGGAAAGATCTCTGTACTGGCCCTTGATATATTTATACCCTAATAACCCTACTGGCCCTTGAATAACCCTAATTTTAATAATCTTTCAGGGTACTGTAGTTGCCCCATTCCAGTTATTACTTTAGTTGCCCTCCTCTGAACCCTCTCCAGCTCTGCTATGTCTGCCTTGTTCACAGGAGCCCAGAACTGTACACAGTACTCCATGTGTGGTCTGACTAGTAAATCGTAAAGTGGCAGGACTATGTTCTCATCACGGGCATCTATGCCCTTTTCATGCAAACCAATCTTATTGGCCTTGGCAGCAGCTGCCTGACACTGGTTTTTACAGCTTAGTTTGCTGTTCACTAAAATTCTAAGGTCCTTTTCCATGTCAGTGTTACCCACTGTTTTACAATTTAGTATGTACTGGTGACTTGCATTATTCCTTCCCATGTGCATAACCTTACATTTGTCAGTGTTAAACCTCATCTGCCACTTATGTGCCCAAGCCTCCTCCAACCTATTCAGATCCATCTGTAGCAGTATACTGTCCTCTTCTGTGTTAATTACACTGCTCAAAAAAATAAAGGGAACACTTACACAACACAATGTAACTCCAAGTCAATCACACTTCTGTGAAATCAAACTGTCCACTTAGGAAGCAACACTGAGTGACAATCAATTTCACATGCTGTTGTGCAAATGGAATAGACAACAGGTGGAAATTATAGGCAATTAGCAAGACACCCCCAATAAAGGAGTGGTTCTGCAGGTGGTTACCACAGACCACTTCTCAGTTCCTATGCTTCCTGGCTGATGTTTTGGTCACTTTTGAATGCTGGCGGTGCTTTCACTCCAGTGGTAGCATGAGACGGAGTCTACAACCCACACAAGTGGCTCAGGTAGTGCAGCTTATCCAGGAAGGCACATCAATGTGAGCTGTGGCAAGAAGGTTTGCTGTGTCTGTCAGCGTAGTGTCCAGAGCATGGAGGCGCTACCAGGAGATAGGCCAGTACATCAGGAGACATGGAGGAGGCCGTAGGAGGGCAACAACCCAGCAGCAGGACCTCTACCTCCGCATTTGTGCAAGGAGGAACAGGAGGAGCACTGCCAGAGCCCTGCAAAATGACCTCCAGCAGGCCACAAATGTGCATGTGTCTGCTCAAACGGTCAGAAACAGACTCCATGAGGGTGATATGAGGGCCCGACGTCCACAGGAGGGGGTTGTGCTTACAGCCCAACACCGTGCAGGACGTTTGGCATTTGCCAGAGAACACCAAGATTGGCAAATTCGCCACTGGCGCCCTGTGCTCTTCACAGATGAAAGCAGGTTCACACTGAGCACATGTGACAGACGTGACAGAGTCTGGAGACGCCGTGGAGAACGTTCTGCTGCCTGCAACATCCTCCAGCATGACCGGTTTGGCATTGGGTCAGTAATGGTGTGGGGTGGCATTTCTTTGGAGGGCCGCACAGCCCTCCATGTGCTCGCCAGAGGTAGCCTGACTGCCATTAGGTACCGAGATGAGATCCTCAGACCCCTTGTGAGACCATATGCTGGTGCGGTTGGCCCTGGGTTCCTCCTAATGCAAGACAATGCTAGACCTCATGTGGCTGGAGTGTGTCAGCAGTTCCTGTAAGACGAAGGCATTGATGCTATGGACTGGCCCGCCCGTTCCCCAGACCTGAATCCAAATGAGCACATCTGGGACATCATGTCTCGCTCTATCCACCAACGTCACGTTGCACCACAGACTGTCCAGGAGTTGGCAGATGCTTTAGTCCAGGTCTGGGAGGAGATCCCTCAGGAGACCGTCCACCACCTCATCAGGAGCATGCACAGGCGTTGTAGGGAGGTCATACAGGCACGTGGAGGCCACACACACTACTGAGCCTCATTTTGACTTGTTTTAAGGACATTACATCAAAGTTGGATCAGCCTGTAGTATGTTTTTCCACTTTAATTTTGAGTGTGACTCCAAATCCAGACCTCCATGGGTTGAAAAATTTGATTTCCATTTTTTTATTTTTGTGTGATTTTGTTGTCAGCACATTCAACTATGTAAAGAACAAAGTATTTCAGAAGAATATTTAATTAACTCAGATCTAGGATGTGTTATTTTTGTGTTCCCTTTATTTTTTTGAGCAGTGTACTTTACACAGTTCAGTGTCATCTGCAAAAAATGATATTTTACTGTGCAAGCCTTCTACAAGATCATTAATAAATATATTGAAGAGAATCGAGCTCAATACCATTTCTTGCATTAGCAGTGCTCTCCATCTTCTATTTACTGAACTGTGGAGAGGCTCCTGCCGCTGCCCTCACTGCCTCTCTCATATACTAGCCCTAAAACTATCTCTCTGTCACACACACACACACATATACTGTACATATAGTATAGTTCCCTGCCATCTCTTTAATTGTTCCTGTGTATGCCAGTGATGTATTAGAAGTGGACATCTACTGTAGATGCTGAGAGCAGTGAACGCTCACTATTGAGAGGGCAGAGAGACAAGTAACAGATGTTCTACTTTAAATAGGGACAGTGCTCCACAAGAATTAAAGAAAAATGGAGGTGAAATTTCAAAATTTCACTTTTTTTGCAGATTTTCCATTTTAATAAATTTTTCCTGAAACAAAGCAAGGATTGACAGCCAAAGAAACCTCAATACTTATTATTCTGATTCTGCAGTTTACAGAAACATTCCAAATGTGGTCATAAACCGCTGTATGGGCACACAGCAGGGCTCGAAAAGGAAAGGAACACAATATGGTTTTTGGACGGCATATTGTGCTAGAATATTTTTGGGGCGATATGTTGCATTTAAAGACACCCTGAGGTACCCCATACCGTACAGTGGACACCATTCAAAAGTAACCCCATTTTGTAACTTGCACCCCACAATAAATTTCTCAAGGGTACAGTGAGCACTTTGGGCCAAAAGGCATTTCATAGAATTTAGAAACGCTTGGCCGTGAAAATGCAAAATTACATATTTTACAGGAAAATGTTGCTTTAGGCCCACATTTTTCATTTTTACCAGGTGTAACAAAAAAATAATAATAAAGCACCCCACAATTTGTTACACTTTTCTCTTTAATATGGCAATACCCTATATGTGGTTGTAAACTAATGTATGGGCACACGGCAGGGCTCAGAAGGTAAGGAGCACTTGTCACGGCTGAGGATGGGGAAAACCCTCAGCCATGCGGTGTCAACAATAAGAGTAGCTGCTCGGCCAGGACAACAGGATCAGGGAGCAGGTCACTTCCTAATACATCCCTAATTCTGACCCTGACTCCTAACCGTATGAGCCCACCCTGATGGTAGGAGGGCTCATACACCGGAACCTAAGATCCCTACTAGCCCTCAGGCTGACCCTGGACTAGGAGCAGGGTAAGATGACCTTTTACTCCTAGGCATGGACGAACAGGAGTCTCACTGGCCAAGCTACACAGGAAAGGGGAACATATACAGCATATGGCAATGGCAGGTAGTCAAACTGGTACCACACCTACCTGCCACAGACACAACAGCCTGGAACCCATGCATAAGTGCTGCAGTCCACAACAACATAAACGGACACAGCACACACACACATCACACAGGAACCCAGGACCATAAGCTGCAAAAAACATAAAGACACCACAAGACATAGCATAACATCATAACATCTATGCCTAGACATTACTTATGACCACAAGGGTGGCCCTCACTGGATAGATGGTATAATACCAGGAGGATGACTCCAACAACCACCATGGCTGGAGTACCCCTCAGCTACTGGCATCCAGCAGGAGCTAAATAGCCCCAAGTAGCCACACCCACACACAGACACACCCAGTGTTCACACACTAGGAAGGGAATTAACCCTTCCAATACCAGGCAAGGGATGGAAGCTACTAAAAGGGGAAAAGTACAAACAAGCACACACTCCACCTGTTGCCGCCGGCAACAGCATGCGTGGCAACCATGTCCTGGGGATCAGCCAGAAGGCCGAGGCACTGCCGCCACATGCACACAACACCACACGTTGCCATGGGCATGGGTGTAGGAACTCCCAAAAATCTGGGGGGGACAGCATTTTTGCTCGCCGGGTATATTCTTATTCAGTAAACTGCGAGTTGTTTATATCGTAAAATTTTAAGTGTGTGTGTGTGAACCCCCCCCCCCCCCCACACACACACACTTACAGTTCTGAAGACTCAGGGCCTTTTTCTCCAAGCTACTCCGGATCAGTGCTCTGGGCAGCTGGGCTCCGGGCTGGAAGTGGGCACAATAAGAAAAAAATATTTTTCATTACACCTCAGGTCATACCACCAATCAGACCCCCAATGTTAATCAGACCTCAGCTAACAGCCCCAATAAGATCCCCAATGTTAATAAGACCTCAGATCACACCTCAGCTCAGACCCCAATATGAATGTCCCCCAATCAGACCTCAGATAAGAGCCCCAGTGCCTCTCATCAGCCCCCCAGTGCTTCTCATCAGCCCCCTAGTGCCTCTCATCAGCCAGTAATAACAGCCCCCCCAATCATGTCCCAGTAATAGCCCCCCCAATCATGTGCCAGTAATAACAGCCCCCCAATCATGTGCCAGTAATAACAGCCACCCAATCATGTGCCAGTAATAACAGCCCCCCCAATCATGTGTCAGTAATAACAGCCCCCCCAATTATGTGCCAGTAATAACAGCCCCCCCAATTATGTGCCAGTAATAACAGCCCCCCCAATCATGTGCCAGTAATAACAGCCCCCCATCATGTGCCAGTAATAACAGCCCCCCAATCATGTGCCAGTAATAGCCCCCCCAACCATGTGCCAGTAATAGCCCCCCAATCATGTGCCAGTAATAGCCCCCCCAATCATGTGCCAGTAATAGCCCCCAGTAATAGCCCCCCCAATCATGTGCCAGTAATAACAGCCCCCCCAATTATGTGCCAGTAATAACAGCCCCCCCAATCATGTGCCAGTAATAACAGCCCCCCATCATGTGCCAGTAATAACAGCCCCCCAATCATGTGCCAGTAATAGCCCCCCCAACCATGTGCCAGTAATAGCCCCCCAATCATGTGCCAGTAATAGCCCCCCCAATCATGTGCCAGTAATAGCCCCCAGTAATAGCCCCCCCAATCATGTGCCAGTAATAGCCCCCCCAATCATGTGCCAGTAATAGCCCCCCCAATCATGTGCCAGTAATAGCCCCCCCAATCAAGTGCCAGTAATAGCCCCCCCAATCAAGTGCCAGTAATAGCCCCCCCAATCAAGTGCCAGTAATAGCCCCCCAATCAAGTGCCAGTAATAGCCCTCCCCCCAATCATGTGCCAGTAAAACAAAGTATTGTATATATATAAAAAAAATAATTAACACTTATACTTACCTCTTTAGAGCGATGCGATGCAGGCCTCTTCCGGCCTGTCACTGTGTCCCGACTCCAGCGCTGTACGGCTCAGGCGGATCGCGCCGCCCTTACGACCTCTGATAGGCTGCCGGCCTAGTAGTGCCGGCAGCCTATCAGAGGAACAGGAAAGGGACACACCTCCCTGCCCTGCTCCTCCGCAGCCCTCTGTTTGTATCGCTGTCCTGAGGACGGCGATAAAAAACAGATCACTATGGAGATGAGAGCTTCGCTTCCACAATGGAAGCGCTCACAGTGCTCCAGACTAAAAAAAATACCTAGTAGCCATTGGCTCCTGAACTGAAAAATTTAGGAGAGAAATCAAATTTTTAGTCGCCAGATCAGCGTAGGGTTGTTTTGATACCAAAATTTTGATTCGCTTTCGTCACCATAAAAAAGTATTGCGATACTCAATACCGCGCAAAAAAAAAAAAAACACACCAAAAAAAGCTGCTTGCAGTTTGCATTTTATGAAACATTCGGCCCATAATAGAACAGTCCTATCCTATTTTTGGGGTGACAAGGTGACTAAAAAATGGCGAATGCTCACCGCATAGGAGATATTTTTTAATAATTTAATAGTTTGGACAGCGCTATGTAATATGTTTATTTATTGTTTATATATTTTATATGTAAAATTGGGAAAGGGGGGATTTAAACTTAATATTTTAGGGTACTTTCATACTAGCGTTTTTCTTTTCCGGCATAGAGTTCCGTCCTAGGGGCTCTATACCAGAAAAGAACTGATCAGGCATATCCCCATGCATTCTGAATGGAGAGAAATCCGTTCAGGATGCATCAGGATGTCTTCAGTTCAGTTATTTTGACTGATCAAGCAAAAGCTAAAACCGCAGCATGCTACGGTTTTATCTCCGGCGAAAAAAACTGAAGATTTGCCTGAATGCCGGATCCAGCATTTTTCCCCATAGGAATGTATTAGTGCCAGATCTGGCATTCAAAATACCGGATTGCACCCACACTAAATTCGGACCCATTCACTTCTATGGGGCTGTACACATGAGCGGTGATTTTCACGCATCACTTGTGCATTGCGTGAAAATCGCAGCATGCTCTATATTGTGCGTTTTTCACGCAACGCAGGCCCCATAGAAGTTAATGGGGCTGTGTGAAAATCGCAAGCAAGTGCGGATGCGGTGCGATTTTCACGCATGGTTGCTAGGATGAAAGTCTATTCACTGTATTATTTTCCCTTATAACATGGTTATAAGGGAAAATAATAGCATTCTTTAATACAGAAGGCTTAGTAGAAGGTCAATATAATAAACATTGGTGGCGCAGTGCGCCCCCCCAAAATAATAAACATTGGTGGCGCAGTGCGCCCCCCAACACCCCAAAGTAATAAACATTGGTGGCGCAGTGCGCCCCCCAACACCCCAGTGTAATAAACATTGGTGGCGCAGTGCGCCCCCCCAACACCCCAGTATAATAAACATTGGTGGCGCAGTGGGCCCCCCCAATATAATAAACATTGGTGGCGCAGTGCACCCCCCCAACACCCCAGTATAATAAACATTGGTGGCGCAGTGCACCCCCCCAATATAATAAACATTGGCGCAGTGCACCCCCCAAATATAATAAACATTGGTGGTGCAGTGCGCCCCCCCAACACCCCAGTATAATAAACATTGGTGGTGCAGTGCGCCCCCCCTCAATATAATAAACATTGGTGGCGCAGTGGGCAGTGCCAATGAGGGTTAAAAAATAAAAAAAAAATTATTAACTCACCTCCTCCAATTGATCGTCTCCTGTTCTTTCTTCAGGACCTGTGGTGACATCACTGTGCTCATCACATGATACATCACATGATCCATCACCATGGTAATGGACCATGTGATGAGCTCAGTGACATCACCACAGGTCCTGAAGAAAGAACAGGAGACCGGCAGCTACGCGATCAACTGGAGGAGGTGAGTTAATTTTTTTAATTATTTTTTAACCCTCATTGGCACTTCCCACTGAGCTACCAATGTTTCTTACACTGGGGTGTTGGGGGGGGGGCGCACTGTGCCACCAACGTTTCTGATACAAATACAGGAGGCGGGTGCTGGAATCAAATAGCCAGCACCCGACCTCTGTGACAGGGAGCTGCGATCAGCGGCAGTTAACCCCTCAGGTACCGCACCTGAAGGGTTAACTCAACTGCAGCTGATCGCAGCTCCCTGTCACAGAGGTCGGGTGCTGGCTATTTGATTCCAGCACCCGCCTCCTGTATTTGTATTACAGGTCAGTTATCTTCATTGGTGGCGCAGTGGCCACAGCCTCTCCTCCTCCTCCTCCCGTCTCTTCTTATTGGCAGCGGCGGGGGCAGCAGCAGCACAGGGGGAGGGAGAGACTCCTTCTCCTCTGCGCTGCTGAGAACATCGGCGGCGGGGCAGAGAACTATCAGCTTCTGTGCCCTGGCTCATCTCAGTGCCTGCCCCACCGCCGCCGCACACATTGCCCCGCTGCCCCTGGGGGGGATTTGACCATACCTGTCCCCCCCGCATTATTTCCTGGGGGGGATCCGTCCCCCCCGTCCCCCCCGCTTACTACGCCCATGGCCATGGGCAACCACAAGTGAAGGAAAGTGTCACTAAACACACCATAGGCCGTGACAGCACCATATGAATTTTAGAGGGCAGTTTTTAATTGGAATAATTTTTAGGTGCCAGGTCACATTTGAAGATACCCTGAGGTTCTCCTACAATAGAAGCCCCCAAAAAGTGACCCCATTTTGGACACTACACTCCAACAAGGAATTTTTCAAGGGGTGCACTGAGCACCTTGGTCCAACAGGTATTTCATAGAATGTAGAAATATTTGGCTGTGAAAATGAAAAATTTTCACAGCCAAATATGCACCCCACAATTTGTTACACATATTCTCCTGAATATGGTAACATGCCATATGTGGTTGTAAACTGTACAGCAGAGAAAGAGCACCATGTGCATTTGAGGACTAGTTTAGTGATTTATACTGTCTGACAACTGCAGAGGCTCTGAGGTAAAATATAAAAAAAGATATCCCCAAGAAGTGGCCCTATTTTAGAAACTAAACCCTTTACAGAATTTACCAAGGGATGTAGTGAGCATTTTTACCCCACAGGTGTTTGGCAAAAATTCACAGCAGGTAGTGTAAATTGAAAATTGCAATTGTTTTAAATTGTGTTCCAGTGTGAAAAGCAAGCCCTCTTATTAATATGCTGTGCCTCCTAGTTTTATAAACACCCTACATGTGGACCTAATCTTTTGCCTGGACATACCATAGGGCTCGGGAGTAAAAGAGCACCATGCGCGTTTGACGCTCAATGTGGTGATTTACGCCTATTGTGCAGACAACTGTAGAGGCTCTATGCTGAAATAATGAAAGAACCCCTGAGAAGTGAACCCATATGGGAAACTACACCTCCCAAGGTATTTATTAAGGCATGGAGTGAGCTTTATGACTAGGGATGAGCGAACCCGAACTGTATAGTTCGGGTTCGTACCGAATTTTGGGGTGTCCGTGACACGGACCCGAACCCGAACATTTTCGTAAAAGTTCGGGTTCGGTGTTCGGCGCTTTCTTGGCGCTTTTTGAAAGGCTGCAAAGCAGCCAATCAACAAGCGTCATACTACTTGCCCCAAGAGGCCATCACAGCCTTGCCTACTATTGGCATGGCTGTGATTGGCCAGTGCAGCATGTGACCCAGCCTCTATATAAGCATGGGTCACGTAGCGCTGCACGTCACTCTGCTGATTCAAGCATAGGGAGAGGTTGCTGCTGCGACGTTAGGGCGAGATTAGGCAGATTAACTCCTCCAAAAGACTTCATTCTGTGATCGATCTGCAGCTGTGGATCATTGAAGTGCTAATATCGACTTGCTCACTTTTTTGAGGCTGCCCAGAGCGTTTTTAGATCACTTTTTTCTAGGGTGATCGGCGGCCATTTTGTGGCTTGTGGTGCGCCAGCACAAGCTATCACCAAGTGTATTTAACCATCAATAGTGTGGTTATTTTTTGCTATATCCTACATCAGCTGCAGGCTGAGCCTGTGTCACCGAAGTGCATTTAACCATCAACAGTCTGGTTATTTTTTGGCCATATACTACATCAGCTGCAGGCTGAGCCTGTGTCACCGAAGTGCATTTAACCATCAACAGTCTGGTTATTTTTTGGCCATATACTACATCAGCTGCAGGCTGAGCCTGTGTCACCGAAGTGCATTTAACCATCAACAGTCTGGTTATTTTTTGGCCATATACTACATCTGGTGCTGTGTCACCCAAGTGCATTTAACCATCAATAGTGTGGTTATTTTTTGGCCATATACTACATCAGGGGAAAGTTGAGCCTGTCACCCAGCGCCTAAAAAATAGACCTGACATTTCTATTCAACCAAATTTGTACTGTTTTAGCTGGTCAAGTTATTTGTAGTGACCGTAAAAGCACACTTTTTGTTCTTGGTTGAAAAACTATTCCCAAATTTGCCATTCTCAAAATAACTAGTTTCTGATATATGAGGCCTACTTGAAATCTATCCCAAAAAGGATATCTTACATTCAAGGTGCTGAGTGTCATTCAGAAAAACTTAACACACACGCTACCGTGCAGATACAAGTCTAATTCTGTGATTAAACCTATACCTGTCACACAGCGCAAAAAAAAACAGGCCTCACATTTCTATTCAACCAAATCTGTACTGTTTTAGCTGGTCAAGTTATTTGTAGTGACCGTAAAAGCACACTTTTTGTTCTGGGTTGAAAAACTATTCCCAAATTTGCCATTCTCAAAATAACTAGTTTCTGCTATATGAGGCCTACTTGAAATCTATCCCAAAAAGGATATCTTACATTCAAGGTGCTGAGTGTCATTCAGAAAAACTTAACACACACGCTACCGTGCAGATACAAGTCTAATTCTGTGATTAAACCTATACCTGTCACACAGCGCAAAAAAAAACAGGCCTCACATTTCTATTCAACCAAATCTGTACTGTTTTAGCTGGTCAAGTTATTTGTAGTGACCGTAAAAGCACACTTTTTGTTCTGGGTTGAAAAACTTTTCCCAAATTTGCCATTCTCAAAATAACTAGTTTCTGCTATATGAGGCCTACTTGAAATCTATCCCAAAAAGGATATCTTACATTGAAGGTGCTGATAGTGTCATTCAGAAAAACTTAACACACACGCTACCGTGCAGATACAAGTCTAATTCTGTGATTAAACCTATACCTGTCACACAGCGCAAAAAAAAACAGGCCTCACATTTCTATTCAACCAAATCTGTACTGTTTTAGCTGGTCAAGTTATTTGTAGTGACCGTAAAAGCACACATTTTGTTCTGGGTTGATAAAATATTCCCAAATTTGCCATTCTCAAAATTGTGGTGAACGGGAACAATGAGGAAAACATCTAATAAGGGACGCGGACGTGGACATGGTCGTGGTGGTGTTAGTGGACCCTCTGGTGCTGGGAGAGGACGTGGCCGTTCTGCCACAGCCACACGTCCTAGTGAACCAACTACCTCAGGTCCCAGTAGCCAGCAGAATTTACAGCGATATTTGGTGGGGCCCAATGCCGTTCTAAGGATGGTAAGGCCTGAGCAGGTACAGGCATTAGTCAATTGGGTGGCCGACAGTGGATCCAGCACGTTCACATTATCTCCCACCCAGTCTTCTGCAGAAAGCGCACAGATGGCGCATGAAAACCAAGCCCATCGGTCTGTCACATCACCCCCATGCATATCAGGGAAACTGTCTGAGCCTCAAGTTATGCAGCAGTCTCTTATGCTGTTTGAAGACTCTGCTGCCAGGGTTTCCCAAGGGCATCCACCTAGCCCTTCCCCAGGGGTGGAAGAGATAGAATGCACTAACGCACAACCACTTATTTTTCCTTATGATGAGGACATGGGAATACCACCTCAGCACGTCTCTGATGATGATGAAACACAGGTGCCAACTGCTGCGTCTTTCTGCAGTGTGCAGACTGAACAGGAGGTCAGAAGTCATGACTGGGTGGAAGACGATGCAGGGGACGATGAGGTCCTAGACCCCACATGGAATGAAGGTCGTGCCACTGACTTTCAGAGTTCGGAGGAAGAGGCAGTGGTGAGACCGAGCCAACAGCGTAGCAAAAGAGGGAGCAGTGGGCAAAATCAGAACACCCGCCGCCAAGAGACTCCGCCTGCTACTGGCCGCCGCCATCTGGGACCGAGCACCCCAAAGGCAGCTTCAAGGAGTTCCCTGGCATGGCACTTCTTCAAACAATGTGCTGACGACAAGACCCGAGTGGTTTGCACTCTGTGCCATCAGAGCCTGAAGCGAGGCATTAACGTTCTGAACCTTAGCACAACCTGCATGACCAGGCACCTGCATGCAAAGCATGAACTGCAGTGGAGTAAACACCTTAAAAACAAGGAAGTCACTCAGGCTCCCCCTGCTACCTCTTCTGCTGCTGCCGCCTCGGCCTCTTCTGCTGCTGCCGCCGCCTCGGCCTCTTCCTCCGCCTCTGGAGGAACGTTGGCACCTGCCGCCCAGCAAACATGGGATGTACCACCAACACCACCACCTGCGTCACCAAGCATCTCAACCATGTCACATGGCAGCGTTCAGCTCTCCATCTCACAAACATTTAAGAGAAAGCGTAAATTCCCACCTAGCCCCCCTCGATCCCTTGCCCTGAATGCCAGCATTTCTAAACTACTGGCCTATGAAATGCTGTCATTTAGGCTGGTGGACACACACAGCTTCAAACAGCTCATGTCGCTTGCTGTCCCACAGTATGTTGTTCCCAGCCGGCACTACTTCTCCAAGAGAGCCGTGCCTTCCCTGCACAACCAAGTGTCCGATAAAATCAAGTGTGCACTGCGCAACGCCATCTGTGGCAAGGTCCACCTAACCACAGATACGTGGACCAGTAAGCACGGCCAGGGACGCTATATCTCCCTAACTGCACACTGGGTAAATGTAGTGGCGGCTGGGCCCCAGGCGGAAAGCTGTTTGGCGCACGTCCTTCCGCCGCCAAGGATCGCAGGGCAACATTCTTTGCCTCCTGTCTCCTCCTCCTCCTACTCAGCTTCCTCCTCCTCTTCTTCCACCTGCTCATCCAGTCAGCCACACACCTTCACCACCAACTTCAGCACAGCCCGGGGTAAACGTCAGCAGGCCGTTCTGAAACTCATATTTTTGGGGGACAGGCCCCACACCGCACAGGAGTTGTGGCGGGGTATAGAACAACAGACCGACGAGTGGTTGCTGCCGGTGAGCCTCAAGCCCGGCCTGGTGGTGTGCGATAATGGGCGAAATCTCGTTGCAGCTCTGGGACTAGCCGGTTTGACGCACATCCCTTGCCTGGCGCATGTGCTGAATTTGGTGGTGCAGAAGTTCATTCGCAACTACCCCGACATGTCAGAGCTGCTGCATAAAGTGCGGGCCGTCTGTTCGCGCTTCCGGCGTTCACACCCTGCCGCTGCTCGCCTGTCTGCGCTACAGCGTAACTTCGGTCTTCCCGCTCACCGCCTCATATGCGACGTGCCCACCAGGTGGAACTCCACCTTGCATATGCTGGACAGACTGTGCGAGCAGCAGCAGGCCATAGTGGAGTTTCAGCTGCAGCACGCACTGGTCAGTCGCACTGCGGATCATACCCACTTCACCACCAATGACTGGGCCTCCATGCGAGACCTGTGTGCCCTGTTGCGCTGTTTCGAGTACTCCACCAACATGGCCAGTGGCGATGACGCCGTTATCAGCGTTACAATACCACTTCTATGTCTCCTTGAGAAAACACTTAGGGCGATGATGGAAGAGGAGGTGGCCCAGGAGGAAGAGGAGGAAGAGGGGTCATTTTTAGCACTTTCAGGCCAGTCTCTTCGAAGTGACTCAGAGGGAGGTTTTTTGCAACACCAGAGGCCAGGTACAAATGTGGCCAGACAGGGCCCACTACTGGAGGACGAGTAGGACGAGGATGAGGAGGAGGTGGAGGAGGATGAGGATGAAGCATGTTCACAGCAGGGTGGCACCCAAAGCAGCTCGGGCCCATCACTGGTGCGTGGCTGGGGGGAAACACAGGACGATGACGATACGCCTCCCACAGAGGACAGCTTGTCCTTACCTCTGGGCAGCCTGGCACACATGAGCGACTACATGCTGCAGTGCCTGCGCAACGACAGCAGAGTTGCCCACATTTTAACGTGTGCGGATTACTGGGTTGCCACCCTGCTGGATCCCCGGTACAAAGACAATGTGCCCACCTTACTTCCTACACTGGAGCGTGATAGGAAGATGCGCGAGTACAAGCGCACGTTGGTAGACGCGCTACTGAGAGCATTCCCAAATGTCACAGGGGAACCAGTGGAAGCCCAAGGCGAAGGTAGAGGAGGAGCAAGAGGTCGCCAACGCAGCTGTGTCACGCCCAGCTCCTCTGAGGGCAGGGTTAGCATGGCAGAGATGTGGAAAAGTTTTGTCAACACGCCACAGCTAAGTGCACCACCACCTGATACGGAACGTGTTAGCAGGAGGCAACATTTCACTAACATGGTGGAACAGTACCTGTGCACACCCCTCCACATACTGACTGATGGTTCGGCCCCATTCAACTTCTGGGTCTCCAAATTGTCCACGTGGCCAGAGCTAGCCTTTTATGCCTTGGAGGTGCTGGCCTGCCCGGCGGCCAGCGTTTTGTCTGAACGTGTATTCAGCACGGCAGGGGGCGTCATTACAGACAAACGCAGCCGCCTGTCTACAGCCAATGTGGACAAGCTGACGTTCATAAAAATGAACCAGGCATGGATTCCACAGGACCTGTCCATCCCTTGTGCAGATTAGATATTAACTACCTCCCCTTAACAATATATTATTCTACTCCAGGGCACTTCCTCATTCAATACTATTTTTAATTTCATTTTGCCATTATATTGCGGGGCAACCCAAAGTTGAATGAACCTCTCCTCTGTCTGGGTGCCGGGGCCTAAATGTGTGACAGTGGCCTGTTCCAGTGGTGGGTGACGTGAAGCCTGATTCTCTGCTATGACATGAATACAGATTCTGCGCTGACATAAGGCCAGATTCTCTGTTACGGGACCTCTCTCCTCTGCCTGGGTGCCTGGGCCTAAATGTGTGACAGTGGCCTGTTCCAGTGGTGGGTGACGTGAAGCCTGATTCTCTGCTATGACATGAAGACAGATTCTGCGCTGACATAAGGCCAGATTCTCTGTTACGGGACCGCTCTCCTCTGTCTGGGTGCCGGGGCCTAAATGTGTGACAGTGGCCTGTTCCAGTGGTGGGTGACGTGAAGCCTAATTCTCTGCTATGACATGAATACAGATTCTGCGCTGACATAAGGCCAGATTCTCTGTTACGGGACCTCTCTCCTCTGCCTGGGTGCCGGGGCCTAAATGTGTGACAGTGGCCTGTTCCAGTGGTGGGTGACGTGAAGCCTGATTCTCTGCTATGACATGAATACAGATTCTGCGCTGACATAAGGCCAGATTCACTGTTACGGGACCTCTCTCCTCTGCCTGGGTGCCTGGGCCTAAATGTGTGACAGTGGCCTGTTCCAGTGGTGGGTGACGTGAAGCCTGATTCTCTGCTATGACATGAAGACAGATTCTGCGCTGACATAAGGCCAGATTCTCTGTTACGGGACCGCTCTCCTCTGTCTGGGTGCCGGGGCCTAAATGTGTGACAGTGGCCTGTTCCAGTGGTGGGTGACGTGAAGCCTAATTCTCTGCTATGACATGAATACAGATTCTGCGCTGACATAAGGCCAGATTCTCTGTTACGGGACCTCTCTCCTCTGCCTGGGTGCCGGGGCCTAAATGTGTGACAGTGGCCTGTTCCAGTGGTGGGTGACGTGAAGCCTGATTCTCTGCTATGACATGAAGACAGATTCTGCGCTGACATAAGGCCATATTCTCTGTTACGGGACCGCTCTCCTCTGTCTGGGTGCCGGGGCCTAAATGTGTGACAGTGTCCTGTTCCAGTGGTGGGTGACGTGAAGCCTGATTCTCTGCTATGACATGAATACAGATTCTGCGCTGACATAAGGCCAGATTCACTGTTACGGGACCTCTCTCCTCTGCCTGGGTGCCTGGGCCTAAATGTGTGACAGTGGCCTGTTCCAGTGGTGGGTGACGTGAAGCCTGATTCTCAGCTATGACATGAAGACAGATTCTGCGCTGACATAAGGCCAGATTCTCTGTTACGGGACCGCTCTCCTCTGTCTGGGTGCCGGGGCCTAAATGTGTGACAGTGGCCTGTTCCAGTGGTGGGTGACGTGAAGCCTGATTCTCTGCTATGACATGAATACAGATTCTGCGCTGACATAAGGCCAGATTCTCTGTTACGGGACCTCTCTCCTCTGCCTGGGTGCCGGGGCCTAAATGTGTGACAGTGGCCTGTTCCAGTGGTGGGTGACGTGAAGCCTGATTCTCTGCTATGACATGAAGACAGATTCTGCGCTGACATAAGGCCGGATTCTCTGTTACGGGACCGCTCTCCTCTGTCTGGGTGCCGGGGCCTAAATGTGTGACAGTGGACTGTTCCAGTGGTGGGTGACGTGAAGCCTGATTCTCTGCTATGACATGAATACAGATTCTGCGCTGACATAAGGCCAGATTCTCTGTTACGGGACCTCTCTCCTCTGCCTGGGTGCCGGGGCCTAAATGTGTGACAGTGGCCTGTTCCAGTGGTGGGTGACGTGAAGCCTGATTCTCTGCTATGACATGAAGACAGATTCTGCGCTGACATAAGGCCAGATTCTCTGTTACGGGACCGCTCTCCTCTGTCTGGGTGCCGGCGCCTAAATGTGTGACAGTGGCCTGTTCCAGTGGTGGGTGACGTGAAGCCTGATTCTCTGCTATGACATGAATACAGATTCTGCGCTGACATAAGGCCAGATTCTCTGTTACGGGACCTCTCTCCTCTGCCTGGGTGCCGGGGCCTAAATGTGTGACAGTGGCCTGTTCCAGTGGTGGGTGACGTGAAGCCTAATTCTCTGCTATGACATGAATACAGATTCTGCGCTGACATAAGGCCAGATTCTCTGTTACGGGACCTCTCTCCTCTGCCTGGGTGCCTGGGCCTAAATGTGTGACAGTGGCCTGTTCCAGTGGTGGGTGACGTGAAGCCTGATTCTCTGCTATGACATGAAGACAGATTCTGCGCTGACATAAGGCCAGATTCTCTGTTACGGGACCTCTCTCCTCTGCCTGGGTGCCGGGGCCTAAATGTGTGACAGTGGCCTGTTCCAGTGGTGGGTGACGTGAAGCCTGATTCTCTGCTATGACATGAAGACAGATTCTGCGCTGACATAAGGCCAGATTCTCTGTTACGGGACCTCTCTCCTCTGCCTGGGTGCCTGGGCCTAAATGTGTGACAGTGGCCTGTTCCAGTGGTGGGTGACGTGAAGCCTGATTCTCTGCTATGACATGAAGACTGATTCTGCGCTGACATGAAGCCAGATTCTCTGCTATGGCATGAAGAGACTGATTCTCTGCTGACATGAAGCCAGATTCTTTGCTATGGCATGAAGAGACTGATTCTCTGCTGACGTGAAGCCAGATTCTCTGCTATGGGACCTCTGTCCAATTGATATTGGTTCATTTTTATTTTTTTTATTTTAATTTTAATTCATTTCCCTATCCACATTTGTTTGCAGGGGATTTACCTACATGTTGCTGCCTATTGCAGCCCTCTAGCTCTTTCCTGGGCTGTTTTACAGCCTTTTTAGTGCCCAAAAGTTCGGGTCCCCATTGACTTCAATGGGGTTCGGGTTCGGGACGAAGTTCGGATCGAGTTCGGATCCCGAACCCGAACATTTACGGGAAGTTCGGCTGAACTTCTCGAACCCGAACATCCAGGTGTTCGCTCAACTCTACTAGTTATCAATAATATCAGTTTAAACATTTCTATGAAGTCATGCATTGCGATTGGTAGTGGAACTATGTATATACACAATATACTGCTGCACTGGATATAAATATAACATAAAACACTTCTGAGGACTTAAGCTTATATTAGCAAATCGAATGTTAGTCAGTTCCTGTAAAGAGCCTTTGTTCTGCTAAAGAAAGTACTGTATGCCCTACTCCCTTTTTTTTCTTGGAGAGCAATAGATACCTGAATATATACATGTAATTGCAAACATATAATATATATATATATATAGATATATATATTGATACATGTATACACAGACACACACATATATACATATATATGCATCCATGTATATCAAATTAACTTTACTGGGGCTCTGAATAGGGTTGCACCCCCCTCCCCCCTACAGGGATCTTGCTGTCTGTGATTTAGATCGCACACTATCTCTCTACACACTGATGGCCTGCCCTCCTATTCACTGAAAGCCCGGAGACAAAAGGAACTCCCTGTTTGGGGGAAGGGGGGTATTGTCTGCAGATGGCTGAAAGTGCAGGTTATTTTCCTGCTGGAGACCCTTTCACTGCTGGTGCCTTTCACTGAGCTTCTGGTTGTTTTAATTATTCATAAATGAATCCTGAAAATGGGGCAAATTTGGACTGGCGATCAGTTTACAGTACTATAGAGCATCTGCAGTACAGTACAGGTGCCGACATTTCCTTTAAATTATTTATTTTCCGAATTAATTAGATGTACAGTATTTTTATGAATAAAAATGAATAATGACATTAGGTGTTGAGCAGCGCCCCACTGGCCTCCTGTCGATTAACCCTTTAATCCCCTTTCTACTAGCATTCAATTATTTGCTCAGGGGATGAAGTGGTGAGATCGGTTATTTACAGTTCTGTATGGTACTTTCTATGGTTCAGTTCAGCGCCTCTGTTTTTTTAATTATTCATAATGGGGCAAATTTGGACTGGCAATCAGTTTACAGTATTTTATGCGGGACTTCTGTAATGGAATAAGCCTTGCCACCTACAGTACTCCTATCTCCACAGCGAAACTTTGATATTTACTGTATAGCGCACGGGAACTAACTAACTGTAGTTCCATGCGCCATATGGTGTTCACAAAAACATTGCACCCGGAATTTTCTCAATGGCTATTTACGCGATTCGGGTTTGCTAATTGAATTGGAAATCAATCGCTTTGCGCTGACGCGATTCTGAAGGGAGCGCAAGCGATGCTATAGCTGTATGGAGAGTGGAATTCCAGCGGGTGGAAACGTTGCATATTAGCCTATGTTGGGGGATGCCATTCTGCTGCTGCAGCTCAAGGAGGGTGTGCTTTGCGGTGTATGAGTGTCTGAAGTGCATACAAAGTTTCCTGGCCATTTTTAGGATGTCTTGCAGATGGGTGGAAGACTTCAGGAACCGCTTGACAAGCAGATTGAACACGTGTGCCATGCAGGGCGCATCGCTCAGCCTTCCTTGACGCAGCGCCGACACCATGTTCTTTCCGTTGTCAGTCACCATGGTTTTGATTTTGAGTTGTCGCAGAGAAAGCCAGGATTCAATTTCTTGATGAAGGACACAGAGCAGTTCCTACCCTGTGTGACTCCTTTCGCCTAGGCAAACGAGGTGCAGAACAGCGTGACACCGCCATGCCATGCACATGTGGTATGTTGGAGGGGCACTGTGAATTGTCCCTGCAGTGGAGGCTGAGGACATGGTGGAGGATGAGGAGGCAGAAACTGACATTGTCGCAGGACCAACGGTGTGACAACGAGGAGGCGGAAGAAGCGTGACCTGGCCAAGTTGCTGGTGTGGCTGTGCAGGAACCATATTCACCCAGTGGGCCGTAAAGCACATGTATTGTCCCTGACTGTAGTTATATCTCCACACGTTGGCGCTGTCGTGCACTTTGGGAGACACCAACAGGCTCAAGGACTGGCCCTCTTTCTGTTCTACATGTGTGTGCAGGGCTGGTACTGCCTTTTTGGCAAAGAAATGACTGCTTGTGATTCTCCACCTCTGCTCGGCACAAGCCATTATTTCTCTGAAAGGTGCAGTACCACTTGTAAAGGGAGGGACTGCAGCACCCACAACTTGTTCAGCTTCTGCGTCGTTGGATGAGTGCACGCATACTGTTGTCTCTTGGCAATCGCTTTAGTGATCGATTGCTGACGGAATAACTGATGAGGAGTGGGAGGCCGAGGAGCAGGAGCATCAGAACCAGCAGATGATGGGAAGGACAGACAGCTCTCATTGGCTGAGGGGTGAAGCCTTGACTGCCTAAAATCGGCTGCGTGCCACTGGGTGATGCAGCGGTTGCTGCGGCAGGCTGGGCCACCACATCAGAGCCACGGTTCTCCCAGGCCACTTTATGGTGAAGCCGCATATGTTGATGCAGGGCCGTGGTGCCAACATTGGCACCCTGGCCACGCTTGACCTTCTGCCCACAGATTCTACAAATGGCCATGTTCACATCCTTCGGTGGCTTAACAAAAAACTGTCACACCTCCGAGTAGGGAATTCTACCCCCAACACTATGCACTGACTGACTGCTACCGCAGCTGCTTCCGTGAACCCCTGCACCACTACTTTCCGGGCAGCTAAGCTCCTGCGAAGCGGGTGGTCTAATACGGGCTTGTTTGGATCCCGACCTCCCACTGGTTGCCACCCTGCTGACTCCCAGCCACGCTAGAGACTTGCTGGCTCCGCCGTTGCCTCACGGGCAAGCTGCCACCCTCTTCTCCCGATGATGATGAAGTCCCTTTGTCACCTGGCTCCCAAGTGCGATCAGCTACATCACCATCGAGTACTGTCTGCACTTCACTGATGTCCTCCTCAATGGTCTCTGGGTCAGGAGCCTGACCGCTCGCAACACCTGCTCCCACGCCACTCTCCTCATCACTACTTGCCCGTATACCGGAGGAAGCAGCGGATGTCTCCTCCACATCTTGGCTGGCCAGTAGCTGCTGACTGTTTTCTAATAGCTTGTCCTCGCTGTATAGTGGAGCTGAGCCCACAGCATATAATACTTCTGTGGCTGAGGGAACAGAAAAGGACAGAGGCAGGTTGAGGACAGTTGAGGGCACAGGGCCTGCTCCTGGGCCATGCCAACTAAGGGTTGTATCTGACGAACCCACCGACTCTTGGCTGGGGGTGTCTGATATCACCTGGGATAAAGTGGATGACCGAGTCAACCATTCAAGAACAGCTGGGTTGCTGGTCAAGACACGACCGCTAGATGACACCGGGAGCTCAGGCCTCTTGCTGTGACTCCTGCTGCCACGCCCCCTTACATGCACCCCTATGCCTGCACCAGAAGCATTTAGGCCTCTGCCACTCCCCTGTGCAGGTCCTGGCACTTCTCTGTCTGACATACTGCTTGATCAAATAAATTAATAAAAAAGAAATTAAAACACCCCAAAGAAGTCTGTTATTTTCTCACTTCACTACACAACGGCTAATAAGCCCTTTTTTTCCCCTTAATACACGCCAAAAGGGGCTTTAGAACAATTTACTGCACCACTGAACGGCAAATAGGCCCTTATTTTTTTCCACTTATACAGTCGTGGCCAAAAGTTTTGAGAATTACATAAATATTGGAAATTGGAAAAGTTGCTGCTTAAGTTTTTATAATAGCAATTTGCATATACTCCAGAATGTTATGAAGAGTGATCAGATGAATTGCATAGTCCTTCTTTGCCATGAAAATTAACTTAATCTCAAAAAAACCTTTCCACTGCATTTCATTGCTGTCATTAAAGGACCTGCTGAGATCATTTCAGTAATCGTCTTGTTAACTCAGGTGTGAATGTGGACGAGCACAAGGCTGGAGATCATTATGTCAGGCTGATTGGATTAAAATGGCAGACTTGACATGTTAAAAGGAGGGTGATGCTTGAAATCATTGTTCTTCCATTGTTAACCATGGTGACCTGCAAAGAAACGCGTGCAGCCATCATTGCGTTGCATAAAATTGGCTTCACAGGCAAGGATATTGTGGCTACTAAGATTGCACCTCAATCAACAATTTATAGGATCATCAAGGACTTCAAGGAAAGAGGTTCAAGCCTTGTTAAGAAGGCTTCAGGGCATCCAAGAAAGTCCAGCAAGCGCCAGGATCGTCTCCTAAACTGAATGGTTTGCTGAAATTACAGAGCTGTATAATGGCAATTTGGATCCGCAGTCAGTGCAGCAAGGTGTAATAGGATTGTTTCTATTACCCAGGCTGTAAACTCCTCTACTGAACCCTGTTCTGTTTTAATACTGTGTAATAATTCATCCCTATCCTTCCCCTACACTTCTAATACTCTTTCTGAACTTCTATTGAGCAAAATATACGTTTTCAAATCTTTCCTGGCACTATCCCTTGCGCCTGCTAACGTCTCTCCCTGCACTAAGTACAGTGGAAAATGGCTGAATCCAAGATGGCTGAGGCTATTTATAGGGCTGTTATATCACAGGGCTGGCTGGCTACTGATTGGCTGCATGCATGGCATTGTGGGTGATCCCTCGTTCCTAGAGTTCCTTGCTCCATGTCCTAACACGTGTAGAAGCCATTTTAAGAAGCGTGAGGAAATTCAATTCGGTGTGAATCAAATTTTTCCTGAATTCCAGTTCGTCAACTTTGATTCGCTCATCTCTAATAATTTATATCTCACTTATAAGTTTGAATAAGGGCTCATGCACACGACCGTATTATTTTGCGGTCCGCAAAAAACGGATCCGCAAAAAATACGGATCACATCCATGTTCACAGCTGGCCCTTCATAGAACAGTACTATCCTTGTCCGTAATGCGCACAATAATAGGACATGTTCTATTTTTTGGCGGAACGTAAACACGGACATACGTAAACGGAATGCACACGGAGCAACTTCCGTTTTTTGCGGAACCCATTGAAGTGAATAGTTCTGCATACGGTCCGCAAAAAAAACTGAACGGACACGGAAAGAAAATACGTTCATGTGCATGAGCACTAAGACTGATACGATCACACAAAGTGTACATGCTAGTTCTTTAATTAAAAGTTTCCCTGTCGCACAATTTTTACGTGCCAGAAGAATCTGCTCCAATTCTGAGCTTTTTGAAAATCAGGCGGTGGATTTACAATCGAGATTTCTGACACGTGGATACATCAAACGAGATATCAGGGCTGGATGTAGCTACAAAGAGGAGAGAATATTTAAAAGAAGAAAAACTGCTACAAGAGGACATCGTTTTAAATTAGAGGGGCAAAGGTTTAAAAGTAATACCAGGAAGTATTACTTTACAGAGAGAGTAGTGGATGCATGTAATAGCCTTCCTGCAGAAGTGGTAGCTGCAAATACAGTGAAGGAGTTTAAGCATGCATGGGATAGGCATAAGGCCTTCTTTCATATAAGATAGGGCCAGGGGCTATTCATAGTATTCAGTATATTGGGCAGACTAGATGGGCCAAATGGTTCTTATTTGCCGACACATTCTATGAGCTAAGTATTCTAACAGAGAAACTCTTTTGTTTTCACAAACCAGAAAGACTTCTGAATCTGACATCCCACGTTTCATCTCTACCTACACCCCTTGGCATTTTGAATAAGGAAAGTGTTGAGTAAGTACTGTGACTTTCTAACGGCTGATCCTGTCCTTGCACTGTCTTTACCTGTTACTCCATCAATCACTTTTAGATGATCCCAAAACCTTAAGGACAAACTTGTTAAAAGTCACTATTCTACCTCATCTAGTGGGAACACCTTTGGTCCTTCTAGATCACCTTGGGATGTAAACCTTGCAATCGCTGTGTTGCATGTAAGAATGTTGACAGAGCAACCCACTTTAGGAGTTCGAATGGGTCAAGAGAATTTGCAATCACTTATACGATAACCTGTTCTACATCTGGCATAATTTATTATGCCCATTGTCCCTGTAATTTGATCTATGGTATGTGGAACTTACATCATGAGAGTTCAAACGCTGCATCTGTGAACATGTTTTGGGAATAGAGGCAGCGAAGGATACGGTGGATTTCCACATTGAAAATGATTTCCAAACACTTTCATCAATACCATAACTATAGGGTGATCTCCTCAGATTTATTGGTATTGATTGGATTATAATTTCACAACGAGGGGGTAGTGGAAAAAACTGCTATCGCAGAGGGAGATCAAGTGGATTTATACTCTGAATACGGTGACACCTGCGGGCCTGAGATCTGTCTTTTGCAATCTGTCTTTTGCATCTTATCTTTGAGGAGTTTTATTCTTGTTTCCTTTTCTTTTCTGTATATTTATCTATTTACTTATTTTTTCCCATTTTCTTTTACATTTCCTTCCCCCTTTTTTTTGTATTTTCCTGTACTAATCCACCAATGATCTCCTTTGGGCTATCGCCCCTCTATTTTATTGGACTTTTTTTTTATGGATCATTTTTCACACAAGTTTTTTACTTGATCTTTGACAAGTGCCTGTTTCATTTCTAAATTTATTACAGATCCACCTGGTGGTTACCTCCTTTTTGTCACTATTTTATCGTGTTTTCTTTAATTATGCTTTTTATATGGATTATCTTTGTAATTAAGGTAGATGTGTTTCTCAACCTCAATCTGTTCCCTTTTATTATTTTTTTTGTTTCTAGCTTTCATTTTTTTTTTTTTATATTGACAATTTTTATTATTTTTCATTTAGTATACTTATACATCAAAATTCTGACACATTGCAATGATACATCTCAAGCAATATAATATATTAGGCCAGATATTAAGGTTATCATACAGGCATAGTATCGTGACAGTGAAAAAATAATAATAATAATAATGATAATAATAATAATAAATAAATAAAAATAAAATAAAAACTAACAATAAAGGGACCATCCAGGTCCGGAAAAGACAGGAATAGCTGAGGTACATATAACTCAAATTATTTCTGTAAGCAATCCGAAAATACTATGAATAAGTGTGTCTGTAAATATAGTACTACTGTTAATCACTGGACCAATGACAAGATCACTATGTTATTCTGAGTTGAGAGGCTAAATAAATCTAAATGAATCACCTTCAAAGAAGGAAATCTGAATTTAAGAGAATTTCCTATACTCCTTCCATGGGGTCCAGATCTGGAGGAAAACATGTCTGGTTCGTAATTCCCAGTGGGAAATTTCTTCTAATCTATAAATTTGGTCAAGTCGATTTGTCCATTGCTCTAGACTAGGGAGAACAGGGGAGAGCCAATGTTTAGGTATCACTAATCTGGCAGCTTCCAGCATGAAGGAAAAAAGGATTGACTTGTGAGAGTTCGCTTTCCCAATTCCCAATGAGAGTAGTGAAATCTCAGGGTTGCACGGGAAGGAAGACTGACAGATCTGATTACCAAGTTTGAAGATGTTTGACCACCATGGCTTAATCAATTCACATGACCACCATACACTGCGTGCAGAATTATTAGGCAAATGAGTATTTTGACCACATCATCCTCTTTATGCATGTTGTCTTACTCCACCCTGTATAGGCTCGAAAGCCTACTACCAATTAAGCATATTAGGTGATGTGCATCTCTGTAATGAGAAGGGGTGTGGTCTAATGACATCAACACCCTATATTAGGTGTGCATAATTATTAGGCAACTTCCTTTCCTTTGGCAAAATGGGTCAAAAGAAGGACTTGACAGGCTCAGAAAAGTCAAAAATAGTGAGATATCTTGCAAAGGGATGCAGCACTCTTAAAATTGCAAAGCTTCTGAAGCGTGATCATCGAACAATCAAGCGTTTCATTCAAAATAGTCAACAGGGTCGCAAGAAGCGTGTGGAAAAACCAAGGCGCAAAATAACTGCCCATGAACTGAGAAAAGTCAAGCGTGCAGCTGCCAAGATGCCACTTGCCACCAGTTTGGCCATATTTCAGAGCTGCAACATCACTGGAGTGCCAAAAAGCACAAGGTGTGCAATACTCAGAGACATGGCCAAGGAATGAAAGGCTGAAAGACGACCACCACTGAACAAGACACACAAGCTGAAACGTCAAGACTGATTTTTCTAAGGTTTTATGGACTGATGAAATGAGAGTGAGTCTTGATGGGCCAGATGGATGGGCCCGTGGCTGGATTGGTAAAGGGCAGAGAGCTCCAGTCCGACTCAGACGCCGGCAAAGTGGAGGTGGAGTACTGGTTTGGGCTGGTATCATCAAAGATGAGCTTGTGGGGCCTTTTCGGGTTGAGGATGGAGTCAAGCTCAACTCCCAGTCCTCCTGCCATTTTCTGGAAGACACCTTCTTCAAGCAGTGGTACAGGAAGAAGTCTGCATCCTTCAAGAAAAACATGATTTTCATGCAGGACAATGCTCCATCACACGCGTCCAAGTACTCCACAGCGTGGCTGGCAAGAAAGGGTATAAAAGAAGAAAATCTAATGACATGGCCTCCTTCTTCACCTGATCTGAACCCCATTGAGAACCTGTGGTCCATCATCAAATGTGAGATTTACAAGGAGGGAAAACAGTACACCTCTCTGAACAGTGTCTGCGAGGCTGTGGTTGCTGCTGCACGCAATGTTGATGGTGAACAGATCAAAACACTGACAGAATCCATGGATGGCAGGCTTTTGAGTGTCCTTGCAAAGAAAGGTGGCTATATTGGTCACTGATTTGTTTTTGTTTTGTTTTTGAATGTCAGAAATGTATATTTGTGAATGTTGAGATGTTATATTGGTTTCACTGGTAAAAATAAATAATTGAAATGGGTATATATTTGTTTTTTGTTAAGTTGCCTAATAATTATGCACAGTAATAGTCACCTGCACACACAGATATCCCCCTAAAATAGCTAAAACTAAAAACAAACTAAAAACTACTTCCAAAAATATTCAGCTTTGATATTAATGAGTTTTTTGGGTTCATTGAGAACATGGTTGTTGTTCAATAATAAAATTAATCCTCAAAAATACAACTTGCCTAATAATTCTGCACTCCCTGTATGTGGATAAATGAGCCTCTTTCCTTGTGGCATCTCCAACAAACATCTGAAGAGCTGGGACTGTAAAAGCAAGTTTTATCTGGGGTTTTATACCAGCGCATCAAGATTTTATAGCTGTTCTCTTGTATTAGAATACACCTTGAAATCTTGTGCGGGGAAATCAGTACTTTCAGTATTTCAGAGGGTGTCAATTTACGCTGTAGATCTTTTTCCCAAAGACCAATGACAGCGGGATTGATTAAAGAAGGAGGAGACTTAAGCTGACTGTATATTGTCGATATGGTCTTAAGGGGGTACATTAAGCTGCCAATCATCTTATCAAACCAGGAAAGTTCCTGGGTGAAAGGGGTTTGTTTGGCAATAAGGAGCGATTCCTTTCTAATAAAGGGGTTTTGAATATTAATCTTAAGTAGTTCACAAATGTCATGATCAGAAAGGATACCTCCATCTTGATTGAACAAACTTGAAACTACCAACCCCGAATTTCTGAGCGAAGAAGGGCAGCCGTCTTTCAATTCTTTAGGAGCTAAGGCGATCACATCTTTTATAAAGGTGAAGGGAGAGGGAAGAGTTAAGGCCCCCAAGCTGGTCGAGAACCACCTCCAGACCTTCAAAGTATTACGAATCAAGGGGTTCGGTATAGAGTTAGGAGCTGGAGGAGATCTGTCAACCAGAATCAGGGCCCGAGTGGAAGAAGGTAAGAAGGCATTTTCTAGGACTAGCCAAGATTTATGTGGGGGGTTTCTTCTAACCCAGTCTACAACTCTTGAAAGCTGGATAGCCTTCATATACATTTCAGGATCAGGAAGTCCAATACCTCCTCTGGGTCTAGGTTTAGCAAGAGTCTCAAAAGAGATACAGGATTTTTTTTCCTGCCAGATATATTTGCGAATGTGCTTGTTAAGAGAGGAGAAGTAAGATTTAGGAATTTCAATAGGGAGCACTTGCATCAAATAAGTAAGTCTAGGTATTACTAATGACATAATAATGTTTTTTCTCCCAAACCAAGATAAATAAGGGAAGTCTAAAGTTTCTAGTTGTGTGATTAAGGATGCTAAAAGGGGTTTATAATTGAGTTTAAATAAATCCGTAAGATGTGGGGACAGTTTCACGCCTAGATACGTCAGTTGTTGGGTACGCCAATTAAAGGGGGAGTTAGTCTGGAGGGCTATGAGAGTGGTCGGGGAGAGGCCCACATGTATTATTTGGGATTTAGAGGCATTGACCTTAAAATTGGATAGGGAACCAAAAAGACTAAGTTTAGACAGTATTAATGGTATGGATACAAGTGGGTTGGTCGTGAGAATCAGTAAATCATCTGCGAAAGCCGACAATTTAAATTCACATCCACTTACTTTCAAACCCTTGATATTTGGATCTTGTCTAAGGGATTGTAGTAGGGTCTCCATCACTAGGACAAATATAAGGGGGGAAAGTGGACAACCCTGTCTTGTCCCGTTCTTTATGGGGAAACAGGAGGATAAAGTATCGTTGACTGACACGGATGCCGAAGAGCGGGAGTACATGGAAAAGACACCATTTATAAATGCTTCAGGTAATTGAAATTTCGACAAAGTCGAGGAAATAAAGGTCCAGTCCACTCTGTCGAAAGCTTTCTCGGCATCCGTGCCAATCAATACTAGGGGGGAGGATTTATGGGAGGCATAAAATAAAACATCTAGTACTTTTGTGGTATTATCCTTTCCTTCACGGCCTTTAACAAAACCGACCTGGTCAGGGTGGATTAGATGTGGCAGGAGGTTTTTTAATCTAGTAGCTAACATTTTAGATAGCAGTTTAAGGTCCACATTTAATAGAGAGATGGGGCGATAATTGGAATATGAAGTGGGATCTTTGCCCTGTTTAGGGATGACTGTAATAATAGCTTTAGTCATGTCCGAAGTAAGTGGATGTTTTTCTAAGGCGAGATTGAAAATTGGGAGCAAAAAAGGGAGAAGTATATCTTTAAATGTAGAGTAGTATGTTATGGGTAACCCGTCTGGACCCGGGCATTTACCTTTAGGGGTTGACTTAATGGCGACTACAATCTCAGCGGTGGTAAACGGCTTGGAAATAGATATTCTTTGGGTTGTAGAAAGAGATGGCAGTTTTAGAGAGGATAAAAAGGAGTTGATGTTGGACCTCCTATCCTGTATGGGGTCTGGGAGTGTAGTGGGAGGGAGATTATATAGGGTCTCATAATTTTTTTTAAATTGCTCAGCTATTTCATGTGCTTTAAACAAGTGAGTATTTTGTGGGGATTTAATGCTCTGGATATAACGGGAAATACGCCTCTGTTTAATTCTCTGCATTGCAAATTTAGAAGCCTTGTTACCATGAGCAAAGAATTTTTGTTGAGCGGATAGGTAGTATTAAAGTTCTGCAAGATGTGAGGCAAGTAGGGATTGTTTATGGGCTTTTTCCAATGTATGGATTTTGGATAATAGGGTAGAAAGCTTTTTCGCAGACTCTTTTTTTAAGAAACGAGCAGAGACTAATTAATCTGCCTCTGATATAGGCTTTGTGAGTGTCCCAAAGTATCTGGGGGGAAATTTCCGGGGTATTATTGGTTGTGAAATTCTCCTCAAGGAAGGAGGCTATTTGAGTCCTGTATTTATCACTCCCAAGTAGAGATTCATTAAATCTCCAGTTCGAGTGTTTATTAGATCTGTTTGGTGGATGAATATCACAAAATATAGGGGAGTGATCTGATAGGGTTATATCCCCTATCCGAGAGGATGAGCATAATTGTAGATGTTCTTTAGAGATTAGGATATAGTCTATCCTGCTATAGGACTTATTTGCTGGGGAATAAAAGGAATAATCTAGTCCCTGAGGATTGTGACATCTCCATACGTCAATGACACCTAAGTTTTGGAGTTTAGAATGCATGAAATTAAGAGCTTTTAAGGAAACAGATGACTTCTTGGACGTGGTATCTATCAGGGGATTAAAAGCTAAATTAAAATCACCTGCCATAATTAGTATGCCTTCTCTAAGGGTTTCTACTAGTGATATTAATGTGGAAAGCCAGCTAATCTGATCCTCATTAGGTGCATATACGTTCACAAAAGTATATAATGAACTACCCACTAAGCCCTTAAGAATGGATTTGGGATTTGTAATTGAAGGGTAGGCCTCTATGGAAACCAATACTGACACCCCTCGAGGCGGCAACCCCAGCTCCACAATGGTGCCAAATAGGAAATTTGGAGAAGGAGAGGTTGGGGTAATTGTCATGTTTAACCACCTCAGCCCCCAGTGCTTAAACACCCTGAAAGACCAGGCCACTTTTTACAATTCTGACCTACACTACTTTCACCGTTTATTGCTCGGTCATGCAACTTACCACCCAAATGAATTTTACCTCCTTTTCTTCTCACTAATAGAGCTTTCATTTGGTGGTATTTCATTGCTGCTGACATTTTTACTTTTTTTGTTATTAATCGAAATTTAATGATTTTTTTGCAAAAAAATGACATTTTTCACTTTCAGTTGTCAAATTTTGCAGAAAAAACGAGATCCATATATAAATTTTGCTCTAAATTTATTGTTCTACATGTCTTTGATAAAAAAAAAATGTTTGGGTAAAAAAAAAATGGTTTGGGTAAAAGTTATAGCGTTTACAAACTATGGTACAAAAATGTGAATTTCCGCTTTTTGAAGCAGCTCTGACTTTCTGAGCACCTGTCATGTTTCCTGAGGTTCTACAATGCCCAGACAGTACAAACACCCCACAAATGACCCCATTTCGGAAAGTACACACCCTAAAGTATTCGCTGATGGGCATAGAGAGTTCATAGAACTTTTTATTTTTTGTCACAAGTTAGCGGAAAATGATGATTTTTTTTTTTTTTTCTTACAAAGTCTCATATTCCACTAACTTGTGACAAAAAATAAAAAGTTCTATGAACTCACTATGCCCATCACGAAATACCTTGGGGTCTCTTCTTTCCAAAATGGGGTCACTTGTGGGGTAGTTATACTGCCCTGGCATTCTAGGGGCCAAAATGTGTGGTAAGGAGTTTGAAATCAAATTCTGTAAAAAATGACCTGTGAAATCCGAAAGGTGCTCTTTGGAATATGGGCCCCTTTGCCCACCTAGGCTGCAAAAAAGTGTCACACATCTGGTATCTCCGTACTCAGGAGAAGGTGGGGAATGTGTTTTGGGGTGTCATTTTACATATACCCATGCTGGGTGAGAGAAATATCTTGGCAAAAGACAACTTTTCCCATTTTTTTACACAAAGTTGGCATTTGACCAAGATATTTATCTCACCCAGCATGGGTATATGTAAAAAGACACCCCAAAACACATTCCTCAACTTCTCCTGAGTACGGAGATACGAGATGTGTGACACTTTTTTGCAGCCTAGGTGGGCAAAGGGGCCCATATTCCAAAGAGCACCTTTCGGATTTCACAGGTCATTTTTTACAGAATTTGATTTCAAACTCCTTACCACACATTTGGGCCCCTAGAATGCCAGGGCAGTATAACTACCCCACAAGTGACCCAATTTTGGAAAGAAGACACCCCTAGGTATTCCGTGAGGGGCATGGCGAGTTCCTAGAATTTTTTATTTTTTGTCACAAGTTAGTGGAAAATGATGATTTTTTTTTTTTGATTTTTTTTCATACAAAGTCTCATATTCCACTAACTTGTGACAAAAAATAAAAACTTCCATGAACTCACTATGCCCATCAGCGAATACCTTGGGGTCTCTTCTTTCCAAAATGGGGTCACTTGTGGGGTAGTTATACTGCCCTGGCATTCTAGGGGCCCAAATGTGTGGTAAGGAGTTTGAAATCAAATCCTGTAAAAAATGACCTGTGAAATCCGAAAGGTGCTCTTTGGAATATGGGCCCCTTTGCCCACCTAGGCTGCAAAAAAGTGTCACACATCTGGTATCTCTGTACTCAGGAGAAGGTGGGGAATGTGTTTTGGGGTGTCATTTTACATATACCCATGCTGGGTGAGAGAAATATCTTGGCAAAAGACAACTTTTCCCATTTTTTTATACAAAGTTGGCATTTGACCAAGATATTTATCTCACCCAGCATGGGTATATGTAAAAAGACACCCCAAAACACATTCCTCAACTTCTCCTGAGTACGGAGATACCAGATGTGTGACACTTTTTTGCAGCCTAGGTGGGCAAAGGGGCCCATATTCCAAAGAGCACCTTTCGGATTTCACAGGTCATTTTTTACAGAATTTGATTTCAAACTCCTTACCACACATTTGGGCCCCTAGAATGCCAGGGCAGTATAACTACCCCACAAGTGACCCCATTTTGGAAAGAAGACACCCCAAGGTATTCCGTGAGGGGCATGGCGAGTTCCTAGAATTTTTTATTTTTTGTCACAAGTTAGTGGAAAATGATGATTTTTTTTTTTTTTTCATACAAAGTCTCATATTCCACTAACTTGTGACAAAAAATAAAAACTTCCATGAACTCACTATGCCCATCAGCGAATACCTTGGGGTCTCTTCTTTCCAAAATGGGGTCACTTGTGGGGAAGTTATACTGCCCTGGCATTCTAGGGGCCCAAATGTGTGGTAAGGAGTTTGAAATCAAATTCTGTAAAAAATGACCTGTGAAATCCGAAAGGTGCTCTTTGGAATATGGGCCCCTTTGCCCACCTAGGCTGCAAAAAAGTGTTACACATCTGGTATCTCCGTACTCAGGAGAAGTTGAGGAATGTGTTTTGGGGTGTCTTTTTACATATACCCATGCTGGGTGAGATAAATATCTTGGTCAAATGCCAACTTTGTATAAAAAAATGGGAAAAGTTGTCTTTTGCCAAGATATTTCTCTCACCCAGCATGGGTATATGTAAAATGACACCCCAAAACACATTCCCCACCTTCTCCTGAGTACGGAGATACCAGATGTGTGACACTTTTTTGCAGCCTAGGTCGGCAAAGGGGCCCATATTCCAAAGAGCACCTTTCGGATTTCACAGGTCATTTTTTACAGAATTTGATTTCAAACTCCTTACCACACATTTGGGCCCCTAGAATGCCAGGGCAGTATAACTACCCCACAAGTGACCCCATTTTGGAAAGAAGAGACCCCAAGGTATTCGCTGATGAGCATAGTGAGTTCATGGAAGTTTTTATTTTTTGTCACAAGTTAGTGGAATATGAGACTTTGTATGAAAAAAATAAAATAAAAAATAAATCATCATTTTCCACTAACTTGTGACAAAAAATAAAAAATTCTAGGAACTTGCCATGCCCCTCACGGAATACCTTGGGGTGTCTTCTTTCCAAAATGGGGTCACTTGTGGGGTAGTTATACTGCCCTGGCATTTTCCAGGGGCCCTAATGTGTGGTAAGTAGGTAAATGACCTGTGAAATCCGAAAGGTGCTCTTTGGAATGTGGGCCCCTTTGCCCACCTAGGCTGCAAAAAAGTGTCACACATCTGGTATCTCCGTACTCAGGAGAAGGTGGGGAATGTGTTTTGGGGTGTCATTTTACATATACCCATGCTGGGTGAGAGAAATATCTTGGCAAAAGACAACTTTCCCCATTTTTTTATACAAAGTTGGCATTTGACCAAGATGTTTCTCTCACCCAGCATGGGTATATGTAAAATGACACCCCAAAACACATTCCTCAACTTCTCCTGAATACAGAGATACCAGATGTGTGACACTTTTTTGCAGCCTAGGTGGGCAAAGGTGCCCAAATTCCTTTTAGGAGGGCATTTTTAGACATTTGGATACCAGACTTCTTCTCACGCTTTGGGGCCCCTAAAATGCCAGGGCAGTATAAATACCCCACATGTGACCCCATTTTGGAAAGAAGACACCCCAAGGTATTCAATGAGGGGCATGGCGAGTTCATAGAAAAAAAAACATTTTGGCACAAGTTAGCGGAAATTGATTTTTTTGATTTTGTTCTCACAAAGTCTCCCTTTCCGCTAACTTGGGACAAAAATTTCAATCTTTCATGGACTCAATATGCCCCTCAGCGAATACCCTGGGGTGTCTTCTTTCCGAAATGGTGTTATTTGTGGGGTGTTTGTACTGCCCTGGCATTTGAGGGTCTCCACAATCATTACATGTATGCCCAGCATTAGGAGTTTCTGCTATTCTCCTTATATTGAGCATACGGGTAATGAGATTTTTTTTTTCCGTTCAGCCTCTGGGCTGAAAGAAAAAAAATGAACGGCACAGATTTCTTCATTCGCATCGATCAATGTGGATGAAAAAATCTCTGCCAAAAAAAGAAAAAGGAGGGGAAAGGCGTCTGCCAGGACATAGGAGCTCCGCCCAACATCCATACCCACTTAGCTCGTATGCCCTGGCAAACCCGATTTCTCCATTCACATCAATCGATGTGGATGAATAAATCATTGCCGGGATTTTTTTTTTTTTTTATATATACAAAGTGTTTGCCAAAGTATATGAACACCGCCACCTCCTCAGCTCATATGCCTCGGCAAACGTATCTTTTACTGCAGAGGAGAAATCTCGTCTTGCAGCGCCGCATACACCGACTTGCGTGTAATCTGACAGCAGCGCAATGCTTCTGTCAGAATGCACATCAGTGCTGCAGCTAGTCGATCGGTTGGTCCACCTGGAAGGTAAAAAAAACAAAACAAAAAAGAAAAAACCAGCCCGCAACGCAATAAATTTATTAACTGTTGAACGGAACATAGAAACTTTTTTTTAACTGAACGTTTAACTTTTTTACTTACCGGTAATTTTTTTTTTGTTTAGTTTTTTTTACCTTTATAGAACAAACCTCTCCTTCCCCATGGGACAATGTGCAAAGCGCAAATCGTCCAAAGATGTGGCGAAGTACGTTATGCACTTTATCCCAGGTGAAAGGAGAGGTTTGCAGCAGCTGTGAGTAAAAGGGCCCTAATAGCCCTGTGTGCCTGTCCTGTGAGATGCAATCCCTATGCTAGGTGTACCTGTGTGTGGTATTTCCGGAAACACTCTCCATAGCATAGGGCAGGGTGGTCAGGACAGTCAGGACAGAAATAGTGGGTGTCACGCCTTATTCCACTCCTGCTACAGACACGAAATTTTTTTCGGGGTGGCGGTTGGGTTGAGGTACCAGCAACGACACTGGGGAAATGTCGCTCGTGTAGACGGCTAACTACACTGGTGGATGGGGCCACGGAACCTCCTGGGTAAAGGAGGTTCTCGATGATCTCTTCCTGGAATTTGAGGAAGGATCCTGTTCTCCCAGCCTTACTGTAGAGAACAAAACTATTATAGGCAGCCAATTGAATTAAATATACAGACACCTTCTTATACCAGCGTCTGGTTCTGCGGGAAACTAAATAGGGAGCCAACATCTGGTCATTGAAGTCCACCCCTCCCATGAGCGCATTATAGTCGTGGACTGAGAGGGGCTTTTCAATGACACGGGTTGCCCTTTCAATTTGGATTGTCGTGTCTGCGTGAATGGAGGAGAGCATGTAAACGTCACGCTTGTCTCTCCATTTCACCGCGAGCAGTTCTTCATTACACAAGGCAGCCCTCTCCCCCCTTGCAAGACGGGTGGTTACAAGCCGTTGGGGGAAGCCCACGCGACTAGTTCGCGCGGTGCCACAGGCGCAAATCCGTTCTAGAAACAAATGCCTAAAGAGGGCCACACTTGTGTAGAAATTGTCCACATAAAGATGGTACCCCTTGCCGAATAAGGGTGACACCAAGTCCCAGACTGTCTTCCCACTGCTCCCCAGGTAGTCAGGGCAACCGACCGGCTCCAGGGTCTGATCTTTTCCCTCATAGATCCGAAATTTGTGGGTATAGCCTGTGGCCCTTTCACAGAGCTTATACAATTTGACCCCATACCGGGCACGCTTGCTTGGGATGTATTGTTTGAAGCCAAGGCGCCCGGTAAAATGTATTAGGGACTCGTCTATGCAGATGTTTTGCTCGGGGGTATACAAATCTGCAAATTTCTTGTTGAAATGGTCTATGAGGGGCCGAATTTTGTGGAGCCGGTCAAAAGCTGGGTGGCCTCTGGGACGGGAGGTGGTGTTGTCGCTAAAATGCAGAAAACGTAGGATGGTCTCAAATCGTGTCCTGGACATAGCAGCAGAGAACATGGGCATGTGATTAGTGTTGAGCGAACAGTTCGAGCATAGTTCGGGTCCGTACCGAATTTTGGGGTGTTCGTGACACGGACCCGAACCCGAACTTGGCAAAGCAGCCAATCAACATGCATCATACTACTTGCCCTAAGATGCCATCGCAGCCATGCCTACTATTGGCAAGGCTGTGATTGGCCAAGTGCAGCATGTGACTCAGCCTCTTTATAAGCTTGTGCGCACGTCGGGACGTGCTCACTCCCGATGTGAATAGAACAGGGATAGACGCAGCTGATGCTAGGGCGAGAATAGGCAGGGATAATTGAATAACTGGAAGCAAATTTCTCTCCTCCACCTGTGATTCATCTGAACAACTGCAGCTGAGCTGCTTTTTTGATAGGGATTGGCTATTTTTAGAGTGGCCAGAGTGATTTTTCCATCCACATGTACCTGGGCTGACCGCCGGCCGCCATTTTGCGAATTGTAGTGCTGCAGCAGAAGCTGCCACAGTGTGCATTCCAAAGCTCCAAACAAGTCAGACATCTACACCTGGGATTCAGACCAATAGCGATTTAGCAGCACAGTCCAAGGCTATTTTTTTTAAAGGTTGTGCAGACCATTTTGTGGCACATGTTACTGGGCTGATAGGCGGCGGCCATCTTGGGACTAGTGCTGCAGCACAATCTCTCCCAACGTCCATTAATCACTTGTAATAGTGGTCTGTGCCATAGAAATCCTACATCAGGGACTTGGGTGTGCTTGTGTCACCCCTACTAATACCAGTCCACCTGTAATCCATACAGTGAAAAGCCATAAAGTATTCCAGTGAGGGAATTTTTTTTTTATTTAAAAAAGGCCAAGTTAGTTTATCTGGCGTTCAATATACTAGATACAGTTAGGCCTGCGTTTCATACATCTGGAATTAGCAAACTAATGTGCTGGGGTTGGGAAAACATATATGTACCCATACTAGAATCTGTCAAAGAAAGCGGTACTCACATATAACAGTCATTCCATCTGTAATCCATACAGTCAAAAGACTGAAAGTATTCCAGTGAGGGAATTTTTTTTATTTAAAAAAGGCCAAGTTAGTTTATCTGGCGTTCAATATACTAGATACAGTTAGGCCTGCGTTTCATACATCTGGAATTAGCAAACTAATGTGCTGGGGTTGGGAAAACATATATGTACCCATACTAGAATCTGTCAAAGAAAGCGGTACTCACATATAACAGTCATTCCATCTGTAATCCATACAGTCAAAAGACTGAAAGTATTCCAGTGAGGGAATTTTTTTTATTTAAAAAAGGCCAAGTTAGTTTATCTGGCGTTCAATATACTAGATACAGTTAGGCCTGCGTTTCATACATCTGGAATTAGCAAACTAATGTGCTGGGGTTGGGAAAACATATATGTACCCATACTAGAATCTGTCAAAGAAAGCGGTACTCACATATAACAGTCATTCCATCTGTAATCCATACAGTCAAAAGACTGAAAGTATTCCAGTGAGGGAATTTTTTTTATTTAAAAAAGGCCAAGTTAGTTTATCTGGCGTTCAATATACTAGATACAGTTAGGCCTGCGTTTCATACATCTGGAATTAGCAAACTAATGTGCTGGGGTTGGGAAAACATATATGTACCCATACTAGAATCTGTCAAAGAAAGCGGTACTCACATATAACAGTCATTCCATCTGTAATCCATACAGTCAAAAGACTGAAAGTATTCCAGTGAGGGGATTTTTTTTATTTAAAAAAGGCCAAGTTAGTTTATCTGGCGTTCAATATACTAGATACAGTTAGGCCTGCGTTTCATACATCTGGAATTAGCAAACTAATGTGCTGGGGTTGGGAAAACATATATGTACCCATACTAGAATCTGTCAAAGAAAGCGGTACTCACATATAACAGTCATTCCATCTGTAATCCATACAGTCAAAAGACTGAAAGTATTTCAGTGAGGGGATTTTTTTTATTTAAAAAAGGCCAAGTTAGTTTATCTGGCGTTCAATATACTAGATACAGTTAGGCCTGCGTTTCATACATCTGGAATTAGCAAACTAATGTGCTGGGGTTGGGAAAACATATATGTACCCATACTAGAATCTGTCAAAGAAAGCGGTACTCACATATAACAGTCATTCCATCTGTAATCCATACAGTCAAAAGACTGAAAGTATTCCAGTGAGGGAATTTTTTTTTTATTTAAAAAAGGCCAAGTTAGTTTATCTGGCGTTCAATATACTAGATACAGTTAGGCCTGCGTTTCATACATCTGGAATTAGCAAACTAATGTGCTGGGGTTGGGAAAACATATATGTACCCATACTAGAATCTGTCAAAGAAAGCGGTACTCACATATAACAGTCATTCCATCTGTAATCCATACAGTCAAAAGACTGAAAGTATTCCAGTGAGGGGATTTTTTTTATTTAAAAAAGGCCAAGTTAGTTTATCTGGCGTTCAATATACTAGATACAGTTAGGCCTGCGTTTCATACATCTGGAATTAGCAAACTAATGTGCTGGGGTTGGGAAAACATATATGTACCCATACTAGAATCTGTCAAAGAAAGCGGTACTCACATATAACAGTCATTCCATCTGTAATCCATACAGTCAAAAGACTGAAAGTATTCCAGTGAGGGAATTTTTTTTTTATTTAAAAAAGGCCAAGTTAGTTTATCTGGCGTTCAATATACTAGATACAGTTAGGCCTGCGTTTCATACATCTGGAATTAGCAAACTAATGTGCTGGGGTTGGGAAAACATATATGTACCCATACTAGAATCTGTCAAAGAAAGCGGTACTCACATATAACAGTCATTCCATCTGTAATCCATACAGTCAAAAGACTGAAAGTATTCCAGTGAGGGAATTTTTTTTTTATTTAAAAAAGGCCAAGTTAGTTTATCTGGCGTTCAATATACTAGATACAGTTAGGCCTGCGTTTCATACATCTGGAATTAGCAAACTAATGTGCTGGGGTTGGGAAAACATATATGTACCCATACTAGAATCTGTCAAAGAAAGCGGTACTCACATATAACAGTCATTCCATCTGTAATCCATACAGTCAAAAGACTGAAAGTATTCCAGTGAGGGGATTTTGCTTATAAAAAATAATATATTTCATTGTGGTGCGAGTTGAATCGCAACAATGAAGAAAAATACTATTAAGGGACGAGGACGCGGTCGTGGTGGTGTCCGTGGAGCCTCTGTTGCTGGTAGAGGACGTGGCCGTTCGGCCCCAGGCGCACACAGTAGGGAACGAACTCCCTCAACTAGCCGGCAGAATGTACCGCAATATCTCGTGGGGCCCAATGCCGCTCTTAGGATGGTAAGGCCTGAGCAGGTACCGGCATTAATCGATTGGGTGGCCGACAGTGCTTCCAGCACGTTCACCACATGGTCTTCCACCCAGTCTTCTGCGGAAAGCGCACAGGTGGCACCTGAAAACCAAGCCCATCAGTCTGTCACATCACCCCCAAGCATATCAGGGAAACGGTCTGAGCCACAAGTTATGCAGCAGTCTCTTCTTCTGTTTGAAGACTCTGCTTCCAGGGTTTCCCAGGGGCGTCCACCTAGCCCTTCCCCAGTGGAGGAAGACATACCATGCACTGACGCACAACCACTTATGTCTCCAGATGAAGAGGACATGGGAATACCACCACAGCAGAGTCACCGACTCTCTGATGATGACGAAACACAGGTGCCCACTGCCGCGTCTTTTTGCAGTGTGCAGACTGAACAGGAGGAGGTCAGGGAGGGAGACTGGGTGGAAGACGATGCAGAGGACGATGAGGTCTTAGACCCCACATGGACTGAAGGTCGTGGCGATGACTTTCACAGTTCAGAGGAAGAGGTAGTGGTGAGACCGAGACAACAGCGAAGCCAAAGAGGGAGCAGGGGGCCAAAGCAGACGAGCCGCCGCCCCCAGAGTTCGCCTGCTACTGGACATCGCCAACAGGGACCCAGCCCCACAAAGGCAGCTTCAAAGAGTTCCCTGGCATGGCACTTCTTTAAACAATGTCCTACCGACAAGACCCGAGTGACTTGCACGCTCTGCCATCAGAGCCTGAGGCGAGGCATTAACGTTCTGAACCTCAGCACAACCTGCATGACCAGGCATCTACATGCAAAGCATGAACTGCAGTGGGGTACACACCTTAAAAACCAGGCACTCGCTGAGGCTCCCCCTGCTCCCTCTACCGCTGCTGCCTCGGCTTCCGCCTCGAGAGGAATGTTGCCACCTGCCGAGCAGCAAACAGAGGATTTGCCACCGACACCACCACCACCGCCACCGTCAACTAGCGTCTCCACTATATCACACAGCAGCGTTCAGCTCTCAATATCTCAAACCTTAGAGAGGAAGCGCAAATTCCCCCCGAGTCACCCTCGAGCCCTTGGCCTGAACGCCAGCATTTCTAAACTGCTGGCCTTTGAAATGCTGTCATTCCGGCTGGTGGACACAGACAGCTTCAAACAGCTGATGGCCATGGCTGTCCCGCAGTATGTGGTTCCCAGCCGCCACTACTTCTCCAAGACAGCCGTGCCTTCCCTGCACATGCAAGTGTCCGATAAAATCAAGTGTGCACTGCGCAACGCCATTTGTGGCAAGGTCCACCTAACCACAGATACGTGAACCAGTAAGCACGGCCAGGGACGCTATATCTCACTAACTGCACACTGGATGAATGTAGTGGCGGCTGGGCCCCCGGCGGACAGTTCCTTGGCGCACGTCCTTCCGCCCCCTAGGATCGCAGGGCATCATTCTCTGCCTCCTGTAGCCTCCTCCTCCTACTCGGCTTCCTCCTCCACTGCTTCCACCAGCTCATCCGGTCAGCCACACACCTTCACCACCAACTTCAGCACAGCCCGGGGTAAACGTCAGCAGGCCATTCTGAAACTCATATGTTTGGGGGACAGGCCCCACAGCGCAAAGGAGTTGTGGCGGGGTATTGAACAACAGACCGACGAGTGGTTTCTGCCGGTGGGCCTCAAGCCAGGCCTGGTGGTATGCGATAATGGGCGAAATCTCGTGGCAGCTCTGGGACTAGCCGGTTTGACGCACATCCCTTGCCTGGCGCATGTGCTGAACTTGGTGGTGCAGAGGTTCATTCACCACTACCCCAACATGTCAGAGCTGCTGCATAAAGTGCGGGCCGTCTGTGCGCGCTTCCGCCGTTCACATCCTGCCGCTGCTCGCCTGTCTGCGCTACAGCGGAACTTCGGCCTTCCCGCTCACCGCCTCATATGCGACGTGCCCACCCGGTGGAACTCCACCTTGCACATGCTGGAGAGACTGTGCGAGCAGCAGCAGGCCATAGTGGAGTTTCAGCTGCAGCACGCTCGCGTCAGTCGTACTGCCGAACAGCACCACTTCACCACCAATGATTGGGCCTCCATGCGAGACCTGTGTGCCCTGCTGCGCTGTTTCGAGTACTCCACCAACATGGCCAGTGGCTATGACACTGTTATCAGCGTTACAATACCACTTCTATGTCTCCTTGAGAAAACACTTAGGGCAATGATGTTAGAGGAGGTGGCCCAGGTGGAGGAGGAGGAGGAGGATGAGGGCTCGTTTCTAACACTTTCGGGCCAGTCTGTTCGAAGTGGCTCAGAGGGAGGTTTGTTTAAGCAGCAGAGGACAGGTTCACAAGTCGCCAGCCAAGGCACTGTACTGGAGGACGAGGAGGATGAGGAGGAGGAGGTTGAGGGGTTCGAGGATGACGCAAGTTCACAGCGGGGTGGCAGCCCAGGCCCATCACTGGTGCGTGGCTGGGGGGATACGGTGGACGATGACGATACGCCTCCCACAGAGGACAGCTTGTCCTTACCCATGGGTAGCCTGGCCCACATGAGCGAATATATGCTCCAATGCCTGCGCAACGACAGCAGAGTTGCCCACGTTTTAACGTGTGCAGACTACTGGGTGGCCACCCTGCTGGATCCCCGGTATAAAGACAATGTGCCCACTTTAATTCCTGAACTGGAGCGCGACCGTAAGATGCGCGAGTACAAGCGCACGCTGATAGAGGCGCTCTTGAGAGCATTCCCACATGTCACAGGGGAACAGGTGGAAGGTGAAGGCAGAGGAGTGGCAAGAGGTCGCCAACGCAGCTGTGTCACGGCCAGCTCATCTGAGGGCAGGGTTAGCATGGCAGAAATGTGGAAAAGTTTTGTCTCCACGCCACAGCTATCTGCACCGACACCTGATACGGAACGTGTTAGCAGGAGGCAGCATTTCACTAACATGGTTGAACAGTATGTCTGCACACCCCTCCACATCCTGACGGATGGTTCGGCCCCATTCAACTACTGGGTTTCGAAATTGTCCACGTGGCCAGAGTTAGCATGTTATGCCTTGGAGGTGCTTTCCTGCCCGGCGGCCAGCGTTTTATCTGAACGCGTATTCAGCACGGCAAGGGGCGTCATTACTGACAAGCGCAGCCGCCTGTCCACAGCCAACGTGGACAAGCTGACCTTCATAAAGATGAACCAGGCATGGATCCCACAGGACCTGTCCCTCCCTTGTGCAGAGTAGTCCTTATTAACTGTCTAAAACATGTCTTGTTGTGCTACGGGCCACTTCTTTATTTGATACAAATTTTATGAAACCCACAGTTGAATGAAACTCTTCTCTGTCTGGGCGCCGGGGCCTAACCAGATGAAAGTGGCCGGTTAAACTAACGGGTGACATGAAGCCATAACCTCTGCCATGCTACCTCTGTCTTCTGTCTGGGTGCTGAGACCTAAGTCAAATAAAGCGGTCTTCTGCTGTGCTGGGGGATATGAAGCTAATCTCTGACCTCTCTCCTCTGTCTGGGTCCAAAGGCCTAAATCACTGAAAGAGGCCTTCTCCTGTGGTGTGTGATATGATGCCAGAATATGTGCTGTGGGGCCTCTCTCCTCTTCCTGGGTGCAGGGGTCAAATAAACTAAATTGTGGCCTACTCCTGTGGTGGTTGATATGATGCCTGATTCTCTGATGTGGAACCTCTCTCCTCTGTTTGGGTGAAGGGGTCAAAGTAACTAAATGGTGGCTTCTCCTGTGGTGGCTGATATGATGCCAGAATATGTGCTGTGGTGCCTCTCTCCTCTTCCTGGGTGCGGGGGTCAAAGTAACTCAATGGTGGCTTCTCCTGTGGTGGCTGATATGATGCCAGAATATGTGCTGTGGTGCCTCTCTCCTCTTCCTGGGTGCGGGGGTCAAAGTAACTCAATGGTGGCTTCTCCTGTGGTGGCTGATATGATGCCAGAATATGTGCTGTGGTGCCTCTCTCCTCTTCCTGGGTGCAGGGGTCAAAGTAACTAAATGGTGGCTTCTCCAGTGGTGGTTGATATGATGCCTGATTCTCTGCTGTGAAACCTCTCTCCTCCATCTGGGTGTAGGGGTCAAAGTCTTTCAAAGTCGCCTTCTCCTGTGCTGATTGATATAAAGCTGATGGTTGTGCCATCTGACATGGTTGCCGGGGTCCCATTAAATTGGGGCCTACTCCTGTGGTGGGTGATCTAAATGCCTGATTCTCTGCTTTGAAACCTCTCTCCTCCGTCCGGGTGTAGGGGTCAAAGTCTGTCAAAGTCGCCTTCTCCTGTGCTGATTGATATAAAGCTTATGCTTGTGCCATCTGACATGGTTGCCGGGGTCTGATTCAATGGTGGCCTACTCCTGTGGTGGGTGATCTAAATGCCTGATTCTCTGCTGTGTAACCTCTCTCCTCCGTCTGGGTGTAGGGGTCAAAGTAACTAAATGGTGGCCTACTCCTGTGGTGGGTGATATGATGCCTGGTTCTCTGCTGTGGGACCTCTCTCCTTTGTCTGGGTGCTGTGGTCAAAATAATAGTAAGTGACCTTCTCCATTGGTGGGTGACTTGAAGCCTGATTCTGTGCTATGGGACCTCACTCCAATTAATATTGTTTAATTTTTATTTATTTTATGTTAACTCATCATTTCCCTATCTACATTTGTTTGCAGGGGATTTAACTACATTTTGCTGCCTTTTGCAGCCCTCTAGCCCTTTCCGGGTGTGTTTTACAGCCTTTTTAGTGCCCAAAAGTTCGGGTCCCCATTGACTTCTATGGGGTTCGGGTTCGGGATGAAGTTCGGGTCGAGTTCGGATCCCGAACCCGAACATTTTTCGAAAGTTCGGCCGAACTCGTCGAACCCGAACATCCAGGTGTTCGCTCAACTCTACATGTGATGAATTGGGTTCGTGGACCAATATGACCGCAATTCATGCTTTTTAGTTAGACCCATGTTGAGGAGAAGGCCCAAAAAAATTTTAAGTTCAGAAACTTGGACTGGTTTCCACCGGAAAGACTGGGCATAAGAGCTTCCCGGGTTGGCGGATATAAATTGTGTGGCATACCAATTTGTTTCTGCCACGACTAAGTCCAAGAGTTCCGCAGTCAAGAACAGCTCAAAAAATCCCAGGGCCGAACCGATTTGAGCCGAACTCCAGACTGGGCGGTGAAAGGGGGAACTACTGGTGCGGCTGAAGTTGGTGACTGCCAATCAGGGTTTGCCAGCACCTCAGGGATTCTAGGGGCTCTACGGGCCTGTCTGCGCGGTGGCTGCGACGGGGTAACTAGTGCACGTGCCACCGTACCAGCTTCAACTGCCCTTCTGGTGCTCGCCACGTCACCATGTTGTACGGCAGTGCTGGTACTAGGTCCAGGAAGGGCTGCGCTGCTGGTGTATGCCTCACCACGTGATCCGGCAGCGACAGCCCCACTCTGCTGCTCTTGAAACGGATCCTGCGTAACCTGTGGTCTAGCGACACGGGGCCGGGTACGCCTGGTGCTGCCAGGGACCTCCACCTCCTCGTTCGAACTTTGGGTCAGAGAGCCACTGCTTTCTACAGGTTCATATTCTGACCCGCTAGATTCGTCAGATGAGGGTTCCCACTCCTCATCCGACTGGGTCAGAATCCTGTAGGCCTCTTCAGAAGAATACCCCCTGTTTGACATTTTGGACTACTAAATTTAGGGGTATTCCCTGAGACTACCCAAGAAAAAAAGCAAACCTGTCTTACAAAGGGGAGGCTAGCGAAGTACCGGAGGCTGCTGCGGTTGATAAAAAATATCAAAACTGATTTTTTTATCGCCGCAGTGCGTGTAAAGTGAATGTGCAGTGATCAAAAAACAAAATTTTTTTTGTCACTGCGGTGGGGCGGGCGTGGGTGAACGCACGTGTGGGCGACCGATCAGGCCTGATCGGGCAAACACTGCGTTTTGGGTGGAGGGCGAACTAAAGTGACACTAATACTATTATAGATCTGACCGTGATCAGTTTTGATCACTTACAGATACTATAAAAGTACAAATGCTGATTAGCGATACGCTAATCAGCGAATAAAAGTGACTGCGGTGCGGTGGGGTGGGCGCTAACTGACGCTAACTACCTAACCAAGGGGCCTAAACTATCCCTAAAACCTAACAGCCAATACTAGTGAAAAAAAAAAAGTGACAGTTTACACTGATCACTTTTTGTCTTTCACTAAGTGATTGACAGGGGGCGATCAAGGGGTTAATTCGGGTGATGGGGGTGATGGAGGGTGATCTGGGGCTAAGGACAGTGTTTGGTGGGTACTCACAGTGAAGTCTGCTTCTCTGCTGGATCCAACCGACGAAAAGGACCAGCAGAGAAGCAGAGAAGCCATATAACAGATCATATTTACTAATATGATCTGTTATCTGGCTTCTGATTTGATTTTTTGAAAATCGCCAGCCTGCCAGCCAATGATCGTTGCTGGCAGGCTGGTGACGAAATACTTCTTTAACTTTTGCCGGCCCGCGATGCGCATGCGCGGGCCGGCAATGCACGAAATCTCGCGTCTCGCGAGAGGACGCAACGGCGCGTCCACCCAGAACAACAGGACCGCCGCAAAGACGCAATCCTGCGTACGGCGGTCCTGAGGAGGTTAAAGTGGGTTTCCTGCAGGAAAACTATAGAACATTTCTCCTTGTTCAAGAAAGATAGGATCTGGCATCTCTTTGAAGGAGATCTCAATCCTTTGACATTGTAAGAGACAAGTTGGAAAAATGTGAGGGTGCAGACCAGGCTAAAGACATATGTGACAGATGTGTATCACCCACCAACTGAAGTAGAAAGAGGGTGCCACCTCGAGGTAAGTGCTGCTTCCAGAGAGTTGTAGGGAGGATGCGTATCTCACTGCTCATGTTTTCAATAATCCTAGTGTTAAACAGAATACAGGTTAACGGAGCTGGACAAAAGTATTTTTCATGGAGTCGGAAATGCATGGCATGTGATAATCTACATAATTTAATGTGCCTCTGAGTCCTGTCTGAGGACAAAAGAAAATAAGTAACAAAAATACTAACACCAAAGTAAAAACAGCGCCTAGTTGGCACTAACAAATAAGAGCTTTGTAGCTCTAGGAGCATAGAGGGGTAAAGTGGTTCTCTTATCAAAGAGCAACCTCGACAAACCCTCAGTAAAGAGAAAATTTTTTGGTTGGAGCCCCAGCTTATACAAGAACTAGGAGTAGGAAGCGTGGAGCTATTTTCCTAGCGAAACATATGTAAAGCTGACAAGCATGGTAAAACCTATATTAATAATGTGAATACAAAACATTATAGATATATGCACTTTGAGACTTCTAAATAGATATATTTAGTATATAAATATCCATGCAGGGAAAGCATATTTCACCCTTTTCTTTCTCCAGGGGTCCAGCGAATAGAGAGTCCTCATCCAGTGAGAGGAAGTGAAGGACTTTTGCTTATCTGGTCAATCGTCAGTAAGTGACAAACGCTTGGAGGATGGAGCCTGACGATTTCTTCTGGCTTTATGAGACCTTTGAGTGCGAGGAGTCTCCCACGGTTCTTCTGAAGGAAGGATAGGTATATTACCAAAGTCCTGGACTGTTTCCCAATTTTCAACAGGGAGCGATGGAACTTGCAGGGTGTCATAGGCTTTCTCCAGGTCACCATAGGATTGAATGGAGATCCTGCGGCCATTATGAAAGAAGGAAAGTCCAAATGGAAAAAGCCACTTATAAATGACTTTTTTATGTTCCTCAGCAGGTCAGTTAGGTTTAAGAGATTTACGTTTTTTCAATGTAGATTGAGCTAGGTCTTGGTATATAGAAATCGGATTTTCATCCCATGTCAATTGGAGGGTGTTTCTTGCGCTATTTAGGATTGCCTCTTTGGCCGGAAAGTGCAAAAATTTACAAATTATGTCCCTAGGAGGGTCTGTGGGCTGAGGTTTAGGGCGCAATGCTCTATGGGCTTGCTCATATGATGACTTCATGTGTGGAGTCTGGGCCCAAGAGTTTCAGGCATATTTGCATTACTGTTTCTGGGATCTCATCAGGGCCCACCGATTCAGGGACGCCCCTGAAGCGCAGATTGTTGCGCCGGCCCCTATTTTCCTGATCTTCTAATTGTGTATATAGAGAGTTCAGGTGCTTTTGGTGCACACTCAGATTGGAGGAAATCGCATTCTGATGTGCAGTAAGGATGGTATGTGCTTCCTCCAGTAGTTCCACCCTTCTCCCTATATGTCTCATATCTTCCTTAATGGAGTTGAGATCGGACTTAATAGGTTCTAGGGCTTCCATCAGGGCTTCCTTTAGAAAGGATCTGGAAAGCGGGAGAGCCTCTGCCCCTGGGGAATCCTCTCTCACCTTGTCAGCAGCGCTTCCAGCTTGCTGTTTGCTTTTCGGTGTGCGAGGGGGTTCCGGCGCCATCTTGGATTCTCTGGCCGCATTTGTCTGCGCGGCTTTCTTTAAGAATTTATCCATATCGCCAGCTTGAGATGCTGAATGGGTCGGCTCCTGGGTGTCAGCGGCCCTTGGGCCTCCGATTTTGACCATTTTGGGCTAAATAGCTAAAGATCTGTGCTTTTGAGGGAATCGTCTGGCTCAGAGCTTCACATCACACAGCCGTCTGGCTCTGGCGCTAGCTCCGCCCCCTCTAGCTTTCATTTTTTGTTTAATTTTTTTTTTCCACAAAAAAATCTTCTGTCCTTGTAACCCCCTTGTAACCCCCTTTTTTACTTTATTCTAGGGTTCGCATGGTATATTACATCTTATTGGTCAGTAAAAAAAAGTACACCTTTTCTACTGCTCACTTCCTCTTCATGTTTTCCTTTCTTTTGTTCTTTCTTTCATACTCTCTGTTTCTCTTTCACCACACATTCCACACACTCTTCACATTTTTTCACATTTAATCCGAAAAAATAATTTTCCACAAAAAATATTTTTTATCAAAAATTTTTTGTTTTTTCATTCATCATTTTTTTTATTCATCATTCTTACATATTTTGCACCTTTCAACACATGTACACCTTGTGCTGTATTGAATTTACACTCTCATTTGTCCGTCTACAATTTTCATTCTTTCCCCCTTTGGCTCCTGTTCATACTCATTGGTTTTTACCCTCTGGCAAATCACATACTTTTTTCACTCCAACTTCTGGTGTTTATTTCTACTTGCTCTCTCTTTTCTGCACCGTCACTGCTGTCATGAATCCTGTACACTTTGGAGGTGATTAGTGTGTGGGTTTTTCTCCTTGGGCGTTTTGTCTTTATCCAAGATGGCAGATCTGGCAACTGTTCGATTCCTTGCCTGCGCTGTGAGAGACAAGATTTGATTTCTCCATGTAGTACACATTTGTCTCCACTAGATGGCCGCAAACCATATGTATGAGAAGGTCAATAAGGGAGGGGGAAGAGGGGATTACTGAAACCACTCCTATCAGGTTAAGGAGCCAATAGTCTCTTCTTAGGGAACACCCCTTTTGTGATGTCATGTCTGCTATTTAAGTGAATGTACTGTGAATAAAGGGTCTCTTCTACCAGGGCTCAGGGAAGATGAGAAGATGCTTTCATGAAACCACCTAGTTTGTCTGGTCTCATTATAAAGCTGTATGGCATGCACATACTTATACTTCTAATTGATTTGGCACCACACAAAGAAGAAGGAGAAGCGCATGAATTGCGCTGACAAAATGGCGCCCAACGTGGGGCAGATAGCTTGCTTAACTTCCGATTCAAACGCCAGGAGAGGACTTGCGTAAAACCATCAGACGAGGCATAAGCTGCAGCAAGGTAAGAAGCTTTTATTCTTATAACCTCCTCTGAGTCTTTTGCCCAAGTGTTTTCTCAAGAGTTGAATTGGTGTTATCGCGATATAAGGGTTCAAATTATAGCTGATCTGTCCGTTAGAAAGAACCTGTTGAAATATTCCTTCTTTGTGTGGTAGAACATGCTGGAACTAAACGGAAGTTGTTACACAGCTGAGTCGGATATCCTGTGACGTAGAATTGGTTCCCAGCCAATATTCTGACGAGAATTTGAGGAAAGGGTTAATACCAATTGCCATAGGCAATTGGAAGTTATTAAGATTTTGTATCCCGGTGAATTGACTAGGGGTCTTCACTTTGAGAGATTGTGGGTTCAATACTATTATATCATTTGAGCTTTGTGCAACTGCGCTTAAATTTGTGGGTTCGGTGGCGATTACTTATAGTAATCGGATTCCGTTTGATCTTTGTGCAACTGCGCTTAAGTTTGCGGGTTTGATAAGTAGCAATTGTTTGATCTTCGTGCAACTACAATAATGGGAAATTCTAATGTTGCAGGACAGAGTAAAGAGATATTAACGGCGACTCAGTTGATGAGAGAAAAAGAAAGGAAAAGTTTCAGTTAGAAATAAAAGTTGAAAGCATTCTGTCATACTAAGTAGCAACGATTTCCGGTATTATCCGTAAATATGCAGTTTTGTGTAAAAGTTCCCCCTAGAGTTTGCAAATGCAGTAGGAGATAGATTAAATTAAAGTTTGTGGATAACTGTAGATGGAAAGTTGAAAGTAATTGAGAAGAATGGACAATATTGCTATAGTAAAATGGAGGATTTGGGTGTGGTAAGGGAACAAAGAGAGTTGGCCATGCGGCATTCCCTTCCCCCCCCACCACATGTGTTGTAACTTTAAAAAAATAAATAAAAAAATACAAGTAATCCTGGGTCTTGTGGTCCATCAAAGAAGACTACCTATTGCTTTTTCTGTCAGCCCCTCCTCTACACAGGTGCTGGAATGTGCTAATCAGCACCACCCACTGTGCCTTCTGCTCCCTCTAGCCCTTCCCCACCCCCCAAAAACTCTTTCCTTAGGCCTTATGGGGGATGGGAGTGTGTGTGCAAGTAACATGTTGTTTGTTTGTGGATCTCAAAGACAGGATACAATCCTATCAATCTAAGGTTGCACCCATTCTAAGTCCTTATTCAGGTATGAGTGAAAGAGTAGGGATATCTGCATCATTATATGATGTATGACATATACTACACCCAGTAGTAACATCAATTTTGCCATGATGAATAGCATTCCCAATTCAGAGGACTTACTTATGCTGCTTATAGAAAATTAGTTAAAATATGGAGAGTTTTCTCATATTATTTATGAGATTTAGAAAATTGAGTCCAATGTAGAGCTGGGGATTTAATGCATAGTGAAGATCAGTGAGTCTGTGATGAAGTGTTTAGGTCATCAGTCAGTCACATTGTCCTCAGGACAGAGAGTGTGGAGAAAGTTTTCACTAGACTCCAGGAAAGTTGGGTGGATTTGGATTTTTGAGATTACTTTAGCTATGCATGAGAAAATCCTAAGTGCTGCCTTTGTGTATGATCTTGAGAATCATCTAGAAAGGTCTAGTGTTGGCTAGGCTTGAGAGAAGTTAATTTTGTCCCTATTTTGTCATATTGTTAAAGTTAAATCAAACAAAGACCTAAGGTGGGCGTGGCTGCCTATCAGTCCTCCCCACAAGGGGGGGGGGGGAAGACTTTGTATGTACTTGCCCACTTCCTCGCCTGTGGGAGGAAGACAAATGTTCAGCCCCTTCAAATGAAACACCCATAGGGAATTAACAACCCAGAATCAAATACTGGATCCCTATTATCTATACAATCCTTAGGATCTAATTACATTGCCTCATAGCAAACATGTTCCATGATCTCTCATGGCTAAGGGTAGTATCACATGTATAGGAGCATCTAGTAATGCAATTCCTACTCCTCTCGCCAATTAATCACCGTCTTAAGGGTGTGCAAAAATTAGATCCGATCACTCTGCTGCATCTGGAGGGGGGGAGGCTGGGAGTAGTAAATACAAATACTTTTTCCCACCTCTGTAAATAAAAATAAAAAGTGCTTTCTGGGAGTAGTAAATAAAAATATAAATATTCAAATTCAAATTTAATGTCTCCATCCAATTAATAACCACATTTTTGAGTTTCTGGTAGATCATTTCAGGTTCCTGGAAGATGGATCATCTCGGACAGGATATGCTGTTCCTACTTAATCTGATGTTGTCAAGAAAGAACCACTCCGTCCAGCAATGGTAGTGCAGGAGACAGGGCTGAAGACACTCGCTGAGGTTGGTAAGATGGCTGAGGGTAAGACTACTAACATCCAGGTATGCCTTCGGTATCACTCATTATTATGGTCTAATCTAGTGAATCAGAGATTTTGTTTGATCCATGGCTAAGCCCATCAATAATGAATGCTGAGTGTATGAAAGATGTTTGATGCCCTGATACTGCCTGAGAAGGTAGAGGTTACATTATTACCTGAAGTCTACGCTAAGTAGAAATCTGTGTGATACAGGATGGCTTAGGGCCAGTGGACTTCCAAAAAGTTTGCCTTTTTCAGATACAGGCTACAGAGGCTGAAAGGAAACATCAAAGGATAAAGGTAGAAATGATGATAGGACTCTGGAGAGTTGGTAATAAACTCTTCATTCAGAGGGCACTCTACCTAAAGAGGATGGATTTAGAACATGGGCAAATCGAGAGAGAGAAGGTGTGATTGGGTTCTGTGGTGGACGGCTCCTGGGTTCAACAATGCTGCCACTAGGTAAATGCTGTAATAATGATGGTGTTATGACCAGAGGATGTGGATCCTCTGTGTCAGCTGATAGAGGACTGGGAATTAGTCCAATATTGCTGACTGCTGACTCTCAGAGACAGGACCCTGGTGTCTGCACTGGTTACCTTGAATGCAGCTACCTGCAGTAGTGTGAACAGAGTCCAACAAAGGCAGAATAAAGGAACAGATGGTCTTTACTGGCAGACAGTATTCAAAAGTCACTTGACAGATACAGGCAACACAAAGTTCAGAGCAATATAGCATGCAGATATAAGCAGTCTCATAGGCAGCACAGGGTCTGGATCCAGGCAGACTTACAGGAGGAGATGGGCAGATGCATAGTCAGGCAGTGCAGATATAAGCAGTCTCGTTGTCAGGCAGTGCAGATATAAGCAGTCTCATAGGCAGTGCAGGATCCGGATCCAGGCAGACTTACAGGAGAAGATGGGCAGACGCGTAGTCAGGCAGTGCAGAGATCTATAATCCAGGTGATCCAATAAACAGACAGCAGGCAGATGCGTAGTCAAACGAAGCAGAGGTCAGAATCCAGGAAATCCAATAAACAGAGGAATGCTTCAGCGGGAGTCAAGAGGTACAACAACCACGCTTGGGCACTTCATGATGAGTGAAGCTGCCTTAAATACAAATAGTCCCGCCTCCGGGTGGGGATGGTAATCAGGAACCAGCTGCCTACTCCTATAAGAAAGGGAGAGGTGCGCACGCGCATGCTATAGCGCATCAGATGACACCTGGCAAAGAGGACGGATGCGGCGGTATGCTGGCAGGCACCTGCGTCTCCTACAAGGTAAGCCAGTACTGGGGCCCATAGTGCTGCAATGTGTAGGCAGCGATCGGCCACCCTGCAGTGGAGATGCAGATCCCATACTGACAGATGGGAGAACTATGGGAATTCCAGGAAGGCATATGCCAAGGTCATCTTACCCATTTCAGAGACTGCGGATTGACTACATTCAGAACAAAGGTGGAACAGTGTGAATATGTCTGTGTCTATATTGATCTTTTTCCAGGATATTCGGATTTGGCCTGTAGCGAAGGCTAAAGCTAAAAGATACTGACTGAGGTGAGAGTACCTATCCCTGGGGTTTTTCTTCCTCCGATATACATCTAACCGGAAGATAGGCCTAAGTCCTCATGAAGTACTCTTTGGGAATGCTCCTGGATTAGGTGTCTATTTCCCCAATAGTTCCAGATGCAGCATAGTAGTTTTCCAAAATAATGTTGTCTGTTGCACAAATTATTGTCTAATGTGTATTTCCAAGTTTTAGTTGTTTCCTAGAATCCAGACTGTATAGAAGCGATTCATTCTTCACAATCAGGAGATTGGATAGTGGTGAAACAAGAGACGGGCGGAAAGTCCTAGAGCTACGGTTTGAAGACCTACATCAAGTCCTGATAACCGCCGCCACTGCTGTCGGATTGCAAGGCGTATTGCAATCAAGTGTCAGGACTATAAGAGCCATAATGTTGTTTCATGCCATATTGTTTGTTCCATATTGTACAAAGGGCAAAACACAGTCAAATCAAATTCCAACGGTGATATATTATCAAGATGAGTCAGGAACAACTAAGTTGACTTTTGCAGTATAGTGGACTGTAAGACAGATGACAGATAGGACACTTGGTTTTGGTCTGATAAGTACATCTGTGTGACTGGAACTGACCCAGTCTACGGTAATTGTGTTTAGATATGACCATACCAACTGTAGATATTGGAGATTAACAGAATGGAGTACTAGTCTGAAGTGTTGGGAATATAATCCAGTGGAAACTACCTCTAGAGTCAGTAAAGCTGAAGGTTTGTCGCAAAGGATGACTATCCTGAAAAGAACCCCACCAAACAGTTGTAAACATGATGAGTGTAATCCTCTGTTCCTGTCCATTAGAAATCCTATCCAACAGGATTCGGGGATATATGTGTTAGGAGCATGTGTAAGTGACAAAGATCCCCTAGGCAAATTTAGAATGTTGGTAAGAGAGAAACCTCAAAGTTCAGTAGCATCTGTGGCTCCTACATCCTTACCTATAATTGGCGTTAAATATTTGGCCAAATTTAAAATATAATGACAAACTGACCTTAGAGACAGGATTTATACAGGAAAGCCCTTTGGTGTTTTCCCTCCAGGATATTGTTCCTACATAATTAAGCTGAAGAAGACAAGTAGTGACTCTAACGTTTACTCTGACAGTTGGTTTATCAACCAATATGATCAAAACGCAGATATCTGGTGATTGTATGGAGATTTGAAACTCCGACCCGGGATGCAGGTGGAATGAAGTGGTCAATGTACCCTGATCAAGTCCTGATCGGGTACTGATGCCATTTGTTCTATTCTCACCTCCTGAGTGGGATCAAATCAGAAAACAATGTCCGGTCACGACTAAGGAGGTCACTGCCTACATCTTTTGACTCACGTTTATACATGGATACATGGATGCCATAGGAATCTGTAGAAGAGTTTCTGATGAATTTAAAGCAAAAAGTCAGATAGTTGCAGGATTTGAGTCATTAACTCCCATGATTAGTAAAAATAAAAATAATAATAATATTTTTTTTTGATTGGATTAACATATCTATTGTCATCAACAGAGATTTGTGAATTATATCTGTGATGCTGTGCAGAGAATGGTGGAACAACTGAGCTCTTTTCCAGTGATGACTCTACAGAGCCGACTGGTCCTTGACAGCAGAAAAAGGAGGGGTCTACAGGAACTGCTGCATCTACATTCCGGACAACACGGCCCCTGATGGAAGGATCACCAAGGATCTGAAGAAACTGATGGAAGGATCACCAAGGATCTGAAGAAACTGATGAACTTTATCAAATGAACTGACGGGAAAAATTCTGAAATTAATATCATGGCCAGAATAATGTTTTGGGAACTGGTTCAGCGACTACAATGTTATTAGAATTTGGTTTTAACAGGCTGTCATATAGTTCTACATTTTAGGAAAATTGTTTTTGAAAATGTATAATACATCCATGCCCACACTATGTATATGTGCTTTGCCCCTGTCAAAGACAAAGATTATTCCATCCTTAAACAAATGAAATCTTGTTGATAGTTGCGGAATAAATAGAACCAGATGAAGGCAAACCCGAAAGGGAGTTGGGGGGACCTGGTGAAGCAATAAGGAAAGTCCAGCTCTTCGCCGTTTAGGGCGTTGGGAGAGTACCTCACATTGCTTATTCATCTTGTATCTATTTACCGCAAAAAGGAGGGATTTGTGAGAGACAAGATTTGATTTCTCCATGTAGTACACATTTGTCTCCACTAGATGGCCGCAAACCATATGTATGAGAAGGTCAATAAGGGAGGGGGAAGAGGGGATTACTGAAACCACTCCTATCAGGTTAAGGAGCCAATAGTCTCTTCTTAGGGAACACCCCTTTTGTGATGTCATGTCTGCTATTTAAGTGAATGTACTGTGAATAAAGGGTCTCTTCTACCAGGGCTCAGGGAAGATGAGAAGATGCTTTCATGAAACCACCTAGTTTGTCTGGTCTCATTATAAAGCTGTACGGCATGCACATACTTATACTTCTAATTGATTTGGCACCACACAAAGAAGAAGGAGAAGCGCATGAATTGCGCTGACAGCGCCACACCCCCACCAGATCTTGTGATCTATGGGAAGGTGTCACATGACTTTTGCATTTGCCGGCCGATCTAGGTGTGTGTTCAGTAATAGTGAAAAAGTAATATTATGTGTTTCTGTTGTAGCCATATTAATCATTATTTGATGCTAGTATTAAGTGCAGTCTTCTACTACTCTTCTTTTTTTATCTTGTGTCACATGGCGCCCTGTTCATATGATTGCATTCTGCCAGACATGCTTGCAGGAGGATACGCCCTGTGTGAGTGGATGTATGACGTGAAATGGGGCTTAGCTTATATAATTTTCATCATGTGTGACTAATTGGTAGTACTGGGTATATTTATAAGGGCCTCTCTGCCTTATGCCTCTACTCCCCCTGAGGAAGCTGATGCGAAACACGTGTCAGGGTCTCTTGGAGGTGCCACTAGCCGGGTCTGTATTGTGTATATGTTGTGAATCATGTTTTTTTTTATCCAGCTGGGGGATCCACATGGTTTGATTTTATATTTATTTATACTTGTTTTTCCATCCCACCTTTTCCACTACTTGCTGTGCTATAACTTGATGTCCCGACGTGTTTTGTGCACTCTCCATGATGTTTTGTTTGTCTTTGCCAATTTATTATCTATTAATTTGTTTTATAGTTATGAGTGGCATAGGCAATATTCGTTTTTGTGATATTTCGCATATTTGCAATAAATTTGCAAATTCTAGAATTCGTGATCTCCAGTCATTATTTTCGAGATTGCACAAATCGTCACTAATGATGCGCATATTTTTTGCACAATACATAAAACTTCACATTTTATCAGGTCTGAGTAGATATTACTGATTGGTGCACTAAGTATTGTTGTGATATCACAGCACTATGTCTGTAGCATGTATGCATGGACAGCAGAGAAACATTAATTCCTATCACACTACCTAACACCCTGCACTGGAACCTGTCAGCTACACTATATAACTATCTAACCTACACTTACTATCTCCCACTAACTATCTGATTTATATATATGAGCTAACTATCTAATGTAATTGGATAAGGAATAGGATCCAGATAAAAGCACAGAGCACAGCAATGTCACTGCTGTCTCTCTCAGAACTGCAAAAAAACAGCAGAAAATGGCTGCTGGGGAGTTTCTTATATAGTAAAGGGGTAGGCAACTTTCCTATTGGTTGCTAGGAATGTTGCTAAGCTCTGACAAAGATATTGCAGCCTTCTCATTGGCCCACAAGCAAGAAGGGAGGTTAATGATAAAAAAAAACTAGAATATTCGCGATTACAAATATATAGCACTATATTCTACATCTTCGCAAATTCTCGAAGTGCCAATATTGCTGAATGCCTGATTTTCTAGGAGCTATTCATTTTTGACCACTTGTGTTCTATTCGTGCTATGCAATCGTATTCTGGTTTAGTGTTTTGTTGCTCATTGGTATCCTATATACTGTGAGAAGGGCATGGTTTGGGAGAACCGATATCTGCCTTTGAAATGGTTAAACTGTGTTGTAAGCCTTGGGTGTGTCTCTGTGAACTGAAGGGTTAACCCAGACACAGGATAAGCAGGGTTGATAGTCTGTTTTGTCTATGTCAGGCATGCTCAACCTGCGGCCCTCCAGCTGTTGCAAAGCTACAACTCCCAGCATGCCCGAACAGCCTACAGCAGGGCATTGTGGGAGTTGTAGTTTTACAACAGCTGGAGGGCCGCAGGTTGAGCATGCCTGGTCTATGTTATCCATAGCTAACATACACAGATTGTAAAATATGTACTGGGACCTGCTTATAATGGAGTGAGCGAGGTTGGCAGTGGGACGCTCACTCCACCCGGACTTCGGTCCTGGGATTCCATAGCTCACAACTGAGAGTCATATGGGTCGTTAGGGCCTAATTTAAAGCTCAGTGTAGAGCTGAGCGGTGTGGCTATACCTGGAGAAGCTGACTGCTGAACTACAGAAGGTATTGCATGTGCCACCCAATACTTACCATTAGTGATGAGCGAGCACCAAAGTGTTCGTGTATTCGGTCCGAACACATCGCAATATATGTGTGCTCGGCTGAGCCCCCAAGAATAATGGAAGTCAATGGGGGGCGACCAGGCACCCCCTGCTCGGATGAGGGGAGGGTGCCTGGTTCATAGTAAAAGGTCTGAAAGTGATGGAAACACCTTTGAAATCGATCAGGAACAGCATGGGGACCAGGTCTGGATGCATCTTGGACACCAATGTCGCTGCTGGGAACCATGTTGTCTGCCACTTTTACAGACAGACAAAAAAAAAAAACGCCAAAAACCCTGCCCCCACAAAAAAAATCCTTTTTAGAGGCAAAACTGTTAGGAAACATTATTTTCTGTAGATTCAATTATATATACAGTGTAAGTGCTGCCAAAAATTACAAGGAAAAAGAGATACAGCCTCTATATCACATAAAGGAGGGCCTCATTCACATGGTGCTACAATTGTTCAGATAGTGGGACTCCTACACTTATACAGCCCATGCACTAAGTAAAAGGCCTGCCAAAAATTACAAGGAACAGGCACCCAAATGCACCTTTTATTACACATAAAGGAGGGCATCATACAAACCCATACACAAAAATTATTAATAATAGCCTGCTGCTGACCCTCAAAAAACATTAGGAGCAAGGGCCTGCTGGTTACCCTCTAAAACATTACGGGTAGGGATGAGCGAACCCGAACTGTATAGTTCGGGTTCGTACCGAATTTTGGGGTGTCCGTGTCACGGACCCGAACCCGAACACTTTCGTAAAAGTCCGGGTTCGGGTTCGGTGCTTTCTTGGCGCTTTTTGAAAGGCTGCAGAGCAGCCAATCAACAAGCATCATACTACTTGCACCAAGAGGCCATCACAGCCATGCCTACTATTGGCATGGCTGTGATTGGCCAGTGCAGCATGTGACCCAGCCTCAATATAAGCTTGGGTCACGTAGCGCTGCACGTCACTCTGCTGATACAAGCGTAGGGAGAGGTTGCAGCTGCGACGTTAGGGCGAGATTAGGCAGATTAACTCCTCCAAAAGACTTCATTCAGTGATCGATCTACAGCTGTGGATCATTGAACTGCTGCTATTCAATTTCTCACTTTTTTTAGGCTGCCCAGAGCGTTTTTATATCACTTTTTTCTGGGGTGATTGGCGGCCATTTTGTGGCTTGTGGTGCGCCAGCACAAGCTACCACCAAGTACATTTAACCATCAATAGTGTGGTTATTTTTTGCTATATCCTACATCAGGGTCAAGCTTTCATCAAGTGCATGATTTAACCATCAATAGTGTGGTTATTTTTTGGCCATATACTACATCAGGTGCAGGCTGAGCTTGTGTCACCCAAGTGCATTTAACCATCAATAGTGTGGTTATTTTTTGGACATATACTACATCAGGGGCAAGTTGAGCCTGTCACCCAGCGCCTAAAAAATAGGCCTCACATTTATATTCCTCCAAATCAGTACTGTTTTAGCTGGTCAAGTTATTGTTTGTGACCGTGAAAGCACAGTTTTTCTTCTGGGTTGAAAAACAATTCCCAAATTTGCAATTCTCAAAATTAGTGGTTTCTGCTGTATCAGGCCTACTTTAAATCTATCCCTAAAAGGGTATATTAGATTCAAGGTGCTGATAGGGTCATTCTGAAAAACTTAACACACACGCTACAGTGCAGATCCAAGTCTAATTCTGTGATTAAACGTATACCTGTCACCCAGCGCCTAAAAAATAGGCCTCACATTTATATCCACCTCAGCCCCCAGTGCTTAAACACCCTGAAAGACCAGGCCACTTTTTACACTTCTGACCTACACTACTTTCACCGTTTATTGCTCGGTCATGCAACTTACCACCCAAATGAATTTTACCTCCTTTTCTTCTCACTAATAGAGCTTTCATTTGGTGGTATTTCATTGCTGCTGACATTTTTACTTTTTTTGTTATTAATCGAAATTTAACGATTTTTTTGCAAAAAAATGACATTTTTCACTTTCAGTTGTAAAATTTTGCAAAAAAAACGACATACATATATAAATTTTGCTCTAAATTTATTGTTCTACATGTCTTTGATAAAAAAAAAATGTTTGGGTAAAAAAAAAATGGTTTGGGTAAAAGTTATAGCGTTTACAAACTATGGTACAAAAATGTGAATTTCCGCTTTTAGAAGTAGCTCTGACTTTCTGAGCACCTGTCATGTTTCCTGAGGTTCTACAATGCCCAGACAGTACAAACACCCCACAAATGACCCCATTTCGGAAAGTACACACCCTAAGGTATTCGCTGATGGGCATAGTGAGTTCATAGAACTTTTTATTTTTTGTCACAAGTTAGCGGAAAATGATGATTTTTTTTTATTTATTTTTTTCTTACAAAGTCTCATATTCCACTAACTTGTGACAAAAAATAAAAACTTCTATGAACTCACTATGCCCATCACGAAATATCTTGGGGTCTCTTCTTTCCAAAATGGGGTCACTTGTGGGGTAGTTATACTGCCCTGGCATTCTAGGGGCCCAAATGTGTGGTAAGGAGTTTGAAATTAAATTCTGTAAAAAATGACCTGTGAAATCCGAAAGGTGCTCTTTGGAATATGGGCCCCTTTGCCCACCTAGGCTGCAAAAAAGTGTCACACATCTGGTATCTCTGTATTCAGGAGAAGTTGAGGAATGTGTTTTGGGGTGTCTTTTTACATATACCCATGCTGGGTGAGATAAATATCTTGGTCAAATGACAACTTTGTATAAAAAAATGGGAAAATTTGTCTTTTGCCAAGATATTTCTCTCACCCAGCATGGGTATATGTAAAATGACACCCCAAAACACATTCCCCAACTTCTCCTGAGTACGGAGATACCAGATGTGTGACACTTTTTTGCAGCCTAGGTGGGCAAAGGGGCCCATATTCCAAAGAGCACCTTTCGGATTTCACAGGTCATTTTTTACAGAATTAGATTTCAAACTCCTTACCACACATTTGGGCCCCTAGAATGCCAGGGCAGTATAACTACCCCACAAGTGACCCCATTTTGGAAAGAAGACACCCCAAGGTATTCCCTGAGGGGCATGGAAAGTTCCTAGAATTTTTTATTTTTTGTCACAAGTTAGTGGAAAATGATGATTTTTTTTTTTTTTTCATACAAAGTCTCATATTCCACTAACTTGTGACAAAAAATAAAAACTTCCATGAACTCACTATGCCCATCAGCGAATACCTTGGGGTGTCTTCTTTCCAAAATGGGGTCACTTGTGGGGTAGTTATACTGCCCTGGCATTCTAGGGGCCCAAATGTGTGGTAAGGAGTTTGAAATCAAATTCTGTAAAAAATGACCTGTGAAATCCGAAAAGTGCTCTTTGGAATATGGGCCCCTTTGCCCACCTAGGCTGCAAAAAAGTGTCACACATCTGGTATCTCTGTATTCAGGAGAAGTTGAGGAATGTGTTTTGGGGTGTCTTTTTACATATACCCATGCTGGGTGAGATAAATATCTTGGTCAAATGCCAACTTTGTATAAAAAAAATGGGAAAAGTTGTCTTTTGCCAAGATATTTCTCTCACCCAGCATGGGTATATGTAAAATGACACCCCAAAACACATTCCCCAACTTCTCCTGAGTACGGAGATACCAGATGTGTGACACTTTTTTGCAGCCTAGGTGGGCAAAGGGGCCCATATTCCAAAGAGCACCTTTCGGATTTCACAGGTCATTTTTTACAGAATTTGATTTCAAACTCCTTACCACACATTTGGGCCCCTAGAATGCCAGGGCAGTATAATAAACCTCACAAGTGACCCCATTTTGGAAAGAAGAGACCCCAAGGTATTCGCTGATGGGCATAGTGAGTTCATGGAAGTTTTTATTTTTTGTCACAAGTTAGTGGAATATGAGACTTTGTATGAAAAAAAGAAAAAATAAAAAATCAGCATTTTCCACTAACTTGTGACAAAAAATAAAAAATTCTGGGAACTCGCAATGCCCCTCACGGAATACCTTGGGGTGTCTTCTTTCCAAAATGGGGTCACTTGTGGGGAAGTTATACTGCCCTGGCATTTTCCAGGGGCCCTAATGTGTGGTAAGTAGGTAAATGACCTGTGAAATCCTAAAGGTGCTCTTTGGAATATGGGCCCCTTTGCCCACCTAGGCTGCAAAAAAGTGTCACACATGTGGTATCGCCGTATTCAGGAGAAGTTGGGGAATGTGTTTTGGGGTGTCATTTTACATATACCCTTGCTGGGTGAGAGAAATATCTTGGCAAAAGACAACTTTTCCCTTTTTTTTATACAAAGTTGGCATTTGACCAAGATATTTCTCTCACCCAGCATGGGTATATGTAAAATGACACCCCAAAACACATTCCCCAACTTCTCCTGAGTACGGCGATACCAGATGTGTGACACTTTTTTGCAGCCTAGATGCGCAAAGGTGCCCAAATTCCTTTTAGGAGGGCATTTTTTGACATTTGGATACCAGACTTCTTCTCACGCTTTGGGGCCCCTAGAATGCCAGGGCAGTATAAATACCCCACATGTGATCCCATTTTGGAAAGAAGACACCCCAAGGTATTCAATGAGGGGCATGGCGAGTTCATAGAAATTTTTTTTTTTTGGCACAAGTTAGCGGAAATTGAGACTTTGTAAGAAAAAAAAATAATAATTCCGCTAACTTGGGCCAAAAAAATGTCTGAATGGAGCCTTACAGAGGGGTGATCAATGACAGGGGGGTGATCAATGACAGGGGTGTGATCAATGACAGGGGGGTGATCAGGGAGTCTATATGGGGTGATAACCACAGTCATTGATCACGCCCGTGTAAGGCTTCATTCAGACGTCCGTATGCGTTTTGCGGATCCGATCCATCTATCAGTGCATCCGTAAAAATCATGCGGACATCTGAATGGAGCTTTACAGGGGGGTAATCAATGACAGGGGGGTAATCAATGACAGGGGGGTGATCAGGGAGTCTATATGGGGTGATCACCACAGTCATTGATCACGCCCCTGTAAGGCTTCATTCAGACGTCCGGATGCGTTTTGCGGCTCCGATCCATCTATCAGTGGATCCGTAAAAATCATGCGGACGTCTGAATGGAGCTTTACAGGGGGGTAATCAATGACAGGGGGTAATCAATGACAGGGGGGTGATCAGGGAGTCTATATGGGGTGATCACCACAGTCATTGATCATGCCACTGTAAGGCTTCATTCAGACGTCCGGATGCGTTTTGCGGATCCGATCCATCTATCAGTGCATCCGTAAAAATCATGTGGACATCTGAATGGAGCTTTACAGGGGGGTGATCAATGACAGAGGTGTAATCAATGACAGGGGGGTGATCAGGGAGTCTATATGGGGTGATCACCACAGTCATTGATCACGCCCCTGTAAGGCTTCATTCAGACGTCCGGATGCGTTTTGCGGATCCGATCCATCTATCAGTGGATCCGTAAAAATCATGCGGACATCTGAATGGAGCTTTACAGGGGGGTAATCAATGACAGGGGGGTGATCACCACAGTCATTGATCATGCCCCTGTAAGGCTTCATTCAGACGTCCGGATGCGTTTTGCGGATCCGATCCATCTATCAGTGCATCCGTAAAAATCATGCGGACATCTGAATGGAGCTTTACAGGGGGGTGATCAGGGAGTCTATATGAGGTGATCACCACAGTCATTGATCATGCCCCTGTAAGGCTTCATTCAGACGTCCGGATGCGTTTTGCGGATCCGATCCATCTATCAGTGCATCCGTAAAAATCATGCGGACATCTGAATGGAGCTTTACAGGGGGGTGATCAGGGAGTCTATATGGGGTGATCACCACAGTCATTGATCATGCCCCTGTAAGGCTTCATTCAGACGTCCGGATGCGTTTTGCGGATCCGATCCATCTATCAGTGCATCCGTAAAAATCATGCGGACATCTGAATGGAGCTTTACAGGGGGGTGATCAATGACAGAGGTGTAATCAATGACAGGGGGGTGATCAGGGAGTCTATATGGGGTGATCACCACAGTCATTGATCACGCCCCTGTAAGGCTTCATTCAGACGTCCGGATGCGTTTTGCGGATCCGATCCATCTATCAGTGGATCCGTAAAAATCATGCGGACGTCTGAATGGAGCTTTACAGGGGGTTGATCAATGACAGGGGGGTAATCAATGACAGGGGGGTGATCAGGGAGTCTATATGGGGTGATCAGGGGTGATCAGGGGTGATCAGGGGCTAATAAGGGGTTAATAAGTGACGGGGGGGTGTAGTGTAGTGTAGTGGTGCTTGGTGCTACTTTACTGAGCTACCTGTGTCCTCTGGTGGTCGATCCAAACAAAGGGGACCACCAGAGGACCAGGTAGCAGGTATATTAGACGCTGTTATCAAAACAGCGTCTAATATACCTGTTAGGGGTTAAAAAAAACACATCTCCAGCCTGCCAGCGAACGATCGCCGCTGGCAGGCTGGAGATCAACTCTCTTACCTTCCGTTCCTGTGAGCGCGCGCGCCTGTGTGCGCGCGTTCACAGGAAATCTCGCGTCTCGCGAGAGGACGCGCCGGCGCGTCCAGGAGGAATGAATCAACCACCTCCAGGACGCGTCTGATTTAACCATCAATAGTGTGGTTATTTTTTGGCCATATACTACATCAGGTGCAGGCTGAGCTTGTGTCACCCAAGTGCATTTAACCATCAATAGTGTGGTTATTTTTTGGACATATACTACATCAGGGGCAAGTTGAGCCTGTCACCCAGCGCCTAAAAAATAGGCCTCACATTTATATTCCTCCAAATCTGTACTGTTTTAGCTAGGTCAAGTTATTGTTTGTGACCGTGAAAGCACAGTTTTTCTTCTGGGTTGAAAAACAATTCCCAAATTTGCAATTCTCAAAATTAGTGGTTTCTGCTGTATCAGGCCTACTTTAAATCTATCCTTAAAAGGGTATATTAGATTCAAGGTGCTGATAGGGTCATTCTGAAAAACTTAACACACACGCTACAGTGCAGATCCAAGTCTAATTCTGTGATTAAACGTATACCTGTCACCCAGCGCCTAAAAAATAGGCCTCACATTTATATTCAACCAAATCTGTACTGTTTTAGCTGGTCAAGTTATTGTTTGTGACCGTGAAAGCACAGTTTTTCTTCTGGGTTGAAAAACAATTCCCAAATTTGCAATTCTCAAAATTTGTGGTTTCTGCTGTATCAGGCCTACTTTAAATCTATCCCTAAAAGGGTATATTAGATTCAAGGTGCTGATAGGGTCATTCTGAAAAACTTAACACACACGCTACAGTGCAGATGCTATAGTGCAGATCCAAGTCTAATTCTGTGATTAAACGTATACCTGTCACCCAGCGCCTAAAAAATAGGCCTCACATTTATATTCAACCAAATCTGTACTGTTTTAGCTGGGTCAAGTTATTGTTTGTGACCGTGAAAGCACAGTTTTTCTTCTGGGTTAAAAAACAATTCCTAAATTTGCAATTCTCAAAATGAGTGGTTTCTGCTGTATCAGGCCTACTTTAAATCTATCCCTAAAAGGGTATATTAGATTCAAGGTGCTGATAGGGTCATTCTGAAACACTTAACACACACGCTACAGTGCAGATCCAAGTCTAATTCTGTGATTAAACGTATACCTGTCACCCAGCGCCTAAAAAATAGGCCTCACATTTGTATTCAACCAAATCTGTACTGTTTTAGCTAGGTCAAGTTATTGTTTGTGACCGTGAAAGCACAGTTTTCCTTCTGGGTTGAAAAACAATTCCCAAATTTGCAAATCTCAAAATTAGTGGTTTCTGCTGTATCAGGCCTACTTTAAATCTATCCCTAAAAGGGTATATTAGATTCAAGGTGCTGATAGGGTCATTCTGAAAAACTTAACACACACGCTACAGTGCAGATCCAAGTCTAATTCTGTGATTAAACGTATACCTGTCACCCAGCGCCTAAAAAATAGGCCTCACATTTATATTCAACCAAATCAGTACTGTTTTAGCTGGTCAAGTTATTGTTTGTGACAGTGAAAGCACAGTTTTTCTTCTGGGTTGAAAAACAATTCCCAAATTTGCAATTCTCAAAATTAGTGGTTTCTGCTGTATCAGGCCTTCTTTAAATCTATCCCTAAAAGGGTATATTAGATTCAAGGTGCTGATAGGGTCATTCTCAAACACTTAACACACACGCTACAGTGCAGATCCAAGTCTAATTCTGTGATTAATCGTATACCTGTCACCCAGCGCCTAAAAAATAGGCCTCACATTTATATTCAGCTAAATCTGTCATTACTGGTGTGCCAGTATTAGTGTAATACGGTACCTAAATAGATAGCCAGATAGTGTTAGGTGTCTGTAAAAAAAGGCCTGAATTGGAATTCAATACATTGGCCCGAATAATATTTTTCTTATTGTGGTGAACGGTAACAATGAGGAAAACATCTAGTAAGGGACGCGGACGTGGACATGGTCGTGGTGGTGTTAGTGGACCCTCTGGTGCTGGGAGAGGATGTGGCCGTTCTGCCACAGCCACACGTCCTAGTGTACCAACTACCTCAGGTCCCAGTAGCCGCCAGAATTTACAGCCATATTTGGTGGGGCCCAATGCCGTTCTAAGGATGGTAAGGCCTGAGCAGGTACAGGCATTAGTCAATTGGGTGGCCGACAGTGCATCCAGCACGTTCACATTATCTCCCACCCAGTCTTCTGCAGAAAGCGCACAGATGGCGCATGAAGACCAAGCGCATCAGTCTGTCACATCACCCCCAAGCATATCAGAGAAACTGTCTGAGCCTCAAGTTATGCAGCAGTCTCTTATGCTGTTTGAAGACTCTGCTGCCAGGGTTTCCCAAGGGCATCCACCTAGCCCTTCCCCAGGGGTGGAAGAGATAGAATGCACTAACGCACAACCACTTATGTTTCCTAATGATGAGGACATGGGAATACCACCTCAGCACGTCTCTGATGATGACGAAACACAGGTGCCAACTGCTGCGTCTTTCTGCAGTGTGCAGACTGAACAGGAGGTCAGGGATCAAGACTGGGTGGAAGAAGATGCAGGGGACGATGAGGCCCTAGACCCCACATGGAATGAAGGTTGTGCCACTGACTTTCACAGTTCAGAGGAAGAGGCAGTGGTGAGACCGAGCCAACAGCGTAGCAAAAGAGGGAGCAGTGGGCAAAATCAGAACACCCGCCGCCAAGAGACTCCGCCTGCTACTGACCGCCGCCATCTGGGACAGAGCACCCCAAAGGCAGCTTCAAGGAGTTCCCTGGCATGGCACTTCTTCAAACAATGTGCTGACGACAAGACCCGAGTGGTTTGCACGCTGTGCCATCAGAGCCTGAAGCGAGGCATTAATGTTCTGAACCTTAGCACAACCTGCATGACCAGGCACCTGCATGCAAAGCATGAACTGCAGTGGAGTAAACACCTTAAAAACAAGGAAGTCACTCAGGCTCCCCTTGCTACCTCTTCTGCTGCTGCCGCCTCGGCCTCTTCCTCCGCCTCTGGAGGGACGTTGGCACTTGCCGCCCAGCAAACATGGAATGTACCACCAACACCACCACCTGCGTCACCAAGCATCTCAACCATGTCACACGGCAGCGTTCAGCTCTCCATCTCACAAACATTTGAGAGAAAGCGTAAATTCCCACCTAGCCACCCTCGATCCCTGGCCCTGAATGCCAGCATTTCTAAACTACTGGCCTATGAAATGCTGTCATTTAGGCTGGTGGACACAGACAGCTTCAAACAGCTCATGTCGCTTGCTGTCCCACAGTATGTTGTTCCCAGCCGCCACTATTTCTCCAAGAGAGCCGTGCCTTCCCTGCACAACCAAGTATCCGATAAAATCAAGTGTGCACTGCGCAACGCCATCTGTGGCAAGGTCCACCTAACCACAGATACGTGGACCAGTAAGCACGGCCAGGGACGCTATATCTCCCTAACTGCACACTGGGTAAATGTAGTGGCGGCTGGGCCCCAGGCGGAGAGCTGTTTGGCGCACGACCTTCCGCCGCCAAGGATCGCAGGGCAACATTCTTTGCCTCCTGTCTCCTCCTCATCCTACTCAGCTTCCTCCTCCTCTTCTTCCACCTGCTCATCCAGTCAGCCACACACCTTCACCACCAACTTCAGCACAGCCCGGGATAAACGTCAGCAGGCCATTCTGAAACTCATATGTTTGGGGGACAGGCCCCACACCGCACAGGAGTTGTGGCGGGGTATAGAACAACAGACCGACGAGTGGTTGCTGCCGGTGAGCCTCAAGCCTGGCCTGGTGGTGTGCGATAATGGGCGAAATCTCGTTGCAGCTCTGGGACTAGCAGGTTTGACGCACATCCCTTGCCTGGCGCATGTGCTGAATTTGGTGGTGCAGAAGTTCATTCACAACTACCCCGACATGTCAGAGCTGCTGCATAAAGTGCGGGCCGTCTTTTCGCGCTTCCGGCGTTCACACCCTGCCGCTGCTCGCCTATCTGCGGTACAGCGTAACTTTGGCCTTCCCGCTCAACGCCTCATATGCGACGTGCCCACCAGGTGGAACTCCACCTTGCACATGCTGGACAGACTGTGCGAGCAGCAGCAGGCCATAGTGGAGTTTCAGCTGCAGCACACACGGGTCAGTCGCACTGCAGATCAGCCCCACTTCACCACCAATGACTGGGCCTCCATGCGAGACCTGTGTGCCCTGTTGCGCTGTTTCGAGTACTCCACCAACATGGCCAGTGGCGATGACGCCGTTATCAGCGTTACAATAACACTTCTATGTCTCCTTGAGAAAACACTTAGGGCGATGATGGAAGAGGAGGTGGCCCAGGAGGAAGAGGAGGAAGAGGGGTCATTTTTAGCACTTTCAGGCCAGTCTCTTCGAAGTGACTCAGAGGGAGGTTTTTTGCAACAGCAGAGGCCAGGTACAAATGTGGCCAGACAGGGCCCACTACTGGAGGACAAGGAGGACGAGGATGAGGAGGAGGTGGAGGAGGATGAGGATGAAGCATGTTCACAGCGGGGTGGCACCCAAAGCAGCTCGGGCCCATCACTGGTGCGTGGCTTGGGGGAAACACAGGACAATGACGATACGCCTCCCACAGAGGACAGCTTGTCCTTACCTCTGGGCAGCCTGGCACACATGAGCGACTACATGCTGCACTGCCTGCGCAACGACAGCAGAGTTGCCCACATTTTAACGTGTGCGGACTACTGGGTTGCCACCCTGCTGGATCCATGGTACAAAGACAATGTGCCCACCTTACTTCCTACACTGGAGCGTGATAGGAAGATGCGCGAGTACAAGCGCACGTTGGTAGACGCGCTACTGAGAGCATTCCCAAATGTCACAGGGGAACCAGTGGAAGCCCAAGGCGAAGCTAGAGGAGGAGCAAGAGGTCGCCAACGCAGCTGTGTCACGGCCAGCTCCTCTGAGGGCAGGGTTAGCATGTTAGAGATGTGGAAAAGTTTTGTCACCACACCACAGCTAACTGCACCACCACCTGATACGGAACGTGTTAGCAGGAGGCAACATTTCACTAACATGGTGGAACAGTACCTGTGCACACCCCTCCACGTACTGACTGATGGTTCGGCCCCATTCAACTTCTGGGTCTCCAAATTGTCCACGTGGCCAGAGCTAGCCTTTTATGCCTTGGAGGTGCTGGCCTGCCCGGCGGCCAGCGTTTTGTCTGAACGTTTATTCAGCACGGCAGGGGGCGTCATTACAGACAAACGCAGCCGCCTGTCTACAGCCAATGTGGACAAGCTGACGTTCATAAAAATGAACCAGGCATGGATCCCATAGGACCTGTCCATCCCTTGTGCAGATTACACATTAACTACCTCCCCTTAACAATATATTATTGTACTCCAGGGCAATTCCTCATTCAATCCTATTTTTATTTTCATTTTACCATTATATTGCGGGGCAACCCAAAGTTAAATGAACCTCTCCTCTGTCTGGGTGCCTGGGCCTAAATATGTGACAGTGGCCTGTTCCAGTGGTGGGTGACGTGAAGCCTGATTCTCTGCTATGACATGAAGACTGATTCTGTGCTGACATGAAGCCAGATTCTCTGTTACTGGACCTCTCTTCTCTGCCTGGGTGCCTGGGCCTAAATATGTGACAGTGGCCTGTTCCAGTGTTAGGTGACGTGAAGCCTGATTCTCTGCTATGACATGAAGACTGATTCTGTGCTGACATGAAGCCAGATTCTCTGTTACGGGACCTCTCTCCTCTGTCTGGGTGCCGGGGCCTAAATATGTGACAGTGGCCTGTTCCAGTGGTGGGTGACGTGAAGCCTGATTCTCTGCTATGACATGAAGACTGATTCTGTGCTGACATGAAGCCAGATTCTCTGTTACGGGACCTCTCTCCTCTGCCTGGGTGCCTGGGCCTAAATATGTGACAGTGGCCTGTTCCAGTGGTGGGTGACGTGAAGCCTGATTCTCTGCTATGACATGAAGACTGATTCTGTGCTGACATGAAGCCAGATTCTCTGTTACGGGACCTCTCTCCTCTGCCTGGGTGCCTGGGCCTAAATATGTGACAGTGGCCTGTTCCAGTGGTGGGTGACGTGAAGCCTGATTCTCTGCTATGACATGAAGACTGATTCTCTGCTGACATGAAGCCAGATTCTCTGCTATGGCATGAAGAGACTGATTCTCTGCTGACGTGAAGCCAGATTCTCTGCTATGGGACCTCTGTCCAATTGATATTGGTTAATTTATATTTTTTTTATTTTTATTTTAATTCATTTCCCTATCTACATTTGTTTGCAGTGGATATACCTACATGTTGCTGCCTTTTGCAGCCCTCTAGCTCTTTCCTGGGCTGTTTTACAGCCTTTTTAGTGCCGAAAAGTTCGGGTCCCCATTGACTTCAATGGGGTTCGGGTTCGGGACGAAGTTTGGGTCGGGTTCGGATCCCGAACCCGAACATTTCCGGGAAGTTCGGCCGAACTTCTCGAACGGGAACATCCAGGTGTTCGCTCAACTCTAATTACGGGTGAGGGCCTGCTGCTCAGCTGACCCTCTTAAACATTATGGTTGAGGGCCTGCCGGTGAGCTGACCCTGTCAAACATTGGAGGTGAGGGCCTGAAGGTGAGCGAACCCAATAAAACATTGTAGTGAGGGCCTTATGGTGAGCAAACCCCATAAAACATTGTAGTGAGGGCCTACAGCTGAGCAGACCGTATGAAACATTGGAGGTGAGGGCCTACAGCTGAGCAGACCATATGAAACATTGGAGGTGAGGGCCTACAGGTGAGCGAACCCCATAAAACATTGTAGTGAGGGCCTTATGGTGAGCAAACCCCATAAAACATTGTAGTGAGGGCCTACAGCTGAGCAGACCGTATAAAAGATTGGAGGTGAGGGCCTACAGCTGAGCAGACCGTATGAAACATTGGAGGTGAGGGCCTATAGGTGAGCAAACCCCATAAAACATTGTAGTGAGGGCATACAGCTGAGCAGACCATAAGAAACATTGGAGGTGAGGGCCTGAAGGTAAATAAACCCTATAAAACTTTGTAGTGAGGGCCTACAGGTGAGCGAACCCCATAAAACAATGTAGTGAGGGTCTTATGGTGAGAAAACCCCATAAAACATTGTAGTGAGGGCATACAGCTGAGCAGACCGTATGAAACATTGGAGGTGAGGGCCTGAAAGTAAGCAAACCCCATAAAACATTGTAGTGAGGGCCTACAGCTGACTCGACCGTATGAAAGATTAGAGGTGAGGTTCCTAAAGGTGAGCGAACCCGATAAAACATTGTAGTGAGGGCCTACAGGTGAGCGAACCCAATAAAACATTGTAGTGAGGGCCTACAGCTGAGGAGACCGTATGAAACATTGGAGGTGAGGGCCTACAGCTGAGCAGACCGTATAAAAGTTTGGAGGTGAGGGCCTACAGCTGAGCAGACCGTATGAAACATTGGAGGTGAGGGTCTACAGGTGAGCGAACCCCATAAAACATTGTAGTGAGGGCCTTATGGTGAGCAAACCCCATAAAACATTGTAGTGAGGGCCTACAGCTGAGCAGACCGTATGAAACATTTGAGGTGAGGGTCTAAAGGTGAGTGAACCCCATAAAACATTGTAGTGAGGGCCTACAGCTGAGCAGACCGTATGAAACATTGGACGTGAGGTTCCTGAAGGTGAGCGAACCCCATAAAACATTGTAGTGAGGGCCTACAGTTAAGCGAACCCCATAAAACATTGTAGTGAGGGCCTTATGGTGAGCAAACCACATAAAACATTGTAGTGAGGGCCTACAGCTGAGCAGACCGTATAAAAGATTGGAGGTGAGGGCCTACAGCTGAGCAGACCGTATGAAACATTGGAGGTGAGGGCCTATAGGTGAGCAAACCCCATAAAACATTGTAGTGAGGGCCTTATGGTGAGCAAACCCCATAAAACATTGTAGTGAGGGCATACAGCTGAGCAGACCATATGAAACATTGGAGGTGAGGGCCTGAAGGTAAATAAACCCTATAAAACTTTGTAGTGATGGCCTACAGGTGAGCGAACCCCATAAAACAATGTAGTGAGGGTCTTATGGTGAGAAAACCCCATAAAACATTGTAGTGAGGGCATACAGCTGAGCAGACCGTATGAAACATTGGAGGTGAGGGCCTGAAAGTAAGCAAACCCCATAAAACATTGTAGTGAGGGCCTACAGCTGACTCGACCGTATGAAAGATTAGAGGTGAGGTTCCTAAAGGTGAGCGAACCCGATAAAACATTGTAGTGAGGGCCTACAGGTGAGCGAACCCAATAAAACATTGTAGTGAGGGCCTACAGCTGAGGAGACCGTATGAAACATTGGAGGTGAGGGCCTACAGCTGAGCAGACCGTATAAAAGTTTGGAGGTGAGGGCCTACAGCTGAGCAGACCGTATGAAACATTGGAGGTGAGGGTCTACAGGTGAGCGAACCCCATAAAACATTGTAGTGAGGGCCTTATGGTGAGCAAACCCCATAAAACATTGTAGTGAGGGCCTACAGCTGAGCAGACCGTATGAAACATTTGAGGTGAGGGTCTAAAGGTGAGTGAACCCCATAAAACATTGTAGTGAGGGCCTACAGCTGAGCAGACCGTATGAAACATTGGACGTGAGGTTCCTGAAGGTGAGCGAACACCATAAAACATTGTAGTGAGGGCCTACAGTTAAGCGAACCCCATAAAACATTGTAGTGAGGGCCTTATGGTGAGCAAACCCCATAAAACATTGTAGTGAGGGCCTACAGTTGAGCGAACCCCATAAAACATTGTAGTGAGGGCCTTATGGTGAGCAAACCCCATAAAACATTGTAGTGAGGGCCTACAGCTGTGCAGACCATATGAAACATTGTAGTGAGGGCCTACAGGTGAGAGAACCCCATAAAACATTGTAGTGAGGGCCTTATGATGAGCAAACCCCATAAAACATTGTAGTGAGGGCCTACAGCTGAGCAGACCATATGAAACATTGGAGGTAAGGGCCTACAGATGAGCAGACCGTATGAAACATTGGAGGTGAGGTCCTACAGGTGAGCAGACCGTATGAAAGATTGGAGGTGAGGGCCTACAGCTGAGCAGACCGTATGAAACTTTGGAGGTGAGGGCCTACAGGTGAGCGAACCCCATAAAACATTGTAGTGAGGGCCTTATGGTAAGCAAACCCCATAAAACATTGTGGTGAGGGCCTACAACTGAGCAGACTGTATGAAACATTGGAGGTGAGGGCCTACAGGTGAGTGAACCCCAATAAACATTGTTGTGAGGGGCTTATGGGGAGCAAACTCCATAAAACATTGTAGTGAGGGCCTACAGCTGAGTAGACCGTATGAAACATTGGACGTGAGGTTCCTGAAGGTGAGCGAACCCCATAAAACATTGTAGTGAGGGCCTACAGCTGAGTGAACCCCAAAAAACATTGTAGTGAGGGCCTTATGGTGAGCAAACCCCATAAAACATTGTAGTGAGGGCCTACAGCTGAGCAGACCGTATGAAACATTGGACTTGAGGTTCCTGAAGATGAGCGAACGCCATAAAACATTGTAGTGAGGGCCTACAGGTGAGCGAACCCCATAAAACATTGTTGTGAGGGCCTTATGGTGAGCAAACCCCATAAAACCTTGTAGTGAGGACCTACAGCTGAGCAGACCGTATGAAACATTGGAGGTGAGGGCCTACAGGTTAGTGAACCCCATAAAACATTGTACTGAGGGCCTTATGGTGAGCAAACCCCATAAAACATTGTAGTGAAGGCCTACAGCTGAGCAGACGGTATGAAACATTGGAGGTGAGGGCCTACAGGTGAGTGAACCCCATAAAACATTGTAGTGAGGGCCTTATGGTGAGCAAACCCCATAAAACATTGTGGTGAGGGCCTACAACTGAGCAGACTGTATAAAACATTGGAGGTGAGGGCCTACAGGTGAGTGAACCCCAATAAACATTGTTGTGAGGGCCTTATGGGGAGCAAACTCCATAAAACATTGTAGTGAGGGCCTACAGCTGAGTAGACCGTATGAAACATTGGACGTGAGGTTCCTGAAGGTGAGCGAACCCCATAAAACATTGTAGTGAGGGCCTACAGCTGAGTGAACCCCAAAAAACATTGTAGTGAGGGCCTTATGGTGAGCAAACCCCATAAAACATTGTAGTGAGGGCTTACAGCTGAGCAGACCGTATGAAACATTGGACGTGAGGTTCCTGAAGATGAGCGAACGCCATAAAACATTGTAGTGAGGGCCTACAGGTGAGCGAACCCCATAAAACATTGTAGTGAGGGCCTTATGATGAGCAAACCCCATAAAACATTGTAGTGAGGGCCTACAGCTGAGCAGACCATATGAAACATTGGAGGTAAGGGCCTACAGATGAGCAGACCGTATGAAACATTGGAGGTGAGGTCCTACAGGTGAGCAGACCGTATGAAAGATTGGAGGTGAGGGCCTACAGCTGAGCAGACCGTATGAAACTTTGGAGGTGAGGGCCTACAGGTGAGCGAACCCCATAAAACATTGTAGTGAGGGCCTTATGGTGAGCAAACCCCATAAAACATTGTGGTGAGGGCCTACAACTGAGCAGACTGTATGAAACATTGGAGGTGAGGGCCTACAGGTGAGTGAACCCCAATAAACATTGTTGTGAGGGCCTTATGGGGAGCAAACTCCATAAAACATTGTAGTGAGGGCCTACAGCTGAGTAGACCGTATGAAACATTGGACGTGAGGTTCCTGAAGGTGAGCGAACCCCATAAAACATTGTAGTGAGGGCCTACAGCTGAGTGAACCCCAAAAAACATTGTAGTGAGGGCCTTATGGTGAGCAAACCCCATAAAACATTGTAGTGAGGGCCTACAGCTGAGCAGACCGTATGAAACATTGGACTTGAGGTTCCTGAAGATGAGCGAACGCCATAAAACATTGTAGTGAGGGCCTACAGGTGAGCGAACCCCATAAAACATTGTTGTGAGGGCCTTATGGTGAGCAAACCCCATAAAACCTTGTAGTGAGGACCTACAGCTGAGCAGACCGTATGAAACATTGGAGGTGAGGGCCTACAGGTTAGTGAACCCCATAAAACATTGTACTGAGGGCCTTATGGTGAGCAAACCCCATAAAACATTGTAGTGAAGGCCTACAGCTGAGCAGACGGTATGAAACATTGGAGGTGAGGGCCTACAGGTGAGTGAACCCCATAAAACATTGTAGTGAGGGCCTTATGGTGAGCAAACCCCATAAAACATTGTAGTGAGGGCCTACAGCTTAGCAGACCGTATGAAACATTGGAAGTGAGGACCTGAAGGTAAGCAAACCCCATAAAACATTGTAGTGAGGGCCTACAGCTGAGCAGACCATATGAAACATTGGTGTGAGGGCCTACAGATGAGCAGACCGTATGAAACATTAGAGTGAGGGCCTACAGGTGAGCAGACCGTATGAAACATTGGAGTGAGGGCCTACAGGTGAGAAGACCATATGAAACATTGTACTGAGGGCATATATACTGTATGGAACAGGAGGAGGAGGAGGATGAGTAAACAAGATTTAAACATATACCCTTTTTTGGAGGTGAAAAGGGTGCATCTGAATCTTGTGGATTGAGTACATTGTAAAGCATACTTTTAAATTGCGGGTTTGTTTCTCATTAGCTCAGTGTTCCTCTGGTGGAGTGGAGAAGTCAGGGGCAATCCAGGCCTTGTTCATTTTTATCTGAGTCAACTTGTCAGCATAGCCAGTGGACAAGCGGATACGCTTATCTGTTATGATGCCACCAGCAGCACTAAATACATGCTCAGACAAAACGCTGGCAGCAGGGCAGGCCAACACCTCCAAGGCGTAGAGCGCAAGTTAGTGCCACGTGTCCAGCTTGTACACCCAGTAGTTGTAAGGCACTGAGGGATCATTTAGGATGCTGACACGGTCTGCTATGTATTCCTTCACCATTTTCCAAAACTTTTCCCTCCTTGTAACACTAGGCCGCGCTTCAGGGTGAGGTTGCTGGCGGGGTGTCATGAAAGTGTCCCATGCCTTGGAGAGTGTTGCCATGTCTTTGTTGGAACTGCTGTGTGTTCCCATTGTCTCCCTTCCCCGGTTGCCTAAGGAAGTACGGACTCTGCGTCAGCATTGTCAGATGGAAAATTCCGGAGCAATCTCTCAACAAGTACCTTCTGGTATTGCACCATTTTACTTGTCCTCTCCACCACAGGAATGAGAGATGAGAAGTTTTCTTTGTAGTGGCGGTCGAGAAGGGTGAACACCCAGTAATCCGTGTTATCTAAAATGCGTATAACACGAGGGTCGTGGGTAAGGCAGCCTAACATGAAGTCAGCCATGTGTGCCAGAGTACCAACAGGCAAGATGTCGACATCAGCATGACTCTCCATCTCCTCTTCCTCCTCCTCCTCCTCCTCTTCGGCCCATCCACACTGAACAGATGGATTTAAAGTTCCATGGGTACTAGCCTCAGTAGCAGAGGCAACAGTCTCCATCTCCTCCTCCTCCTCTTCACGGTCCAATTCGTGCTGAGAAGACGAACTGTGGGTGGTCTGGGTATCACCCTGTGAGATGTCCTCCCCCAGTTCCTCGTCTGCCACATTCAGAGCGTCGTCCTTAATTGTGAGTAGCAATCGTTTGAGTAGACACAGCAGTGGGATTGTTACACTGATAATAGCGTTATCGCCACTAACCATCTGTGTGGATTCATAAAAAAAAAATTAAAACCTCACACAGGTCTGACATCAATGCCCACTCCTCGCTTGTGAATAGTGGCAGTTGACTTGAAAGGCGACAACGATGTTGCAGCTGGTATTCCACAACTGCCCTCTACTGCTCACAAAGCCTGGCCAATATATAGAATGTAGAGTTCCAGCGCGTGCTCACGTGGCACAACAGTCAGTGAGCTGGAAGCCGCAAGCGCTGCTGCAGCGTTGACAGGCCGGCTGAAACTATAGACGACTTGCGGAAATGTGCACACATGCGGCGCGCCTTCACTAGTAGCTCTGGCAAATTGGGGTATGTTTTGATAAACCGCTGAGCCACTAAGTTTAAGACATGGGCTAGGCATGGGATGTGTGTCAGGTTGCTGAGCTCCAAAGCTGCCACCAAGTTACGGCCATTGTCAGACACAACCATGCCTGGTTGTAGGTTGAGTGGAGAGAGCGACAGCTCGGTCTGGTCCCTTTTACCTTGCCAAAGCTCTGCGGCGGTGTGCTGTTTGTCCCCTAAGCAGATCAGCTTCAGCACGGCCTGTTGACGCTTACCCACAGCAGTGCTACACTGCTTCCAGCTAGCGACTGATGGCTGCTGGCTGCTGGAGGTGGAAGTGGAGGAGGATGAGGCAGAAGAGGAGGAGAAGTGGGGGTTGGAGCCAGCAACATAGCTGCTTGTGGAGACCCTGATGGACATAGGGCCCGCAATCCTGGACATGGGTAGCACCTGTGCCATCCCAGGATACGATTCGCTCCCGGCCTCCACCACATTCACCCAGTGTGCGGTCAGGGAAATGTAGCGTCCCTGGCCATCAGTACTTGTCCATGTGTCCGTGGTTAAGTGGACCTTCCCAGGGCACAGGTGATGTTCTGGGACACATGCTGGTGTAAGGCGGGCACGGCACACCGTGAAAAATAGTGGCGGCTGGGGACTGCGTACCGAGGGACCGCGGCCGACATCAGGCTGCGGAAGTCCTCAGTGTCCATAAGCCTATATGGCAACATTTCAAGGGCCAGTAATTTGGAAAGTTGGCAATTAAGTGCTATGGCCTGTGGGTTGGTGGGTATTTGCACTTGCGTTCAAATGACTGTGGTATGGACATTTGGACGCTGCACTGAGACAGGGAAGTGGATGTTGTTGCTGCTGGTTCATTCGAAGGTCCAGGTGCAGGGCGAGAGGCATCCGGGACTGTGTCTTGGACCGGGGATTGGCCAGCACGTAACACAGGGGAAGAGGAGGCAGTGGTGTGACCCGCAGATCCAGATTGAGGACCCAGGCGTTCGGCCCACTTAGTAGGGTGCTTGGATGCCATGTGGCGGATCATGCTGGTGGTGGTGAGGTTGCTAGTGTTCATGCCTCGGCTCATTTTGGTACCACACAGGTTGCAAACTACCACTCTTTTGTCCTCTGCACTTTCCTCAAAAATGCGCCATACTGCGGAACACCTACCCCTTACTAAGGTTGATTTACGCATGGGGGTGATCAGTGTAATGATTGCGGGCCTGTTTGGTGTGGGCCGACTTCTCCCTTTTGCAACCCCACTGCCTCTTCCAGCCTGTTGCGGTGCTGCGGATCCCTCCCCCTCTGTACTGCTGTCCTCGCTCGGCTTTTCACCTTCCCATGTTGGGTCAATGACCTCATCGTCCAACACCTCCTCTTCCACTTCCTCACTCTGATCATGCTGCTGTCTTGACCTAACCACAACCTCATTGATTGACAACTGTGTCTCATTGTCATCCACCTCGTGAACTAATGATTGACGTTCACCACCGTCATCTTCTTGAGACTGTGAAAGCTCAAGAGGTTGGGAATCAGGGCACAATATCTCAGGTCCCTCTTCAAGCATGCTGGCCGCGAGGGCCAAATCTAATAGTGGAGCTGAAAAGAGCTCCTGGGAATATCCGAGTGTGGGATCACTCGTTTGGCAGGCCTCTCCATGGTGGGAGGAAGGATGATATGAGTGAGGAGTTGACTGACCAGACTCTTGGCTACAGAGACTGGACTTGGTGGAAGAGAGGGTGATGCTTAGCTGACTGGAAGCATTATCGTCATCAAGCAAACCGACCAACTGTTTGCACTGGTCTGACTTGGACAGTGTTGTCGTGCGCCGCCTAGCTAAGTTGGACATGAAGCTGGGTACGTTTTATAACTTTTTTTTTTTGGTGCACTGGCAGCAGGCACAGTTTCATTGCGCCCAGTGCCACGACCTCTGCCTGAACCATCAGCATACCACCCACTTCCCCGTCCCTTAGTGCTGGCCTTCTTAATATTTATGGATTTTTTACTGGTTGTGACGCTGTTTTTTTTACTGCACAAAATACATTTTTCAGATACAGGGCAGTATATGACACAGAACAGCACAGCATTTGGACAGTATTTTAGCCACAGATTATTGTAATCTGCAGTACAGACACAGTTTTAAGATGTTGTTTATATTTATGACTATATTATTCCCAATATATGGGCCTGAAGCTCACAGACGGTACAGAAATGCAATGCACTGCGATTAACGTTTTAAACCGCAGACAAGAAAACTGGGTGCTGATTTAGTGAAATGTGTATATATACTGTTGAGGAAGGGTTTAGACGTATGCATATATACCAATGCATGCATGCAAACATGTGCATGCATGTATGGTATATATGCATACATTGACCACCATATCCTGGGATGATGTGGGCAGAAGTGCCCAGCATCTGCACACATCTACCCATGGGTGCCCACAGGGACTCATGGTGGCCCCTGGGGGAAATAGGTGCCCCCTTTAGACTGTGGCCCCTTATGATAATATGTATATATATATATATATATATATATATATATATATATATATATGTATATATAGTCTATAGTCCCCCTTAGAATATATATGTAGCTATGGCCCCTTACATCTGTGTCCCCTTAGAACATATATTAGTGTCCCCTTCTATGATATGGATATATATATGTATATATGTGTATAAAATATCTATTCCCCCCCCCTCCCTATACCTGAAACCAGGTGCATCGGTGTGAATGTGCCCCAAGCATTTGCACAGATGCAATCTGGTTGATTGCATCAGAATGACCGGACTAAGGTCCGGTCATCCTGATAACTACAAAGGACTCAGATTCAACAGAATCTGAGCCCTTTGTTGTAATTATCTCCAATTATACATGATAGAAGGAAGGGAGAAGCCTCCCCTCCTTCTATTATGCACATTCTGGCAGCAAAATTACCATCTCACTGGCCAGAATGCAGAGTGCTACAGACGGGAGATCAAAGGCTTCCCCATAGGGATAGTAAATAGAATCAGGTGGGTGGGCTGTTAATATTTGTGTATGTATGGTATAGCTAGTTTGTGGGTGGAATCCGGGAACGTGTAGGGTAGTTTAGTACTGTATATTTAGTGCTGTATTAGTGTATTGCGTGCTTAATGTACTAGGTGTTAATAAATATCTTGCTTACTAGTAACTATCTGTGTAACGAGTAGTCATTGGCGATAGTTAGTTCAGTAAGGCGGATGCAGTTAGTTTAGTGAGTAACGTAAGGTGTAGTGAAGGTATTGTGTTATATAAAGGTATAAATAGGCGGAGTCATCAATAGACGGTTTCTCCTATTTATGAATATTAATTACCGATATTTGCATAAATATTGGTGATTAATATTCTCCCTTTACATTGGCGAGCCAGGCCCACTGCTGAGAGTTTGTATCTTTGTTTAGTTTTGGGGAGAAAAATCGCTTCCGCTGTGAACTAATCAGGTGGGAGGGACGCGGTCTGTGGATTCTGAGCGTCCATAGCCTGAAGGTTCGGACAGGTAAAGCGGCTTTCTCAATCAGAACTGGACACAGAACAATCTCTACAGCAGAGAATCTAAAATCTTTTCTGATTTTTCTGTATTAATATTTTCTGATTCCTTTACACGCCCGCTGGAGAGAAGTCATCACCTACACCACTGAAGAAAGAACCATCATCATTGAAGTCGAACAGAAGTCGTCTGGCTGGTTGGGAGAAGGCGTTCCGAATATTGAAGGACCTTCTCCACGCAGCAACACAGTACAACCAACAGCGACACCAATGAAGATGGCCTCTCGCCAAAAAGTGAGTATGAACTTCTCCACACTGCAACACCTCAGCAAACATAGCACATGCAACACCATCATCCCCATCACTTACAAATCCACTGAGCTGCTATGGTCCACTTTATTGGACCAGGCATACGCTCATGATAAACTCTGCATTAATCATAGTGTGTTAAAAAAAAAAAAAAAACGGCTCCAAATGTTAGCCAAATTGGTTCACACCTTTGAGGATATCATTTGGAAGCCAGAACATCTTGAAACACTTAACAGCACAACAAAGGCAGAGGAAGTTTCCAACACGGCAAACTTTCACTGCAATTGTTGTGTTGAAAACATCAAACACTTACACACATTACAAACACAACTACAAGAGAAGTCCCAGTGTACGGTCGAGAGGGGCAGGGAGATTTGCGTGTTAGAGTCTAGACTCTCGGACAAGGAGAGTTTCTACTTTGACATGGACAAGGAACTGCTCAGACTGTACACTGAGATAAACCAGTTCAGGAACAATACGGTATCTATGGATAGCATGATTGTTCAACTTCGAGAGGACCTGGCTGCGAAAACACAAACCATTGCGGATTTACAGCAGGTCATCTCGAATCTGTCACGGCCTGGTGCTAACAGCATGTTGCCCACGAAACAGGTTTGTGTTTCGGGAACGGCACAGCGGGAGACAGCGGTGACGGCGCCAAGATCTCCCACGGATCAAACACCCGACGCAGTAGACACTAGGGGACAGGTGGAACGGACGCTACCTTTCACCCAAACACCCAGGGAGAATAGGGGTAGCAACCGATCCCAGGAACAGGACAACGATTGGAGAGAGGAAAGTGGTTGGCCATTTACCACTTCCAATCCGCCAACGCGTCTGGAAACACAGGAAGATTTTTTCCCTAACCATTCCAGTATGGAAAGGATAAACTTCCTGTTACGGATCTGCAAGAAGATCCCAAAATATGATCCCAGTGTAGATCCGTTTACTTCATGTGATATCTTCGAGGGTCACTGTAACAAGTATTCAGTGGCTCACGAATATCACATGGAGTTATTCAAGTTATGGTCATCTACACACCTAAACCAAAGGTATGAGGTAACGGGGAGGACGCAACCCATGAATGGACAGTTTTATGACAAGGAGGAACGTCTCTCCATACTCATGAGACTTGCAACGGGCCATTGGGACGTCACTCCAGATATCCTGTCCAAGTTCAAACCCACTATACATGACGAACCTCTGTCTATGTGTAGTCGGTTTGAAGCAATGTACAGAAGGGTTACAAAGGATCACGGTATCGGAATTCCACAAGGTATGATACGTATGTTTGTGGAAAAATTCCCATACCTTGACACTGCAATCCGGTTGAGTGCAGCTAGGGAGCCATCCCTCACAGATGCTGCTATGATTATTGAGCAGTGCAGACAGGATACACTGCTCAATAAGAAATCCGTCAAAGTGAAGGAGCGTGCGCCTGTACACGATACATCTCAAGATGAACGAGTACAGCACACAAAGGTTCATTCAACTGTTCGCCCCACGGCCCCGCCATTGGAAAGAACAGGAAGCATTCGATGCTTCCTGTGTTTACAATACGGGCACATAAAGAGGAATTATCCACAATGGCCACGTAATAACCGGACAAATCCTGAGAGAACGGGCAATAATAACGGTTTCAAGATGAAACCTAATTATGCCAAATCAGTGGGGGAATATGTTGAGAGAAATATGGGACATTCACAGGTCCAGACACCAAAACGTGTGGCTGTGGTGAATGTTCCAGCACGTTCGGTAAGGGGTGTGGAATCCCCGGAATCCACACCAAGGTTCCATAGCAAGAACCCACAAGTGGCAGTATGTACCTCACAGGTACCTACTGGGAGTCTGGTGGAAATTGATTGAAGATCAGGGATCCCTAAAGATCTGGCACCAGTATGTCCCATCATACTGGATTCTTCAGGGAGACCCCACATAAAAGCCAAAATCAAAAATCAGGACGCTGAAATCATGCTTGACACTGGTGCGGAAATTTCCATTACCAATGTCAAACATGATTTACATCCCAACAGCCCTCAATGTGTGGTGATCGGATTCGATCACCAACAAGGGGGGGGGGGTGAAGGCCCACAGAATAGAGGAAGTAATCGTCCAGATCACCAGTTACATGACCCTTAGGATACCCATGTGGTATTACCCCGGTTCTGACAACATTATAGGAACCGATGCAATGACACAAAATGGGTGGATCCTGGATCTGGCAAATTGCATTGTGTGGAAGGGTCCCAGACGAGCTAAGGTGTTTGTTATCCAACGCCATTGTCTGGGACCACCTTTGCAAGCAGTAGAAAATTCTACTGACATGCTCGAGCACAAGTGGCCTGAGGTCTCACATAATCTAGACCTGGAGCCTATTGTGTACGAGCATCCCAAACTGTGGGCCCAGAGCAAAAATAACTGTGGCAGACTGATTGGTGTTCAGGTGGACATTCAGGGTCCTGACCCTCCACCTCAACGCCAATACCGATTTCCAACAGAGGCCACCCATTCAATTATGGACATGGTCCAGGAATTGAAGACTAGGGGTGTGGTTATTGAGGGTAATTCAAAATGCAACAATGCCCTCTTGCCAGTCAAGAAAAAGGACACCAATGCATGGAGGCTTACCATAGACCTCCGGATCCTCAATAAATACACCCCAATGTCAGCTCCAGTGGTGGCCCAGACTCCCGACATCATGGCCAGAATAAGCGGCAAAAGCCTATGTTGCTAACGGGTTCTTCTCCATCGAACTCACTGAGTCATGCCGGTACAAATTTGCCTTTACGGTGGGGGACAAACAGTAGATGTTTGCTGTACTGCCCCAGGGGTTACACAGCAGCCCCATGTATTTTCACCAGGCATTGGCGGCCGTACTGAGTGTGTTCTCACGGCCAGAATGCCTTCTACAATACGTGGATGACCTGCTCTTGCATACAGAAACCATAGAGCAACACTTGGTTCTGTTGAGAGAGCTGCTGGGACTCCTGGCAAAGTCAGGGCTCAAGCTGAGTCCCCATAAGGCAAATTTGGCCAAAGCGGAGGTAACCTTCCTTGGGGTCCAAATTTCCTTTGGAACCAAAGGAATCATGACTGCCCGTGTGGAAGCCATGGTGAAATTACCCAGACCCGGCACTCTTCAGGAGTTGAGAAAATTCCTGGGGGTGGCCAACTTCATGAGGGAATTCATAGAGGATTTCGCTGTCAAAGCGAGATCTCTCTATGAGCTCCTTCGAGGAGAAGAACCCTCAATCAAAGGTTGGTCCGATGCGCAGGAAGAGGCCTTTTCAACTTTGAAAAGGGATCTCTCCTCGGCACCTGTGTTGGCCACTCCACATCCAGATGGGGAAATGGCCATACAGGCGCATGCAGGGATGGAGTCTATTTGCAGCGGTCCTTCTTAAGAAAGTAGGGTATGAGACCAGACCGCTGGGATATTTCTCCAGGCTACTTTTGCCCGTCGAACAACTGGCAGCCATACACTATGCCGTCAAGACTACCGAGCATATTGTAGGCTTCCGACCCCTCACCTTGCAGACTCCACATTCTCCTTTAGCCCTCTTGCTCCGTGATACTCTCCCTGGAGTCTCCCAACAGAGATTCGGGAGATGGATCATGGATCTCAGTGGCCGGAATCTGCAGGTGGACCACAAGGCCAAGTATGTTCTGTCTCAGTTACTAAACCTGACGGGAACCGAACATGACTGTGGCCAACCCGAACTGGACGACTCTCCACAGATGTTCAGAACCGACAGACGTCCGGATGACAGAGTCATCTTTGTTGATGGCTCTCGATTCTATCTGGAGGGGGAATATGTCACGGGTTTTGCTGTGCTGGATGAGACCACTGGTACCCAGAGTCTTGTCAGGTTACCGGGTCACATGTCTGCACAGCGGGCAGAGCTAGAGGCGGTTAAAGAAGCTCTGCTTCTTCAGCCCCCAGGGAAACGAACTATATATAGCGACAGCTTGTATGTAGTTCGCTCCCTCACCCTGCATCTTGACATATGGAAGAGGAGAGGATTTGTGGACAGCCAAAACAAACCTCTGGCTCATGTGTCGGTCCTGAAGGAGCTGTGGGAGTGGGGCATGGCACATATGACGGAAGCAGCCATTATCAAAATCCCGGCGCATCAAAAAGGCGATGAACCTTTGATAATGGGTAACAATAAGGCAGACGAGCTGGCTAAACTAGCGGCAGTGTCTGGTACCCTCCGGGAACCAGGCATGGGACCACTACCAACTCACCGGATTGCAGCACGTACCCATTTGAGTGACGGCCCGGTGTCATTTGAAGAGGAACAAACTAAGGATCCTCTTCTAATGACACATATCAAATCTCCACAACATCCCTGGTCTGTACAACAAGGGATCTTGTGTTATGATACCGGTACTCAGCAACTCCCTCTTCCGGTGGTCTCGCAGCATCTGCAAGCAGAGCTGATGCGATTGAACCACCAACTGTTTGGACACATCGGCCGGAATAAACTCTTGCCTCTCCTGAGAGACAAATTATACTGGCCAGGGATGTCCAATTCGGTAGAGGAGGTTACTCAACAGTGCCTGGTGTGTGCTCAAGTCAACCTAAGGGCGTCTGCCCTGAAGCCGGTGTTGCAGCGGGTTCCACCTGCTGATGGTCCGTGGTCTGCTATACAAATCGATTTCATTGGACCATTACCAACCGGAAGTCGTAACTGCCGTTACGCACTGGTAATAGTGGATGTCTTCTCGAAATGGGTAGAAGCCATCCCCACGGTCAATGATACGGCTACCACCACTGCCCGTGTTCTCTGGGAACAGGTTCTGTCACGATGGGGTATCCCCAGAGTGATAGAATCAGACAGAGGGACCCATTTCACGGGTAAGGTAATGAAAGCGCTTTGTGGTCTCTTAGACATAAAGCAAAGGTTTCATGTGCCTTATCACCCTCAGTCAGCGGGCATCGTGGAGCGGATGAACCGGACCATCAAAACCCGGCTTTCCAAGGTGCTGCTGGAGAAGGGTTCCTCTTGGGTAACCTATCTTCCAGCAGTGCTAATGGGTATTCGAGCCACCGAAGCCTCCAGTACCGGTATCTCCCCGTATGAACTGATGACCGGACGTAAGATGCCCCTATGTCTACCCAACGAACCCCAAGTGTCGGAGCCCACGAAGGACGCCATCGCCAGAGACATGTTTCTCCAACAGGTTCAACAGAACCTGAAGGAGCTACTGCCTCACGCAGCAATACGGTTACACAAACCGTATCTACAGGGGGAAACACCAATGCCCGCTGTAGGAGAAATGGTGATGGTGAAAGTCTTCTGTCGGGCTGGCCCATGGGACGCAAACTGGGAAGGACCATACAAGGTCCTTGAAGTAATCGGAGACACCATGCTGAAGGTACAAAGGCCAATCACAAACAAAAAGAAATCCCGTAGATGGCAGGAACTCTTGTGGATTCACATCGACCAAGCCAAAGCCACCTGGGCTTCCCCAACTCAATAGCGCATACCATTCCGAGTTGGGTGAAGGGGGGGTAATAGGGCTTGGTGGGTCGATGGTGAATCCATTCCACTTATCACACTCCATCTAATTACAGAACACAAGAGGGAGACACGCCATGGGACCACTTGGCCAGGGAAGAGCTAGGCGTCCTCTGAACGGGATAAGTCTCCAGCTTGTGACACTGGTGGTAAGCATGTTGACGGCAAGATCGGCCTCTTCAGGGGAGAGCCTGGGGACTAACATTGATATGGCTAACATATCACTTAATGGACCCGGCCTTTTAATGGTGGAATGTTTGGGTGGCAAAATCCGGAAACCATACGAGAACTTCACCTTTACATCAGGTCAGTGGTATCTGTATGGTTTCCAGAGAGAGGGTTTTGCCAACGGTGTAATTCAGCATTATACCCCAGTGGAGAATGTGTCTACCATTCAACATGACTTACACGCCCTCTATCTCAAGGAATTCAGGCATTTTCAGGACTCGGACCCTACACCTATCAGATCCTTAAGATGGGTGTCTAGGGACCCACTCTTGCACCCATACCAGCAAGTGAGAGCTAACACTAACACGGTGTTGTGCACCAAGAAGGGAATGCTGAGTCCTGAAGATGTCACTGGGGCAGAGTACAGCGGTTGGCACATCCTGAAGGCTACCTTCCTGGAGAAGGATAGCCAGGACAGGTTAAGGGTTAGGACATATTTTGATAGGCCCATTCCAGTAAAAGGCACCCTGAAGGCTTATTGCATGTTAAGAGATTCCCAGATGATTATCACCAGGGAATCCAGTTACGTTCAGGGACATATGTCCACTGATCATTTACGAACCAGTATAAAGATGTTAAAGTTAAACTGCAGTGACTCTGGTCAGGCCATCTGGAACGATCAGAGTGGTCTGGTAAAACTGGAAGGCTTATATCGAGCCACAGTTTTAAAGGTACGGACCAACGCGAAGGACCCTAGGTATGCTCAGTTAAAGACAACTGTGTTTCTGAGGTGACAGGATACTATTTTGTCACCTATGCTCACTGGGAGCAAGAAACCCAGATGGTGATGTTGGACACTAATCCATGGAGTTGGGATTTGGTGTGCAACGGGGTAGACACCCCTACGGTGGATGTATGGATGGACGGTACACCTATGACTGAAGAATACCGGGGTAGGTATGTGTCTTCCGATTGGAAAGACCAGAGGGGTTGACATCAATATAGATGGTTCGTTTAAGTGGCCTTTTTGTAAGGCAGCAGACGAGGGATGCTGGACCTTTACTCAGTGGGTCTATCTGTCCCAAACCAAACATGTAGGGAAGCTAGTGTTACAGGCTGGAGAAAACGATCAGTGGTATCCCTTCAAGGGATACAGATCTGTGCAACAGTGGTGAGGGTCCCCTACGATACAGAAGATCTCCAACCAGTAAAACCGCATTCGGACTCTTGCACCGCCCCTATCCATCAATTGGCAGATCCTGTAGCTCCTCAACTGTCATCCCCCTGGAGAATCATCACGGATGCCAAATTCATCCTGTTTACCTGGAGAATTTCCGTAGATGACTTCCGAGTTGACCATTGGGATCACAGGTGTGAGGAGTTCGTTAGGAACCAAATTGACATGGTAAGAGGTTGGATAGAGGCGGGGCAAGAGGTAAGAAAAGACAACTCCCTACGTAGGAAGAACAGGGGGAGGAGAGATCTAGTGGCTATGGGACTTGGTGGAGGTGCTTTGGGAGTGGGTGCCCTGAACACTATGGATATGGAAGTCCTGAGAAATAAGCTTGGGGAGGTTGCGTGACATGCCGGGGAAGGATTCAAGACCCAGCTTGATGTAAACCACGTCCTAGAGGGTTTACAGCATTCGCACATCAATGCCACTACCTCTCTATCTTCTGCTATATGTGAGAAGTTTAGGAGGTCAGTTGTGGGTCTGTTGGAGGAGCAGGATCGGGCTCAGCTTGCTCTGGCGTGTACGCAGGTCCAAAGCGAACTCTCGGACAACCTTAAACATATTGTCTCAGCATTACACAACGGCCACTTCCCATTCAACCTCCGCCAGCAAATAAGTCCACTGATCTCTCCTTTCGCCATCAACCATACCAACTGGTGGGTGGTTAAGTGGCATGGATGTCGAAATTCAACCTGTACTGCTTCGTCCTTGGCACCTGTGTCCGGTCGCCTCAGACAGGGATACAGTGTCATCAATCTAGGTGCGGTGATGAACAACCGAACGGTACTTCATCCCCAGCTCCCCTCGAGCGTTCTAACCTATGAAGAAGACCATCCTTCTTTGTTTGACACAGAAGGATGTTGGTTGAGAGAGGATGCCATCCTATGTCAGGGTGGTCAGGATCGGGTGCTTAGGCACCAGTGTTGGAACACCGAGGGGACCTGTGAGATGAAGGTCAACCCAATACCTTCGTCCTCTTTAAAATACTTGGGACAGGGTTATTGGTGTTGGTACCAAGGGAATAATGGGTCGTATACAATTTATGGATTTAATTGTACCGAGCGAGGAATACTCTTCCCCGGAGCGTACTGTACCCTTAGCACAGTTCTAGGTCTGGACGTCGCAGAGCAGCAAGGAAGAACCCCAATTACCCCGGAAAGAAGACTCGACATTCGCCCCGATGTTCCCTTGAGACTTCAGAAGATTCCCCTTGGCTTCGGCAAAGAACGCAAACAGCTCCTGTTGGACTTCAGCCAAGAGGAAGAAATCTTACAACAGCTTCGGGAAGCGGAGAAACAGGCCACCATCCGACTTACACATGACCGGACGAACATTACCCCGGTTGCCACAGCATTGGAAATGGACTCAAAGATCTCATGGTGGGAGAGTCTTTTTGGATACAGTCCTAAGGCAACCTCATTTTTCAATTTACTGATACACCCGGTGATAGTGCTTCTGGTTCTGGTCGGACTCATGTACATAGGACTGTGGTGGATGTACCAGAGGGTCAAGAGACTAACGGACCAGACAGCCAGAACCAGACAGCACTTCACGAACACAGCCGCCGGAGGCTCAGGACTTGATTTCACCAAGTCCTGAAGCCGAGGAAGATCCTAAGGACAGGACAATTCGTGTGGGGGGGGGGAGGATTCAGGATGGAAAATCTCAAATTTATCCTGAGACCCCATGTGAAGGATATTGGACTGGTGTGTATGAGGTCTTGGGAGGTACACCCAGCCCCCTCCTGAGACCTCATAGTATTGTATATAAATGCCTTTGGGTTTAGGTGAATTGGAGGAGAGGAAGGGGAACTGTGATATGTATTTTGTGTGAATGGGGATTAGATTAGGGCACGACAGGGACAGGCCCCCTCTGTTTGCCATTTGCCACCTTGAACCCTGGAACGGTGAAGTTCATAAGGGAAGGGCTGGATGTGTAGTGTGGCGGAGGTGTTCTCCACAGTCAGAATTTGGGTTCCATGACATCACCTCGCTCAATGAAAAAAACTGACCTGCCTGGTAAAGACCTACTAATCTGTCGATGGGAGAACCGCACCCACCCAGACGGAACACGAGATGTTGGACAAAAGTCGTACTTGAAGGTTGGCGCAGTAAGAGACTATGGTTGTGAAGGTCAACCCGCTCCAGATTCCTTGGGGGCGGGCTGGACCTGAAGATCGGCAGCATTGCCGAGAGATAGTGAGGGTGTGGTCACCCCAACACCAGGGGTGGCTAACAACGGAAGACAGTTAAGACCAGTCAAAGACTGCAAGGGTCAAGCCGCTCCGAAAGTCAAAGATGACAGTAGGAGGGACTGATACCGAAACGATCAAGGCAAAAGATGTCAAGAAAGTTAAAGAAGAAGATGGTGTGCCCGGTGGATGGAGGAGTAGGTTACGGTGAACGGCAGGTCGGAGGAAGTCTGGAGGGGTGATGTCTAAGTACCTAAGAATCTGTTGGACACTACAGTTCTTCCTGAACTATCACCAAGGATGGGGTTGAGGGGGGGCAAACGTGTCTCAACCCTTTTCCCCCAATATATATTGTCGTATTCCCGACAACAGGGTGATTGTTGAGGAAGGGTTGAGACATATGCATATATACCCATGCATGCATGCAAACACGTGCATGCATGTATGGTATATATGCATACATTGACCACCATATCCTGGGATGATGTGCGCAGATGTGCCCAGCATCTGCGCACATCTGCCCATTGGTGCCCACAGGGACTCATGGTGGCCCCTGTGGGAAATAGGTGCCCCCTTTAGACTGTGCCCCCTTAGAATATATGGCTGTGGCCCCTTATGATAATATGTATATATATATATATATATATATATATATATATAATCGAATAGAAAGCAGGACTGCACTCCAATATGTGATGAAAAAATCAAAGCAGTTTATTCACCCATGTTAGGCAAAGTTTGCGACGTTTCAGCTCTTGCGAGCCTTTCTCAAGCATAGAGACAGTGAAAGTGAGCACATTTAAAGCATTACAAAAAGTGTTACTCCCATCAGGGTGTGGTTACAATCATCTTAAATTGCAGACATGTGTTACAATTATAAAGTGCATGTTTAACTTAGTGACTGGTGTTATACGTTCTATCATACCAGGATACTATCCCTCTTATATAGAACAAGACATATATAGAACTTGTGCTCCAATTAGAATCATAAAACAGTACAGACCTACTGAATGGGGATCCCAGGAGTGAAACTCGGAAAGCCATGGAGCCCACATATACCATCATGTTCCCTATGCGTCTCGATCTCCTCAATGCGCATGCCCAGAGTAACAACATCATGTGAATCACAATGAGAGAATAGTGCGCATGCGCTCTATAGGGTAACATCTACCAGCGCCATTTTAGTTCAGGGAAAAGTGCCCTAAATGTCCGTTCTATATTCATCACGTAAATGATAACTATACAGAGTATGTACTCAAAGCCGTGACTATAGAACGGAACACATAGAGAATGTGCAACAGACCGCAGCAGGGATCTCCTACAGATGCCAGCATCAGGACCGGGATCCCCACCTCTCGGGAGGGACACCGGACTATGGGGCCGTGTACGTCGGAAGGGGACATCTCCATGAACCCCGCCGACCTACCTAACCCTCTTGCTGGAAAAAGCGGTCATAGAGGGATTATCCCTCAACATTACAGAAAACAGCAGCGCACTATAGCTTGATAATGTGTCTGGAGTAGCGCATATACGATAGGACACCGTAGTTGGTACTGGGCTTCACCGCTTCCAACAAGTTAAAGTCCAGGGATCCGCATCCAGCATCGTGAGAGTTAAAAATTCTAAAAGGCAAGAAAAAAATATATATTAGTTTCCAACTTTATACTCTGTTGTGTTTGTAATTGCATATAGTACTTTCACAATTCTCAGACACTATTACAGGTACGGGGAAAATATAACACATAAATGAATGGAAAAAGGGGGCGAGCAACAGATCACCAGGCACCTATCTGAACTCCACATTTAATCCTCTAGGGTGCAAGCTATCTAAATCATAAATCCAACGCAATTCTCTTTTTTTGAGAATAGCTAGACGGTCTCTGCCTCTCCTGGGGAGTTCAACATGGTCCAGAATCCAGCATCTTAGATCCCGCTCAGAGTGCCCAAGGGATCCAAAATGCCTGGAGACCGGAAGATCAGCACGTTTTTTTCTTATTGAATTCCTGTGATTGTTCAATCTTAATTTTAATTCTGTGGACGTTTCACCAATATATATTAGGTTACACGGGCATGCTAACACATAGATTACATAAGATGATGAACAATTTAAATGGAACTTGATGGGATATTCTTTATGTGTAGAGGGATGTATAAAGGATCTAGCTTTACATATATAGCGACAATTGACGCAATTGAGACACGGGTAACACCCATGTCCCGACTGCGACAGTGTTCGCTGTACACTAATTTTCTTAGGGCCTACATCCGCTCTGACCAAGTGGTCCTTGATGTTTTTACTTTTCCGATATGATACGAGGGGAGGAGACTTCAGTTCGGCTACGTCTTGGATTAAGACACAGTGTATTGGAGGTCAGGGTCAATGCTATTCAGATATTTATGGAACTCAACCAATTGGGGTTCTGTGCCTGACCACAGGAGGAAGACGTCATCTATGTACCGCCACCACCCAATGACATATTGGAAGTGGTGGGATACATAGATGAAGTCCTCCTCCATGTGCCGCATGTAGATATTTGCGTAAGTTGGGGCCACATTGGGCCCCATCGCAACGCCACGTTTTTGACTGAAAAAGGTGTCCTGGAAAAGAAAATAATTATTTTCCAGAATAAGCCTCAGCAGGATATTAATAAAATATTTTGAATGTTGTGTGATGGACGACCCATCCAGATATTTGTTGACAGCAGAAATGCCCTTCTAGTGCCCTATTGACGTGTACAAAGATACAACGTCAAAGGACACGAGAGTGGCAGTCTGCACATCTGCAGCATCAACAGATCTCAGTTGTTGCAAAAAATGCCCAGTGTCCTGAATATATGACTTTCCAGCCGTCGAAAATTCTCGCAGAATCCTATCAAGAACCATAGCGATTCTACTAAACACAGAGTCCGTACCAGAGACGATGGGGCGACCGGGGGGGTCCACAAGGGTTTTGTGGACTTTGGGCAATATATATAGGACTGGAGTAACGGGAGAAGTAACCGTTAAATACTCCCTTAGCCCTTCATCAATGATGCCCCCGGCCACCGCATCGGACAAAATACTTTTAATGATATTCATAATCTGAAATTTAGGATCATTCTGCAGCACACCATACACATCTACATCACAAAGTTGGCGTTCAATTTCTTTTACATAGTTACATGTATCAAGAACAACCACCCCACCCCCTTTATCAGCGGGTTTAATGGTTAGCTGGGGGTTATTCCTGAGTTGGGACAGTGCCTCTATTTCAACAGTTGTCAGATTGGGTTTATTTAATCTCGCTGTATCACCAAAACGGGATTTAAGCTCTCTGACATCCCTTTTAACTGCGGAAATGTAGGCCTCTATAGCAGGTTCATCCACATAGGGGAGAAAGGTACTTTTATTTATTAAACCCAATTTCTTGAGTGAAAATTCACTTGAGAATGTTAGTGTGTCAACAGTGTGACCCTTAAAAAACACCTTCAACTTAATAGACCGAAAAAAATCATTTAGATCCATTTCTAGATCGAACCAATTTACCTTGGAATTTGGGCAAAATGTAAGCCCTTTAGAAAGGACACTGTGTTGAGCTGCAGTCAATTCAACTGAAGATAGATTGAACACTATTGTCTCTTTCTCTGGGGTAATGCTTTCGTCGATTGTTGTCTGGTCCGGTTGTATCGCTGCTTTACTTATGTTGAGTAAAATATAGTCCAATGAGTATCTATTTGATAATTCTTCAAAGCGTTTGCAAAACAAACAACATCATGTGAATCACAATGAGAGAATAGTGCGCATGCACATTGCACCCACTTGTCAGGTTGGTGCTCCCGTTGGACTTTCTTTTTTCATATACTCGGCACCGTGAGTGAGCACACCATTAAAGTATACAACATGTCTAATACGGAAACACCCTATGGCGGCACTTTTACTGTGGAGGAAGTCGACCGCATCATGCGTGGAATTGAGGATGATGCTTCATTCCTGCAGGCACCTACGGCTAAGGAACTTAAACGCAAGTATTTAACCATCTCTAAACGCCTTATTTCCATGAGACTTCACATGGCTACATTGGGACAGTATTTTAAAGAGAAAAAGATCCCTAGAGGAATGCGCTCAAATTTACGCCCTAATCTCTTTCCCAGCAATGATTTGTTTTGCAAACGTTTTGAAGCATTATCAAATAGATACTCATTGGACTATATTTTACTCCACATTGAGTTTTTACAATCAGAGGTTGCTTCACTTACGGATGAACTGTTGGATGTTGAAAAGGCCTTGCAGGTGCAATCATCCGCGGATGAATTGGCGCAATATAAAGATGAAATTAAAGACCAACTCAATAAACTACAGATGGAATTGGAGGAGGGCAAAAGGAGTAAATGGGTGCGAGACGCAGATGATTATAAACGAGGCGACATATATGCATGGCAATCTGATACACCATCTATGGGCTTCAACCGCAATAATAAAAGAAGTAGGAGATTTATGCAATTACCCCCAGATGAGGAGAAATCTTTTTTAGGAGACAGTCTGGACATAAAGAAAGGAAAGGATCAATAACCAGGCGAGGAGGCCGCAGGTATAAACGAAAAGGGAAAGCAGCGATACAACCGGACCAGACAACAATCGACGAAAGCATTACCCCAGAGAAAGAGACAATAGTGTTCAATCTATCTTCAGTTGAATTGACTGCAGCTCAACACAGTGTCCTTTCTAAAGGGCTTACATTTTGCCCAAATTCCAAGGTAAATTGGTTCGATCTAGAAATGGATCTAAATGATTTTTTTCGGTCTATTAAGTTGAAGGTGTTTTTTAAGGGTCACACTGTTGACACACTAACATACTCAAGTGAATTTTCACTCAAGAAATTGGGTTTAATTAATAAAAGTACCTTTCTCCCCTATGTGGATGAACCTGCTATAGAGGCCTACATTTCCGCAGTTAAAAGGGATGTCAGAGAGCTTAAATCCCGTTTTGGTGCTACAGCGAGATTAAATAAACCCAATCTGACAACTGCTGAAATAGAGGCACTGTCCCAACTCAGGAATAACCCCCAGCTAACCATTAAACCCGCTGATAAAGGGGGTGGGGTGGTTGTTCTTGATACATGTAACTATGTAAAAGAAATTGAACGCCAACTTTGTGATGTAGATGTGTATGGTGTGCTGCAGAATGATCCTAAATTTCAGATTATGAATATCATTAAAAGTATTTTGTCCGATGCGGTGGCCGGGGGCATCATTGATGAAGGGCTAAGGGAGTATTTAACGGTTACTTCTCCCGTTACTCCAGTCCTATATATATTGCCCAAAGTCCACAAAACCCTTGTGGACCCCCCCCGGTCGCCCCATCGTCTCTGGTACGGACTCTGTGTTTAGTAGAATCGCTATGTTTCTTGATAGGATTCTGCGAGAATTTTCGACGGCTGGAAAGTCATATATTCAGGACACTGGGCATTTTTTGCAACAACTGAGATCTGTTGATGCTGCAGATGTGCAGACTGCCATTCTCGTGTCCTTTGACGTTGTATCTTTGTACACGTCAATAGGGCACGAGAAGGGCATTTCTGCTGTCAACAAATATCTGGATGGGTCGTCCATCACACAACATTCAAAATATTTTATTAATATCCTGCTGAGGCTTATTCTGGAAAATAATTATTTTCTTTTCCAGGACACCTTTTTCAGTCAAAAACGTGGCGTTGCGATGGTGTCCAATGTGGCCCCAACTTACGCAAATATCTACATGCGGCACATGGAGGAGGACTTCATCTATGTATCCCACCACTTCCAATATGTCATTGGGTGGTGGCGGTACATAGATAACGTCTTCCTCCTGTGGTCAGGCACAGAACCCCAATTGGTTGAGTTCCATAAATATCTGAATAGCATTGACCCTGACCTCCAATACACTGTGTCTTACTCCAAGACAGAATTATCCTTTCTTGACACCAATGTCAGATTGGTTGATGGTTTGATCAATACAGGCCTATACATCAAGCCAACTGACAGGAATACTATTCTACGATACGAAAGTAGTCATCCTCGTAGTTTAATTAAACACCTACCGCACTCACAATTTTTACGTGCTAAATGTATTATATCAAAACAGACTGAGTTAGTATCCACATTGGATATGATGACAGGTAAATTTAGGGAACGAGGTTACCCCCACCGATTGCTAGATGATCAAAAAAATGAGATTTTACTCAATAGCCCCAAAAAAACTTCATCTGCTTCACAGAGAATCCAGAGGATACCTTTCATGTCCACATACTCTGAGTGTAGTGTGGAGATGGGACGTATCCTCAAGGAGAATTGGAGCATCCTTGGCAGGTCTATCAAAGACGTACCCGAACTGAAGTCTCCTCCCCTCTTATCATATCGGAAAAGTAAAAACATCAAGGACCACTTGGTCAGAGCGGATGTAGGCCCTAAGAAAATTAGTGTACAGCGAACATTGTCGCAGTCGGGACATGGGTGTTACCCGTGTCTCAATTACGTCAATTGTCGCTATATATGTAAAGCTAGATCCTTTATACATCCCTCTACACATAAAGAATATCCCATCAAGTTCCATTTAAATTGTTCATCATCTTATGTAATCTATGTGTTAGCATGCCCGTGTAACCTAATATATATTGGTGAAACGTCCACAGAATTAAAATTAAGATTGAACAATCACAGGAATTCAATAAGAAAAAAACGTGCTGATCTTCCGGTCTCCAGGCATTTTGGATCCCTTGGGCACTCTGAGCGGGATCTAAGATGCTGGATTCTGGACCATGTTGAACTCCCCAGGAGAGGCAGAGACCGTCTAGCTATTCTCAAAAAAAGAGAATTGCGTTGGATTTATGATTTAGATAGCTTGCACCCTAGAGGATTAAATGTGGAGTTCAGATAGGTGCCTGGTGATCTGTTGCTCGCCCCCTTTTTCCATGCATTTATGTGTTATATTTTCCCCGTACCTGTAATAGTGTCTGAGAATTGTGAAAGTACTATATGCAATTACAAACACAACAGAGTATAAAGTTGGAAACTAATATATATTTTTTTCTTGCCTTTTAGAATTTTTAACTCTCACGATGCTGGATGCGGATCCCTGGACTTTAACTTGTTGGAAGCGGTGCAGCCCAGTACCAACTACGGTGTCCTATCGTATATGTGCTACTCCAGACACATTATCAAGCTATAGTGCGCTGCTGTTTTCTGTAATGTTGAGGGATAATCCCTCTATGACCGCTTTTTCCAGCAAGAGGGTTAGGTAGGTCGGCGGGGTTCATGGAGATGTCCCCTTCCGATGTACACGGCCCCATAGTCCGGTGTCCCTCCCGAGAGGTGGGGATCCCGGTCCTGATGCTGGCATCTGTAGGAGATCCCTGCTGCGGTCTGTTGCACATTCTCTATGTGTTCCGTTCTATAGTCACGGCTTTGAGTACATACTCTGTATAGTTATCATTTACGTGATGAATATAGAACGGACATTTAGGGCACTTTTCCCTGAACTAAAATGGCGCTGGTAGATGTTACCCTATAGAGCGCATGCGCACTATTCTCTCATTGTGATTCACATGATGTTGTTACTCTGGGCATGCGCATTGAGGAGATCGAGACGCATAGGGAACATGATGGTATATGTGGGCTCCATGGCTTTCCGAGTTTCACTCCTGGGATCCCCATTCAGTAGGTCTGCACTGTTTTATGATTCTAATTGGAGCACAAGTTCTATATATGTCTTGTTCTATATAAGAGGGATAGTATCCTGGTATGATAGAACGTATAACACCAGTCACTATGTTAAACATGCACTTTATAATTGTAACACATGTCTGCAATTTAAGATGATTGTAACCACACCCTGATGGGAGTAACACTTTTTGTAATGCTTTAAATGTGCTCACTTTCACTGTACTTGCACTAGCACTCTCTATGCTTGAGAAAGGCTCGCAAGAGCTGAAACGTCGCAAACTTTGCCTAACATGGGTGAATAAACTGCTTTGATTTTTTCATCACATATTGGAGTGCAGTCCTGCTTTCTATTCGATTATACTATTGGGGATTGCCGTTGCCCCCCTTTTGGACATTGCACCCACTTGTCAGGTTGGTGCTCCCGTTGGACTTTCTTTTTTTTATATATATATATATATATATATATAGTCCCCCTTAGAATATATATGTAGCTATGGCCCTTTACATCCTTACATCTGTGTCTCCTTAGAACATATATTAGTGTCCCCTTCTATGATATGGATATATATATATGTATATATGTGTATAAAATATCATATATATAATTATGCATGATAGAAGGAAGGGAGAAGCCTCCCCTCCTTCTATTATGCACATTTCGGCAGCGAAATTAACATCTCACTGGCCGGAATGCAGAGTGTTACAGGCGGGAGATCAAAGGCTTCTCCCGCCTGTTGATGTGTAGCGCGGCCCCAACGCGCTCGTTCAGGAGACGCACGGGCCGGCGCAGTGACGTCATCTCACTGCGCCGGCCCACGTGTCTCCAATGGTGCGGCAGTGCGGGCCGCCGGGGATAAATATCCGGCAGACCCTGCACTAAGGGAGAAGAGCCGTGCCGCCCCCCACATAAGGAGACGACCCCTGGACGAACGAGCAAACCCCTGGACGAACGAGCAACCATACCTTAAGTATCACCCCCTTTATTATCCCCTATCCCACCAACGATATTAACCATTATACCCCTGATCCCTACCACTATCCCACTAACGATTAACCCTTCAATTCCCTGATCCCCTACCGCTATCCCACCAACGATTTCTCCCCTTGTTAACCCTATAACCCTTGATACCATACCCCTACTCCCTTGTCCCTGATTAACCCTTACATTAGTGTCCTTGTTTGCGTCCCTGATCTGATTAACCCTTGCATTATAGTGTCCTTGTTTGTACCCCTGATTCTGTGCCCCTGATTTACCCTTGCCCCTGATTTACCCTTACATTGTGGTGTCCCTGATTCTGTGCCCATGATATACCCTGGTCGGTGATTAACCCTTGCCCTGATTACCCTTCCATTGATATCCCTGATTAACCCTGTTCACCTCCCACGGTACCTCACCCCTATTACCGTATTTGTGTTTGTGGTCTGCTTACACCCCTGTAAGACCACCGTTAACCCTCGTCGTACCCCATAGGGATAGTAAATAGAATCAGGTGGGTGGGCTGTTAATATTTGTGTATGTATGGTATAGCTAGTTTGTGGGTGGAATCCGGGAACGTGTAGGGTAGTTTAGTACTGTATATTTAGTGCTGTATTAGTGTATTGCGTGCTTAATGTACTAGGTGTTAATAAATATCTTGCTTACTAGTAACTATCTGTGTAATGAGTAGTCATTGGCGATAGTTAGTTCAGTAAGGCGCATGCAGTTAGTTTAGTGAGTAACGTAAGGTGTAGTGAAGGTATTGTGTTATATAAAGGTATAAATAGGCGGAGTCATCAATAGATGGTTTCTCCTATTTATGAATATTAATTACCGATATTTGCATAAATATTGGTGATTAATATTCTCCCTTTACATATACTGATTTTCAATTTCTCCAAATATGTGGGCCTGAAGCACTCAGACGGTATAGAAATGCAATGCGCTGCGATAAACGGTTTCTGCCGCAGACAAGAAAACTGTGTGAAGATTCAGTGAAATTTGTATATATATATTGATTTTCACTTTTTCCCAATATACAGGATTGAACACTCAGATGGTATAGAAATGCAATGCGCTGCGATAAACGGTTTATATCGCAGACAACAAAACTGTGTGCAGATTCATTAAAATTTGTATATATATTGATTTTCACTTTTTCCCAATATATGGGATTGAACACTCAGATGGTATAGAAATGCAATGCGCTGTGATAAACTGTTTCTAGCGCAGATAAGAAAACTGTGTGCAGAATCAGTGAAATTTGTATATATATTGATTTTCACTTTTTCCCAATATATGGGATTGAACACTCAGATGGTATAGAAATACAATGCGCTGCGATAAACGGTTTCTACCGCAGACAACAAAACTGTGTGCAGATTCATTGAAATTTATATATATATTGATTTTCACTTTTTCCCAATATATGGGATTGAACACTCAGATGGTATAGAAATGCAATGAGCTGCGATAAACGGTTTCTACCACAGACAACAAAACTGTGTGCAGATTCAGTGAAATTTGTATATATTGATTTTCACTTTTTCCCAATATATGGGATTGAAGCACTCAGACGTTATAGAAATGCAATGTGCTGCATTAAATGGTTTCTACCGCAGACAACCAAACTGTGTGCAGATTCTGTGAAATTTGTATATATATTGATTTTCACTTTTTCCCAATATATGGGATTGAAAACTCAGATGGTATAGAAATGCAATGCGCTGCGATAAACGGTTTCTAGCGCAGACAAGAAAACTGTGTGCAGATTCAGTGAAATTTGAATATATATTGATTTTCACTTTTTCCCAATATATGGGATTGAAGCACTCAGATGGTATAGAAATCGAATGCGCAGCGATAAACGGTTTCTAGCGCAGACAAGAAAACTATGCCCCTGATACACAGAAGGTATTGCACAGATGTCAGAAGTCACTGCAGACACCTTCTATTAAGATAGCAAATAAAGAGATTTTTTTTGTAAAAAAAAAAAAAAAGGCCAAATCTGCACTTTAAATTGCTGCCAACACAAACAGTAGTCCTTAAAAGGACTTTTGGGTTTTTGAATCGTCTTTAAAATGAGTAATTTGTGATCAAATTCTCCCTACACTCTCTGTCCCTTCCTAACAGCAGCTCTCCCTGACTCGCAATGAGCCGAACCCGCGTGACCGGGTGCTATATAGCACCCGATGACGTGTTCCGGCCATCCAATCACTGTAATGCCAGTAGAAAACATTGCTAAGGGCATTACAGTGATGGCAATACTTACCAGCATGTTTATTGGCTGCTTAGAAAGCGCCAAACATGCGGGGAGGAGACTCAGCATGGCGCTCGAGCACATGTGGTACTCGGCCGAACGCTTGGATCTGCCGAGCATATCGGTGATCGAGCTGAACCTGTACTCGGCCGAGCATGCTCGCTCATCACTACTTACCATTTGTACCTGTAGGCCAGGCAGCTGGTCCCACGTATAGTCAGAGACTGTCGTGTTCTATTAGGTACTGGCTCAGCGAAGCAGGGTTTTGTTTGTTTAAGCCTATTTATTAAGGCTATACTTTTGTTGGAATATCTAAGTGTGAAATAAAAACACTTAAATTGGACTTTATCCTGTCTGTGTCCCTGCTTCCTGCACAGCTACCAAGTATCTACCAGAGCAACCACCCACAATACGTAGGAGAAAAATTAGGCAATAAAGCCGAAAAGTACATGCAGCATACAGTATATTGAAATGGCTTTTATGAAAAAGTAAAAATTACCATATTCTCCACAGAAGTGTTGTTTGGTAGGACTTTAAAAGGAATATGCCACTTCCAGCATGCCCTATTAAGTAAAATAATACATGCATAGAACATCTGCCACTGACTCCAGATCAGTAATTTGTATAGCGATACTCTCCCCCGTTCCCCCCCCCCCCCCCCCCCCCCCCCGTTGACCACAAACTGTCCATAGAATGCATAGGACTTCTCCTGGAGTCCTCTTAATGCCTTCCTTGGTTGGTTTGTGGGTGCATAGCAGGGGAATGGGAGTTTGTATCGATATATAAATGGCTGAACTGGAGTCAGTGGCAAATGTGCTATGCATGCAGTATTGTATTTAAGGCTCGCCAGAAGTGACAGATTACCTTTAATGATTTTTTGTCTTTGCCAGTCATAATTGGCATCACAGTTTATCTCAAGTGCTTCCAGTGACATTTTGGGCCGAGCGTTCTTTTTCAGGCATATTTAGGGGCCTTTGTTGCTTTAGCATCAAATGGGAGGCACTGGCAAATTTTGAGTTTGGTCAATATATTCATAACTCTTTTCAATAACATACCCTACTGGTATATACGTTGCATTCATAAGTAGTACTAAGCACAAGCATAAAATTCACTAGAAATCATTATTCGAACATAGGGTGTCTATGAGACTGCAATGTATTTCCTGCATCCTAAAACCTAGTATGCACTTTATCTAATAAAAACTCATGAGTGTTTCTCTAATCCCAACTGATCACCAATTTTTCTAGCACAAATAACATTAAATCAGACTTGTCAGAGATAATTGATTTTCATTTGCAGCCATTAGTCAAATCCCTAAAGAGTGCATTAGAAGTATGCAACATGTACTCGCACTTGTTTCTCAAAAACATTTTTATTTAATGCACACCTTATTTTCCTGTACACACATCATTATTGAGATTTAAAAACACTGACATCTATTATGTGTAAATATAAGTTTGATCTTTAGTTTATTCAAGATTTTTCCTGCCAGATTATTATCTTTGATATACAGTATTTATATATTTTGACTAGACATGTTTGGATTTATGTTATTTAAATTTTAGAAACACATATACTGGACTCAGATTCTCATTCTAAATTATATATATTTCTAGAGGGTCGATCCTCTCAAATTAGATTAGTCATTATGTACAGTATGACAGTATTGAATATGTCACAAGAAATCTGGACGATGTTCTCAAACAGGTAGTCTCTGCAGGAAACGTTTCACTGTAGATGAAAACACAGATACCAAGAACCATTTCCAGTGCACTCAACTCTAGTCATAGTTTTTTCTTTTTTTGGTGAGCTGCTCATTTTTCCAATTAAACTTTCTGTATTGAAATATGTCTAGTCACATTATTCTAGTACGAATACTTATAAATGATGAGTGAAGCTTTAGAGATTTGTATTGTTTCAGGTTTGCCGAATTTTATCAAAAATTTTGGTTCGGACCCAAATAAATTCTACATGAACCTAAGTTGCTCCAATCAGCCTAAAAATTGGTATAAACCTTCCTCTGGTATCTTAGGACTTAGAATTTTTAGGGAAGGATCTTATGTCTTTTTCTTTTTTTTTTATGAACTTTTGCATTTTCAGTCCCCCACCCCTTCCCCTCTCTAAGCTCTTGAACGCAATGATGATGTCAGCGTAACACTCACATATACTGCTATGGGTAAAGACATGGTTGATGGTGTTAACTAACAGCTTGTTTACAAACAAACTTCAACGTCCCATATGTTATGTTTTTTATAATACAAAGCTTCCAAAAAGTGTGCCTTTTCAGGGGCAAATGCTTTATATACACACAGTGTTATGGGGAAAAAACAGTGACTTGCTGGGAGACCAAGTGTCCAAAAATCTTAATGGGGACAGAATGTTGCCCATATTTATACACACACAAGTGATAATTTTCAGAAGAAGAGTGGTTGGTTCTGAATGGGCCTAGAAAAATTCCCATTTTAATTGAGAGCAGAATGGGTATAGAATATATATCTGCGGTATATCTCATGTGTGATGTTTCCACATCCCAAATACCTGTGATATTCCCTGTAGTTTTTTATTAGCCGCTGGTGACATTAGCGACATTATCTGCGGTATTTCTCCTGTGTAAAGTTTCCACATCCCAAATACCTGTGACCATACTGGTAATTTTATATTAGCCGCTGCTGACATCAGCGACATTATCTGTGGTATTTCTCCTGTGTGACGTTTCCACATCCCGAATACCTTTTTTAATTTTTTTGCGCATACACTTACAAATCCTACGCTAACTGTACGTGTGACATACTTTCAAGCATATACAGTATAACATTTAATATGAAGAAGGTGAGTAGTAAGGTACAGGGAAGTGGTCGTGATGCCCTGGGCGTGTTGAAACTGTGCCTGCTGCCAGAGCACAAGAAAAACAATCATCCACGATACCTAGCTTCATGTCCCAGTTTGCAGGGCGGCGCAGGACAACGCTCTCGAAATCAGACCAGTGCGACCAAGTGGTCGGTTGTATTGCAGCAGATAATGCTTCCAGTCAGTTAAGCACCACCCTGTCTTCCACAAAGTTCAGTCTCGGTAGCCAAGAGTCTGGTCAACACAATCCTCACCCTGATTCTCCTTCCTCCCACCATGGAGAGTCATGCCAAACAAGTGATCCCACGCTCGGATATTCCGAGGAGCTCTTTTCAGCGCCATTCCTTCATTTGGGCCTCTCGACAAGCCCGCTTGAAGAGGGACATGAGATCTTGTGCCCTGATCCCCAAACTCTTGAGCATCCACAGTCACAAGAAGATGACGGTGGGGAACGGCAATTAGTGTTTCACGAGGTGGATGATGATGATTAGACACAGTTGCCAATAAATCAATGGCAATTAGTGTCTCAAGAGGTTGATGATGAGGATGAGACAAAGTTACCAATAACTGAGGTTGTTGTTAGGTCAACAAGTCAGGAGGATGAGCAGAGTGAGAAAGTGGAAGAGGATGTGGTGGACGATGAAGTCACTGACCCAACCTGAGAAGCCGAGCGAGGACAGCAGTATGGAGGGGGAGGGACACGCAGCACCGCAACAGGCTGGAAGAGGCAGTGGGGTGGCAAAAGGGAGAAGGCGGGCCACACCAAACAAGCCCGAAACTGTTCCCCGTAGCGCACCCTTGCGTAAATCTCCCTTGCCAAGGGGTAGGTGTTCCGCAGTCTGACGCTTTTTTGAGGAAAGTGCGGACGACAAAAGAACTGTAATTTGCAACCTGTGCCATACAAAAATGAGCAGGGGCGTGAACACTAGCAACCTCACCACCACCAACATGATCCACCACATGGAATCAAAGCACCGTAATAGGTGGGCGAAATGCCTTGTTCCACAATCTGTGTCTCCTCTTCCCCTGTGTTACGTGCTGGCCAATCCGCTGTCAAAGGCACAGGGCCCTGATGCCTCCCGCCCTGCACCTGGACCTTCACAAGCACCATCAGCGACCACATCCACTTCCGTGTCCCAGCACAGTGTACAAATGTCCTTACCACAGGCATCTGAACGCAAGCGCAAATACCCAGCCACCCACTCACAGGCCATAGAACTAAATGCGCAACTTTCCAAATTACTGGCCCTGGAAATGTTGCCATTTAGGCTTGTGGACACTAAGGCTTTCCGCAGCCTGATGTCGGCAGCCGCCCCTCGTTATGCAGTCCCCAGCTGCCACCATCTTTCACGGTGTTCCGTGCCCGCCTTACATCAGCATGTGTCCCGTAACATCACCCGTTCCCTGACAAACGCAGTTACTGGGAGGGTCCACTTAGCCACTGACACATGGACAAGTGCTTTCGGCCAGGGACGCTACATTTCCCTGACGGCACACTGGGTGAACGTTGTGGAGGCCGAGAGTGAGTCATACCCTGGGATGGCACAAGTGCTACCGAGACCAAGGATTGAGGGCCATAATTCCATCAGGATTTCCGCCACCTCCTACATTAGTGGCTCCAACCCCCACTTCTCCTCCTCCGCCTCCTCCTCCACTTCCACCTCCGAATGATCCTCTTGCAGCACCAGTCAGCCATCAGTCGGTAGCTGGAAGCAGTGTAGCACTGCAGTGGGGAAGCATCAACAGGCCGTTCTTAAGCTGATCTGCTTAGGTGCACACCGCCGCAGAGCTGTGGCAGGGAATAAGAGACCGGACTGAGCTGTGGCTGTCGCCACTCAACCGAGAGCCAGGCATGGTTGTGTCTGATAATGACTGTAACTTGGTGGTGGCTTTGGAGCTCGGCAAGCTCACTCACTCACATCCCATGCCAAGCCCACATCTTCAACTTAGTGGTTCAGCAGTTTCTCAAAACCTACCCCAATTTGCCTGAGCTACTGGTGAAGGTGTGCGCGTGTCTGCCCATTTCCGCAAGTCATCGACAGCTTCATTTGGTCTGTGAAATTGCCAGCTCACCGGCTGTTGTGCGACGTGAGCACGCGCTGGAACTTCACGTGTTCCACATGTTGGCCAGGCTTTGTGAGCAGCAGAGGGCAGTAGTGGAATACCAGCTGCAACATGGTCGTCGCCTTTCCAGTCAGCTTCCGCTCTTCACAAGCGATGAGTGGGCTTGGATGTTTGACCACTGTGAGGTTTTACGCAACTTTGAGGAATCAACACAGATGGTGAGCGGCGATGCCGCTATTATCAGTGTAACCATCCCACTTCTGTGTCTACTGAAACGCTCACTGATCACAATTAAGGCCGACACTTTGCATGTGGAAGAGGTGGACATGGGGGGAGATATTACACAGGGTGACAGACAAAGAACCTTCAGTTCGTCTTCTCAGCGCAAATTGGATGAGGAGGAGGAAGAGCAGGAGACGGTTGCCTCCGCTACAGAGGGTAGTACCCATGGAAGTTTAATTCCATCTGTTCACTGTGGATGAGCAGAAGAGGAGGAAGAGCATGAGGAGATTGAGAGTCATCCTCCTGATGACGACAGCAAAGTCTTGCCTGTTGGGACTCTGGCACACATGGCTGACTTTATGTTAGGCTGCCTTTCCCGTGACCCACGCGTTTTACGCATTTTGGACAAAACCGATTACTGGTTGTTCACCCTTCTTGACCCCTGCTACAAAGAGAACTTCTCATCTCTCATTCCTGTGGTGTAGAGGACGAGCAAAATGGTGCAATACCAGAAGGTCCTTGTGGAAAACTTGTTCCAAAAATTTCCAGCTGACGCTGGTGGCAGAGTACGTAGTTCCTTGGGCAACCGAGGAGGGGAGACGTGGGGAACACACAGCAGTTCCAACAGAGGCAGGGCAACACTCTTCAAAGCCTGGGACAGTTTCATCATACCCCGCCAGCACCCTCACCCTGATGAGCGGCCTAGTGTCCCAAGGAGGGAAAATTTTGGGAAGATGGTGAAGGAGTACATAGCAGCAGTACATGTCAGAGTCCTTAATAATCCCTCAGTGCCTTGCAACTACTGGGTGTCCAAGCTGGACTGTGGCACGAACTGGCGCTCTACTCCTTGCATGTGCTGGCCTGCCTTTCCGCCAGTGTTTTGTCAGAGCGGGTATTTAGTGCTGTTGGGGGCATAATAGCTGATAAGCGTATCCGCCTGTCAACTGAAAATGCTGACAGGTTGACTCTTATAAAAATGAACAAAATGAAAGCTGCTGAACATAAAGGCACTTTAAATGTGTTTTTTTAAATAATGTACTGAATACACTGAAATCCCATGCACCCCTTCCACCACAAAAAAGGGTATATGGTTCAACCTTCCTTTTCTCATCCTCCTCCTCTTCCATCATATGAACATGCTTATTAGTCTGCCCTCGCTCCTAATGTTGTAGAGGGCCAGCTCACCTGCAGGCCCTGACATGTAATGTTTTAGAGGGTCAGCTCACCAGTAGGCCCTCACCTACAATCTTTTAGAGGGTCAGCTCACCTGCAGGCCCTCACATATAATGTTTTAGAGGGTCAGTTCACCAGCAGGCCCTCACCTACAATCTTTTAGAGGGTCAGCTCACCTGCAGGCCCTCGCATATAATGTTTTTGAGGGTCAGCTCACCAGCAGGCCCTCAACCATAATGTTTTACAGGGTCAGCTCACCAGCAAGCCCTCACCTACAGTCTTTTAGAGGGTCAGTTCACCTGTAGGCCCTCAACCATAATGTTTTACAGGGTCAGCTCACCAGCAGGCCCTGACCTACAATCTTTTAGAGGGTTAGCTCAGCAGCAGGCCCTCGCATATAATGTTTTAGGGTCAGCTCACCAGCAGGCCCTCAACCATAATGTTTTTCAGGGTCAGCTCACCAGCAGGCCCTTGGCCATAATTTTTTTCAATGGTTAGCTAAGCAGCAGGCACTCGCCCATAATGTTTTCAATGGTCAGCTTAGCAGCAGGCACTCGTTCATAATTTTTTCGATGCTCAGATCAGCAGCAGGCACTCGCCCCTAATGTTTTAGAGAGTCAGCTCTGCAGCAGACCCTCACCCACAATGTTTTAGATGGTCAGCTCAGCAGCAGGCCCTCACCCGTAATGTTTTAGAGGGTCACCAGCAGGCCCTTGCTCCTAATGTTTTTGAGGGTCACCAGCATGCCATCAATCATAATTTTTTAAGGGTGTGTATGATGCCCTCCTTTATGTGTAATTAAGGGTGTATCGGAGTGCCGGTTCCTTGTAATCTTTCGAAGCCCTTTCACTTAGTGAAGTGCATAAGCTTTATGAGTGTAGGAGTCCCACTACCTGAATAATTGTACCACAATGTGAATGAGGCCCTCCATTATGTAATATACAGGTTGTATCAGAGTGCCTCTTCCTTGTAATTTTTGGCAGCACTTGCACTTTATATACAAGTAAATATACAGGAAAGAATGTTTCCTATCAATTTTTCCTCTAAAATAGATTTTATCTTCGGTTTTGTGCGTATTATTTTTATTCTGTAAAAGTGCCGAACTACTCGAACAACATCGTTCCCAGCAGCGACCTGGGAGTTCAAGATGCATCCAGACATCCTCCCCATGCTGTTTCCGCACCATTTCTGTGATGTTTTCATCAATTTCTAACTTTTTCCCATGAACCAGACACCCTCCCCTCTTTAGAGCAGGGGGTGCCTGGTTTAATGCTCGCGGTCTCCCATTGACTTCCACTTCCATAGTGCTCGAGTGTTCGACCCGAGCACCCAAACCCTTTAAGCACTTTGGTGCTTGATCAACACTGTAGTGTAAAAATAGAAAAATGTTAGGGCCCAATTGCCGTGCAGCGGTGCATTGATATATTTTACAGCCCATTTTGCCGTGTATTAGTGGCGACATAAAAATAAATTTGCCGTCCAACGTTTCACTTATTTGTTGAAAAGCCTTTTCTGTTGAGTAAAAGTAGAAAAAAATTAGGGCCTAATTGTCGTTCAGCGGTGCATGGATACACTCTAAAGCCCAGTTTGCCGTGTATTAGTGGCAAACTTAAAATATATTCACCGTCCAGCGCTGCACTTATCTGTTGAAAAGCCCTTTGTGTAGTGTAGAAATAGAAAGAAATTTGGGTCTAATTGCCGTTCAGCTGTGCAGTGATATATTTTACAGCCCTGTTTGCTGTGTATTAGTGGCGAAATAAAAAAAATATTTGCCGTCCAGCGTTTCACTTATCTGTTGAAAAGCCTTTTCTTTTGAGTAATTGCCGTTTAGCGGTGCAGTTATATGTGGTGAAGGCCTTTTTGCGGTATAGATCAAATTACGTAGTGCTGAAGTTTTTTTATGTGAAACAGGCCTTTTTTTTAAATTAATGGGTGATTGCAGACTTTTTTCTGTATGAACCGTATTCCATTATCCTTTCATTGGTGAAATGTTTTATTTCAAACATGTTTTCCTCTGGGAAATTGATGGGTGATTGTAGACCTCCTTTTGCGGTATAGACCGAATTACATCATACTAGGTCCAGCAGTAAACATAATGAAGATGCTGATGACAACACACCATCAGACTTTGCCTTTACCATTTATTCACAATTAAATTAAGCAGCTTCAGTAAGTTGAAAACATTCATGTGTTTTTATCTGTTCCGTCTGCATTCAATCTCCACAGCACACAAGACATGACAGGAGAGCATCTGCTTTGGACTCCAAGTCCAGTTTCTTAAGATCAGGAGTTCCATCAGAACTGTGCGTAACATTCTTGCTCCCTGTGCAAAGCCATAACAAAAGGACTTCATAGGCAAAAGAAAAATATATTCGTCGTTCAACTTTGCACTTATATGTTGAAAAGTCTTGTGTAGTATAAAAGTTGAAAAAATTAAGGGCCTACTTGCTGTTCAGCGGTGCAGTTATATGTGGTAAAGCCCTTTTTGCGGTGACACAGGCTTTTTTCAGGAAAATGTATGGGTGATTGTACACCTCTTTTTGCGGTATGGACTGAATTACTTATTGGTGAAATTCTTTGTGTGACACTGGCTTCTTTTCGGAAAATTTATGGGTGATTGTGCAACTCCTTTTGCGGTATGGACTGGACTACTTAGTAGTGAAATTCTTTATGTGACACGGAATTTTTTTCGGAAAATTTATGGGTGACTATTAGGGATGAGCGAACCCGAACTGTATAGTTCGGGTTCGTACCGAATTTTGGGGTGTCCGTGACACGGACCCGAACCTGAACATTTTCGTAAAAGTCCGGGTTCAGGTTCGGTGTTCGGCGCTTTCTTGGCGCTTTTTGAAAGGCTGCAAAGCAGCCAATCAACAAGCGTCATACTACTTGGCCCAAGAGGCCATCACATCCATGCCTACTATTGGCATGGCTGTGATTGGCCAGTGCACCATGTGACCCAGCCTATATTTAAGCTGGAGTCACGTAGCGCCGCACGTCACTCTGCTATGATCAGTATAGGGAGAGGTTGCAGCTGCGACGTTAGGGCGAGATTAGGCAGATTAACTCCTCCAAAAGACTTCATTCTGTGATCGATCTGCAGCTGTGGATCATTGAAGTGCTATTATTGACTTGCTCACTTTTTTGAGGCTGCCCAGAGCGTTTTTAGATCACTTTTTTTCTGGGGTGATCGGCGGCCATTTTGTGACTTGTGGTGCGCCAGCACGAGTTATCACCAAGTGTATTTAACCATCGATAGTGTGGTTATTTTGTGCTATATCCTACATCAGCTGCAGGCTGAGCCTGTGTCACCGAAGTGCATTTAACCATCAACAGTCTGGTTATTTTTTGGCCATATACTACATCAGCTGCAGGCTGAGCCTGTTTCACCCAAGTGCATTTAACCATCAACAGTCTGATTATTTTTTGGCCATATACTACATCAGCTGCAGGCTGAGCCTGTGTCACCGAAGTGCATTTAACCATCAACAGTCTGGTTATTTTTTGGCCATATATTACATCAGGGGCAAGTTGAGCCTGTCACCCAGCGCCTAAAAAATAGACCTGACATTTCTATTCAACCAAATCTGCACAGTTTTAGCTGGTCAAGTTATTTGTAGTGACCGTCAAAGCAGACTTTTTGCTCTGGGTTGAAAAGCATTCCCAAATTTGCCATTCTGAAAATAACTAGTTTGTGGTATTTCAGGCCTACTTGAAATCTATCCCAAAAAGAAAATCTTACATTGAAGTTATTGATAGTATCATTCAGAAAAACCTAAGACACACGCTAGCGTGCTGATAGAAGTGTCATTCTGTGATTAAACCTATAACTGTCACACAGCGCAAAAAAAAAACAGGTCTCACATCTTTATTCAACCAAATCTGCACAGTTTTAGCTGGTCAAGTTATTTGTAGTGACCGTCAAAGCAGACTTTTTGTTCTGGGTTGAAAAAGCATTCCCAAATTTGCCATTCTGAAAATAACTAGTTTGTGGTATTTCAGGCCTACTTGAAATCTATCCCAAAAAGAAAATCTTACATTGAAGTTATTGATAGTATCATTCAGAAAAACCTAAGACACACGCTAGCGTGCCGATAGAAGTGTCATTCTGTGATTAAATCTATAACTGTCACACAGCGCAAAAAAAAAACAGGTCTCACATCTCTATTCAACCAAATCTGCACAGTTTTAGCTGGTCAAGTTATTTGTAGTGACCGTCAAAGCAGACTTTTTGTTCTGGGTTGAAAAGCATTCCCAAATTTGCCATTCTGAAAATAACTAGTTTGTGGTATTTCAGGCCTACTTGAAATCTATCCCAAAAAGAAAATCTTACATTGAAGTTATTGATAGTATCATTCAGAAAAACCTAAGACACATTCTAGCGTGCTGATAGAAGTGTCATTCTGTGATTAAAACTATAACTGTCCCACAGCGCAAAAAAAAAACAGGTCTCACATCTCTATTCAACCAAATCTGCACAGTTTTAGCTGGTCAAGTTATTTGTAGTGACCGTCAAAGCAGACTTTTTGTTCTAGGTTGAAAAAGCATTCCCAAATTTGCCATTCTGAAAATAACTAGTTTGTGGTATTTCAGGCCTACTTGAAATCTATCCCAAAAAGAAAATCTTACATTGAAGTTATTGATTGTATCATTCAGAAAAACCTTACGACACATGCTAGAGTGCTGATAGAAGTGTCATTCTGTGATTAAACCTATAACTGTCACACAGCGCAAAAAAAAACAGGTCTCACATCTCTATTCAACCAAATCTGCACAGTTTTAGCTAGTCAAGTTATTTGTAGTGACCGTCAAAGCAGACTTTTTGTTCTGGGTTGAAAAGCATTCCCAAATTTGCCATTCTGAAAATAACTAGTTTGTGGTATTTCAGGCCTACTTGAAATCTATCCCAAAAAGAAAATCTTACATTGAAGTTATTGATAGTATCATTTAGAAAAACCTAAGACACACGCTAGCGTGCTGATAGAAGTGTCATTCTGTGATTAAACCTATAACTGTCACACAGCGCAAAAAAAAACAGGTCTCACATCTCTATTCAACCAAATCTGCACAGTTTTAGCTGGTCAAGTTATTTGTAGTGACCGTCAAAGCAGACTTTTTGTTCTGGGTTGAAAAGCATTCCCAAATTTGCCATTCTGAAAATAACTAGTTTGTGGTATTTCAGGCCTACTTGAAATCTATCCCAAAAAGAAAATCTTACATTGAAGTTATTGATAGTATCATTCAGAAAAACCTAAGACACACGCTAGCGTGCTGATAGAAGTGTCATTCTGTGATTAAACCTATAACTGTCACACAGCGCAAAAAAAAACAGGTCTCACATCTCTATTCAACCAAATCTGCACAGTTTTAGCTGGTCAAGTTATTTGTAGTGACCGTCAAAGCAGACTTTTTGTTCTGGGTTGAAAAAGCATTCCCAAATTTGCCATTCTGAAAATAACTAGTTTGTGGTATTTCAGGCCTACTTGAAATCTATCCCAAAAAGAAAATCTTACATTGAAGTTATTGATAGTATCATTCAGAAAAACCTAAGACACATTCTAGCGTGCTGATAGAAGTGTCATTCTGTGATTAAACCTATAACTGTCACACAGCGCAAAAAAAAACAGGTCTCACATCTCTATTCAACCAAATCTGCACAGTTTTAGCTGGTCAAGTTATTTGTAGTGACCGTCAAAGCAGACTTTTTGTTCTGGGTTGAAAAAGCATTCCCAAATTTGCCATTCTGAAAATAACTAGTTTGTGGTATTTCAGGCCTACTTGAAATCTATCCCAAAAAGAAAATCTTACATTGAAGTTATTGATAGTATCATTCAGAAAAACCTAAGACACATTCTAGCGTGCTGATAGAAGTGTCATTCTGTGATTAAACCTATAACTGTCACACAGCGCAAAAAAAAACAGGTCTCACATCTCTATTCAACCAAATCTGCACAGTTTTAGCTAGTCAAGTTATTTGTAGTGACCGTCAAAGCAGACTTTTTGTTCTGGGTTGAAAAGCATTCCCAAATTTGCCATTCTGAAAATAACTAGTTTGTGGTATTTCAGGCCTACTTGAAATCTATCCCAAAAAGAAAATCTTACATTGAAGTTATTGATAGTATCATTCAGAAAAACCTAAGACACACGCTAGCGTGCTGATAGAAGTGTCATTCTGTGATTAAACCTATAACTGTCACACAGCGCAAAAAAAAACAGTTCTCACATCTCTATTCAACCAAATCTGCACAGTTTTAGCTGGTCAAGTTATTTGTAGTGACCGTCAAAGCAGACTTTTTGTTCTGGGTTGAAAAAGCATTCCCAAATTTGCCATTCTGAAAATAACTAGTTTGTGGTATTTCAGGCCTACTTGAAATCTATCCCAAAAAGAAAATCTTACATTGAAGTTATTGATAGTATCATTCAGAAAAACCTAAGACACACGATAGCGTGCTGATAGAAGTGTCATTCTGTGATTAAACCTATAACTGTCACACAGCGCAAAAAAAAACAGGTCTCACATCTCTATTCAACCAAATCTGCACAGTTTTAGCTGGTCAAGTTATTTGTAGTGACCGTCAAAGCAGACTTTTTGTTCTGGGTTGAAAAAGCATTCCCAAATTTGCCATTCTGAAAATAACTAGTTTGTGGTATTTCAGGCCTACTTGAAATCTATCCCAAAAAGAAAATCTTACATTGAAGTTATTGATAGTATCATTCAGAAAAACCTAAGACACACGCTAGCGTGCTGATAGAAGTGTCATTCTGTGATTAAACCTATAACTGTCACACAGCGCAAAAAAAAAACAGGTCTCACATCTCTATTCAACCAAATCTGCACAGTTTTAGCTAGTCAAGTTATTTGTAGTGACCGTCAAAGCAGACTTTTTGTTCTGGGTTGAAAAGCATTCCCAAATTTGCCATTCTGAAAATAACTAGTTTGTGGTATTTCAGGCCTACTTGAAATCTATCCCAAAAAGAAAATCTTACATTGAAGTTATTAATAGTATCATTCAGAAAAACCTAAGACACACGCTAGCGTGCCGATAGAAGTGTCATTCTGTGATTAAATCTATAACTGTCACACAGCGCAAAAAAAAACAGGTCTCACATCTCTATTCAACCAAATCTGCACAGTTTTAGCTGGTCAAGTTATTTGTAGTGACCGTCAAAGCAGACTTTTTGTTCTGGGTTGAAAAGCATTCCCAAATTTGCCATTCTGAAAATAACTAGTTTGTGGTATTTCAGGCCTACTTGAAATCTATCCCAAAAAGAAAATCTTACATTGAAGTTATTGATAGTATCATTCAGAAAAACCTAAGACACACGCTAGCGTGCTGATAGAAGTGTCATTCTGTGATTAAACCTATAACTGTCACACAGCGCAAAAAAAAACAGGTCTCACATCTCTATTCAACCAAATCTGCACAGTTTTAGCTGGTCAAGTTATTTGTAGTGACCGTCAAAGCAGACTTTTTGTTCTAGGTTGAAAAAGCATTCCCAAATTTGCCATTCTGAAAATAACTAGTTTGTGGTATTTCAGGCCTACTTGAAATCTATCCCAAAAAGAAAATCTTACATTGAAGTTATTGATAGTATCATTCAGAAAAACCTAAGACACATGCTAGAGTGCTGATAGAAGTGTCATTCTGTGATTAAACCTATAACTGTCACACAGCGCAAAAAAAAACAGGTCTCACATCTCTATTCAACCAAATCTGCACAGTTTTAGCTAGTCAAGTTATTTGTAGTGACCGTCAAAGCAGACTTTTTGTTCTGGGTTGAAAAGCATTCCCAAATTTGCCATTCTGAAAATAACTAGTTTGTGGTATTTCAGGCCTACTTGAAATCTATCCCAAAAAGAAAATCTTACATTGAAGTTATTGATAGTATCATTCAGAAAAACCTAAGACACACGCTAGCGTGCTGATAGAAGTGTCATTCTGTGATTAAACCTATAACTGTCACACAGCGCAAAAAAAAACAGGTCTCACATCTCTATTCAACCAAATCTGCACAGTTTTAGCTGGTCAAGTTATTTGTAGTGACCGTCAAAGCAGACTTTTTGTTCTGGGTTGAAAAAGCATTCCCAAATTTGCCATTCTGAAAATAACTAGTTTGTGGTATTTCAGGCCTACTTGAAATCTATCCCAAAAAGAAAATCTTACATTGAAGTTATTGATAGTATCATTCAGAAAAACCTAAGACACATTCTAGCGTGCTGATAGAAGTGTCATTCTGTGATTAAAACTATAACTGTCCCACAGCGCAAAAAAAAAACAGGTCTCACATCTCTATTCAACCAAATCTGCACAGTTTTAGCTGGTCAAGTTATTTGTAGTGACCGTCAAAGCAGACTTTTTGTTCTAGGTTGAAAAAGCATTCCCAAATTTGCCATTCTGAAAATAACTAGTTTGTGGTATTTCAGGCCTACTTGAAATCTATCCCAAAAAGAAAATCTTACATTGAAGTTATTGATTGTATCATTCAGAAAAACCTTACGACACATGCTAGAGTGCTGATAGAAGTGTCATTCTGTGATTAAACCTATAACTGTCACACAGCGCAAAAAAAAACAGGTCTCACATCTCTATTCAACCAAATCTGCACAGTTTTAGCTAGTCAAGTTATTTGTAGTGACCGTCAAAGCAGACTTTTTGTTCTGGGTTGGAAAGCATTCCCAAATTTGCCATTCTGAAAATAACTAGTTTGTGGTATTTCAGGCCTACTTGAAATCTATCCCAAAAAGAAAATCTTACATTGAAGTTATTGATAGTATCATTCAGAAAAACCTAAGACACACGCTAGCGTGCTGATAGAAGTGTCATTCTGTGATTAAACCTATAACTGTCACACAGCGCAAAAAAAAACAGGTCTCACATCTCTATTCAACCAAATCTGCACAGTTTTAGCTGGTCAAGTTATTTGTAGTGACCGTCAAAGCAGACTTTTTGTTCTGGGTTGAAAAGCATTCCCAAATTTGCCATTCTGAAAATAACTAGTTTGTGGTATTTCAGGCCTACTTGAAATCTATCCCAAAAAGAAAATCTTACATTGAAGTTATTGATAGTATCATTCAGAAAAACCTAAGACACACGCTAGCGTGCTGATAGAAGTGTCATTCTGTGATTAAACCTATAACTGTCACACAGCGCAAAAAAAAACAGGTCTCACATCTCTATTCAACCAAATCTGCACAGTTTTAGCTGGTCAAGTTATTTGTAGTGACCGTCAAAGCAGACTTTTTGTTCTGGGTTGAAAAAGCATTCCCAAATTTGCCATTCTGAAAATAACTAGTTTGTGGTATTTCAGGCCTACTTGAAATCTATCCCAAAAAGAAAATCTTACATTGAAGTTATTGATAGTATCATTCAGAAAAACCTAAGACACATTCTAGCGTGCTGATAGAAGTGTCATTCTGTGATTAAACCTATAACTGTCACACAGCGCAAAAAAAAACAGGTCTCACATCTCTATTCAACCAAATCTGCACAGTTTTAGCTGGTCAAGTTATTTGTAGTGACCGTCAAAGCAGACTTTTTGTTCTGGGTTGAAAAAGCATTCCCAAATTTGCCATTCTGAAAATAACTAGTTTGTGGTATTTCAGGCCTACTTGAAATCTATCCCAAAAAGAAAATCTTACATTGAAGTTATTGATAGTATCATTCAGAAAAACCTAAGACACATTCTAGCGTGCTGATAGAAGTGTCATTCTGTGATTAAACCTATAACTGTCACACAGCGCAAAAAAAAACAGGTCTCACATCTCTATTCAACCAAATCTGCACAGTTTTAGCTAGTCAAGTTATTTGTAGTGACCGTCAAAGCAGACTTTTTGTTCTGGGTTGAAAAGCATTCCCAAATTTGCCATTCTGAAAATAACTAGTTTGTGGTATTTCAGGCCTACTTGAAATCTATCCCAAAAAGAAAATCTTACATTGAAGTTATTGATAGTATCATTCAGAAAAACCTAAGACACACGCTAGCGTGCTGATAGAAGTGTCATTCTGTGATTAAACCTATAACTGTCACACAGCGCAAAAAAAAACAGTTCTCACATCTCTATTCAACCAAATCTGCACAGTTTTAGCTGGTCAAGTTATTTGTAGTGACCGTCAAAGCAGACTTTTTGTTCTGGGTTGAAAAAGCATTCCCAAATTTGCCATTCTGAAAATAACTAGTTTGTGGTATTTCAGGCCTACTTGAAATCTATCCCAAAAAGAAAATCTTACATTGAAGTTATTGATAGTATCATTCAGAAAAACCTAAGACACACGATAGCGTGCTGATAGAAGTGTCATTCTGTGATTAAACCTATAACTGTCACACAGCGCAAAAAAAAACAGGTCTCACATCTCTATTCAACCAAATCTGCACAGTTTTAGCTGGTCAAGTTATTTGTAGTGACCGTCAAAGCAGACTTTTTGTTCTGGGTTGAAAAAGCATTCCCAAATTTGCCATTCTGAAAATAACTAGTTTGTGGTATTTCAGGCCTACTTGAAATCTATCCCAAAAAGAAAATCTTACATTGAAGTTATTGATAGTATCATTCAGAAAAACCTAAGACACACGCTAGCGTGCTGATAGAAGTGTCATTCTGTGATTAAACCTATAACTGTCACACAGCGCAAAAAAAAAACAGGTCTCACATCTCTATTCAACCAAATCTGCACAGTTTTAGCTAGTCAAGTTATTTGTAGTGACCGTCAAAGCAGACTTTTTGTTCTGGGTTGAAAAGCATTCCCAAATTTGCCATTCTGAAAATAACTAGTTTGTGGTATTTCAGGCCTACTTGAAATCTATCCCAAAAAGAAAATCTTACATTGAAGTTATTAATAGTATCATTCAGAAAAACCTAAGACACACGCTAGCGTGCCGATAGAAGTGTCATTCTGTGATTAAATCTATAACTGTCACACAGCGCAAAAAAAAACAGGTCTCACATCTCTATTCAACCAAATCTGCACAGTTTTAGCTGGTCAAGTTATTTGTAGTGACCGTCAAAGCAGACTTTTTGTTCTGGGTTGAAAAGCATTCCCAAATTTGCCATTCTGAAAATAACTAGTTTGTGGTATTTCAGGCCTACTTGAAATCTATCCCAAAAAGAAAATCTTACATTGAAGTTATTGATAGTATCATTCAGAAAAACCTAAGACACACGCTAGCGTGCTGATAGAAGTGTCATTCTGTGATTAAACCTATAACTGTCACACAGCGCAAAAAAAAAACAGGTCTCACATCTCTATTCAACCAAATCTGCACAGTTTTAGCTAGTCAAGTTATTTGTAGTGACCGTCAAAGCAGACTTTTTGTTCTGGGTTGAAAAGCATTCCCAAATTTGCCATTCTGAAAATAACTAGTTTGTGGTATTTCAGGCCTACTTGAAATCTATCCCAAAAAGAAAATCTTACATTGAAGTTATTAATAGTATCATTCAGAAAAACCTAAGACACACGCTAGCGTGCCGATAGAAGTGTCATTCTGTGATTAAATCTATAACTGTCACACAGCGCAAAAAAAAAACAGGTCTCACATCTCTATTCAACCAAATCTGCACAGTTTTAGCTGGTCAAGTTATTTGTAGTGACCGTCAAAGCAGACTTTTTGTTCTGGGTTGAAAAGCATTCCCAAATTTGCCATTCTGAAAATAACTAGTTTGTGGTATTTCAGGCCTACTTGAAATCTATCCCAAAAAGAAAATCTTACATTGAAGTTATTGATAGTATCATTCAGAAAAACCTAAGACACACGCTAGCGTGCTGATAGAAGTGTCATTCTGTGATTAAACCTATAACTGTCACACAGCGCAAAAAAAAACAGGTCTCACATCTCTATTCAACCAAATCTGCACAGTTTTAGCTGGTCAAGTTATTTGTAGTGACCGTCAAAGCAGACTTTTTGTTCTAGGTTGAAAAAGCATTCCCAAATTTGCCATTCTGAAAATAACTAGTTTGTGGTATTTCAGGCCTACTTGAAATCTATCCCAAAAAGAAAATCTTACATTGAAGTTATTGATAGTATCATTCAGAAAAACCTAAGACACATGCTAGAGTGCTGATAGAAGTGTCATTCTGTGATTAAACCTATAACTGTCACACAGCGCAAAAAAAAACAGGTCTCACATCTCTATTCAACCAAATCTGCACAGTTTTAGCTAGTCAAGTTATTTGTAGTGACCGTCAAAGCAGACTTTTTGTTCTGGGTTGAAAAGCATTCCCAAATTTGCCATTCTGAAAATAACTAGTTTGTGGTATTTCAGGCCTACTTGAAATCTATCCCAAAAAGAAAATCTTACATTGAAGTTATTGATAGTATCATTCAGAAAAACCTAAGACACACGCTAGCGTGCTGATAGAAGTGTCATTCTGTGATTAAACCTATAACTGTCACACAGCGCAAAAAAAAACAGGTCTCACATCTCTATTCAACCAAATCTGCACAGTTTTAGCTGGTCAAGTTATTTGTAGTGACCGTCAAAGCAGACTTTTTGTTCTGGGTTGAAAAAGCATTCCCAAATTTGCCATTCTGAAAATAACTAGTTTGTGGTATTTCAGGCCTACTTGAAATCTATCCCAAAAAGAAAATCTTACATTGAAGTTATTGATAGTATCATTCAGAAAAACCTAAGACACATTCTAGCGTGCTGATAGAAGTGTCATTCTGTGATTAAAACTATAACTGTCCCACAGCGCAAAAAAAAAACAGGTCTCACATCTCTATTCAACCAAATCTGCACAGTTTTAGCTGGTCAAGTTATTTGTAGTGACCGTCAAAGCAGACTTTTTGTTCTAGGTTGAAAAAGCATTCCCAAATTTGCCATTCTGAAAATAACTAGTTTGTGGTATTTCAGGCCTACTTGAAATCTATCCCAAAAAGAAAATCTTACATTGAAGTTATTGATTGTATCATTCAGAAAAACCTTACGACACATGCTAGAGTGCTGATAGAAGTGTCATTCTGTGATTAAACCTATAACTGTCACACAGCGCAAAAAAAAACAGGTCTCACATCTCTATTCAACCAAATCTGCACAGTTTTAGCTAGTCAAGTTATTTGTAGTGACCGTCAAAGCAGACTTTTTGTTCTGGGTTGGAAAGCATTCCCAAATTTGCCATTCTGAAAATAACTAGTTTGTGGTATTTCAGGCCTACTTGAAATCTATCCCAAAAAGAAAATCTTACATTGAAGTTATTGATAGTATCATTCAGAAAAACCTAAGACACACGCTAGCGTGCTGATAGAAGTGTCATTCTGTGATTAAACCTATAACTGTCACACAGCGCAAAAAAAAACAGGTCTCACATCTCTATTCAACCAAATCTGCACAGTTTTAGCTGGTCAAGTTATTTGTAGTGACCGTCAAAGCAGACTTTTTGTTCTGGGTTGAAAAGCATTCCCAAATTTGCCATTCTGAAAATAACTAGTTTGTGGTATTTCAGGCCTACTTGAAATCTATCCCAAAAAGAAAATCTTACATTGAAGTTATTGATAGTATCATTCAGAAAAACCTAAGACACACGCTAGCGTGCTGATAGAAGTGTCATTCTGTGATTAAACCTATAACTGTCACACAGCGCAAAAAAAAACAGGTCTCACATCTCTATTCAACCAAATCTGCACAGTTTTAGCTGGTCAAGTTATTTGTAGTGACCGTCAAAGCAGACTTTTTGTTCTGGGTTGAAAAAGCATTCCCAAATTTGCCATTCTGAAAATAACTAGTTTGTGGTATTTCAGGCCTACTTGAAATCTATCCCAAAAAGAAAATCTTACATTGAAGTTATTGATAGTATCATTCAGAAAAACCTATGACACTTCTAGCGTGCTGATAGAAGTGTCATTCTGTGATTAAACCTATAACTGTCACACAGCGCAAAAAAAAACAGGTCTCACATCTCTATTCAACCAAATCTGCACAGTTTTAGCTGGTCAAGTTATTTGTAGTGACCGTCAAAGCAGACTTTTTGTTCTGGGTTGAAAAAGCATTCCCAAATTTGCCATTCTGAAAATAACTAGTTTGTGGTATTTCAGGCCTACTTGAAATCTATCCCAAAAAGAAAATCTTACATTGAAGTTATTGATAGTATCATTCAGAAAAACCTAAGACACATTCTAGCGTGCTGATAGAAGTGTCATTCTGTGATTAAACCTATAACTGTCACACAGCGCAAAAAAAAAACAGGTCTCACATCTCTATTCAACCAAATCTGCACAGTTTTAGCTAGTCAAGTTATTTGTAGTGACCGTCAAAGCAGACTTTTTGTTCTGGGTTGAAAAGCATTCCCAAATTTGCCATTCTGAAAATAACTAGTTTGTGGTATTTCAGGCCTACTTGAAATCTATCCCAAAAAGAAAATCTTACATTGAAGTTATTGATAGTATCATTCAGAAAAACCTAAGACACACGCTAGCGTGCTGATAGAAGTGTCATTCTGTGATTAAACCTATAACTGTCACACAGCGCAAAAAAAAACAGGTCTCACATCTCTATTCAACCAAATCTGCACAGTTTTAGCTGGTCAAGTTATTTGTAGTGACCGTCAAAGCAGACTTTTTGTTATGGGTTGAAAAAGCATTCCCAAATTTGCCATTCTGAAAATAACTAGTTTGTGGTATTTCAGGCCTACTTGAAATCTATCCCAAAAAGAAAATCTTACATTGAAGTTATTGATAGTATCATTCAGAAAAACCTAAGACACACGATAGCGTGCTGATAGAAGTGTCATTCTGTGATTAAACCTATAACTGTCACACAGCGCAAAAAAAAACAGGTCTCACATCTCTATTCAACCAAATCTGCACAGTTTTAGCTGGTCAAGTTATTTGTAGTGACCGTCAAAGCAGACTTTTTGTTCTGGGTTGAAAAAGCATTCCCAAATTTGCCATTCTGAAAATAACTAGTTTGTGGTATTTCAGGCCTACTTGAAATCTATCCCAAAAAGAAAATCTTACATTGAAGTTATTGATAGTATCATTCAGAAAAACCTAAGACACACGCTAGCGTGCTGATAGAAGTGTCATTCTGTGATTAAACCTATAACTGTCACACAGCGCAAAAAAAAAACAGGTCTCACATCTCTATTCAACCAAATCTGCACAGTTTTAGCTAGTCAAGTTATTTGTAGTGACCGTCAAAGCAGACTTTTTGTTCTGGGTTGAAAAGCATTCCCAAATTTGCCATTCTGAAAATAACTAGTTTGTGGTATTTCAGGCCTACTTGAAATCTATCCCAAAAAGAAAATCTTACATTGAAGTTATTGATAGTATCATTCAGAAAAACCTAAGACACACGCTAGCGTGCCGATAGAAGTGTCATTCTGTGATTAAATCTATAACTGTCACACAGCGCAAAAAAAAACAGGTCTCACATCTCTATTCAACCAAATCTGCACAGTTTTAGCTGGTCAAGTTATTTGTAGTGACCGTCAAAGCAGACTTTTTGTTCTGGGTTGAAAAGCATTCCCAAATTTGCCATTCTGAAAATAACTAGTTTGTGGTATTTCAGGCCTACTTGAAATCTATCCCAAAAGAAAATCTTACATTGAAGTTATTGATAGTATCATTCAGAAAAACCTAAGACACACGCTAGCGTGCTGATAGAAGTGTCATTCTGTGATTAAACCTATAACTGTCACACAGCGCAAAAAAAAACAGGTCTCACATCTCTATTCAACCAAATCTGCACAGTTTTAGCTGGTCAAGTTATTTGTAGTGA